>NW_027478171.1:2138500-2444000 GCF_051020975.1 Osmia lignaria lignaria
TCTATTATGTTGGTGCGGCTTCGGAGCTTTTAAATATCTCGATATATCTCGAAAACTACGCTTCTGATCAAAAAATATCATAGAACATAAATTGTAGGAAACATAATTCTCTACAAAAAAGGTCTCTTAACATTTTGCCATAGCTCGCTTCGTTTCCGAGATATATGCAGATTCATCTCAAGGGAAGGGGCCTGACGGACATATTTCGAGATATTTCTTCTTCTTGTTGTTCTTCTTCTGCACAGCTAAGCTGGAAGTGGCATTTGCAGCTCGCAATAGTGCAGAGTTATCTCAAAGAAAGGGGCCACGGTGTTTCTGTATCTCTATTATGTTGGTGCGGCTTCGGAACTTTTAAATATCTTGATATATCTCGAGAACTACGGATCTGATCAAAAAATATCATAGAACATAAAAAATAGGTAACTTAATTCTCTACAAAAAAGGTCTCTTAACATTTTGCCATAGCTCGCTTCGTTTCCGAGATATGTGCAGATTTATCTCAAGGGAAGGGGCCTGACGGACATATTTCGAGATATTTCTTCTTCTTGTTGTTCTTCTTCTGCACAGCTGAGCTGGAAGTGGCATTTGCAGCTCGCAATAGTGCAGAGTTACCTCAAAGAAAGGGGCCACGGTGTTTCTGTATCTCTATTATGTTGGTGCGGCTTCGGAGCTTTTAAATATCTCGATATATCTCGAAAACTACGCTTCTGATCAAAAAATATCATAGAACATAAATTGTAGGAAACATAATTCTCTACAAAAAAGGTCTCCTAACATTTTGCCATAGCTCGCTTCGTTTCCGAGATATATGCAGATATATCTCAAGGGAAGGGGCCTGACGGACATATTTCGAGATATTTCTTCTTCTTGTTGTTCTTCTTCTGCACAGCTAAACTGGAAGTGGCATTTCCAGCTCGCAATAGTGCAGAGTTATCTGAAAGAAAGGGGCCACGGTGTTTCTGTATCTCTATTATGTTGGTGCGGCTTCGGAACTTTTAAATATCTTGATATATCTCGAGAACTACGCTTTTGATCAAAAAATATCATAGAACACAAATTGTAGCAAACATAATTCTCTACAAAAAAGGTCTCTTAAGATTTTGCCATAGCTCGTTTCGTTTCCGAGATATTTGCAGATTTATCTCAAGGGAAGGGGCCTGACGGACATATTTCGAGATATTTCTTCTTCTTGTTGTTCTTCTTCTGCACAGCTAAGCTGGAAGTGGCATTTGCAGCTCGCAATAGTGCAGAGTTATCTCAAAGAAAGGGGCCACGGTGTTTCTGTATCTCTATTATGTTGGTGCGGCTTCGGAACTTTTAAATATCTTGATATATCTCGAGAACTACGCATCTGATCAAAAAATATCATAGAACATAAAAAGTAGGTAACTTAATTCTCTACAAAAAAGGTCTCTTAACATTTTGCCATAGCTCGCTTCGTTTCCGAGATATATGCAGATTTATCTCAAGGGAAGGGGCCTGACGAACATATTTCGAGATATTTCTTCTTCTTGTTGTTCTTCTTCTGCACAGCTAAGCTGGAAGTGGCATTTGCAGCTCGCAATAGTGCAGAGTTATCTCAAAGAAAGGGGCCACGGTGTTTCTGTATCTCTATTATGTTGGTGCGGCTTCGGAACTTTTAAATATCTTGATATATCTCGAGAACTACGCATCTGATCAAAAAATATCATAGAACACAAATTGTAGCAAACATAATTCTCTACAAAAAAGGTCTCCTAACATTTTGCCATAGCTCGCTTCGTTTCCGAGATATATGCAGATTTATCTCAAGGGAAGGGGCCTGACGGACATATTTCGAGATATTTCTTCTTCTTGTTGTTCTTCTTCTGCACAGCTAAGCTGGAAGTGGCATTTGCAGCTCGCAATAGTGCAGAGTTATCTCAAAGAAAGGGGCCACGGTGTTTCTGTATCTCTATTATGTTGGTGCGGCTTCGGAACTTTTAAATATCTTGATATATCTCGAGAACTACGCATCTGATCAAAAAATATCATAGAACATAAAAAGTAGGTAACTTAATTCTCTACAAAAAAGGTCTCTTAACATTTTGCCATAGCTCGCTTCGTTTCCGAGATATATGCAGATTTATCTCAAGGGAAGGGGCCTGACGAACATATTTCGAGATATTTCTTCTTCTTGTTGTTCTTCTTCTGCACAGCTAAGCTGGAAGTGGCATTTGCAGCTCGCAATAGTGCAGAGTTATCTCAAAGAAAGGGGCCACGGTGTTTCTGTATCTCTATTATGTTGGTGCGGCTTCGGAACTTTTAAATATCTTGATATATCTCGAGAACTACGCATCTGATCAAATAATATCATAGAACATAAATTGTAGGAAACATAATTCTCTACAAAAAAGGTCTCCTAACATTTTGCCATAGCTCGCTTCGTTTCCGAGATATATGCAGATATATCTCAAGGGAAGGGGCCTGACGGACATACTTCGAGATATTTCTTCTTCTTGTTGTTCTTCTTCTGCACAGCTAAACTGGAAGTGGCATTTCCAGCTCGCAATAGTGCAGAGTTATCTCAAAGAAAGGGGCCACGGTGTTTCTGTATCTCTATTATGTTGGTGCGGCTTCGGAACTTTTAAATATCTTGATATATCTCGAGAACTACGCTTCTGATCAATAAATATCATAGAACACAAATTGTAGGAAACATAATTCTCTACAAAAAAGGTCTCTTAAGATTTTGCCATAGCTCGTTTCGTTTCCGAGATATTTGCAGATATATCTCAAGGGAAGGGGCCTGACGGACATACTTCGAGATATTTCTTCTTCTTGTTGTTCTTCTTCTGCACAGCTAAACTGGAAGTGGCATTTCCAGCTCGCAATAGTGCAGAGTTATCTCAAAGAAAGGGGCCACGGTGTTTCTGTATCTCTATTATGTTGGTGCGGCTTCGGAACTTTTAAATATCTTGATATATCTCGAGAACTACGCATCTGATCAAAAAATATCATAGAACATAAAAAGTAGGAAACTTAATTCGCTACAAAAAAGGTCTCTTAACATTTTGCCATAGCTCGCTTCGTTTCCGAGATATTTGCAGATTTATCTCAAGGGAAGTGGCCTGACGGACATATTTCGAGATATTTCTTCTTCTTCTTGTTCTTCTTCTGCACAGCTAAGCTGGAAGTGGCATTTGCGGCTCGCACTAGTGCAGAGTTATCTCAAAGAAAGGGGCCACGGTGTTTCTGTATCTCTATTATGTTGGTGCGGCTTCGGAACTTTTAAATATCTTGATATATCTCGAGAACTACGCATCTGATCAAATAATATGATACAACATAAATTGTAGGAAACATAATTCTCTACAAAAAAGGTCTCTTAACATTTTGCCATAGCTCGCTTCGTTTCCGAGATATATGCAGATATATCTCAAGGGAAGGGGCCTGACGGACATACTTCGAGATATTTCTTCTTCTTGTTGTTCTTCTTCTGCACAGCTAAACTGGAAGTGGCATTTCCAGCTCGCAATAGTGCAGAGTTATCTCAAAGAAAGGGGCCACGGTGTTTCTGTATCTCTATTATGTTGGTGCGGCTTCGGAACTTTTAAATATCTTGATATATCTCGAGAACTACGCTTCTGATCAAAAAATATCATAGAACACAAATTGTAGGAAACATAATTCTCTACAAAAAAGGTCTCTTAAGATTTTGCCATAGCTCGTTTCGTTTCCGAGATATTTGCAGATATATCTCAAGGGAAGGGGCCTGACGGACATACTTCGAGATATTTCTTCTTCTTGTTGTTCTTCTTCTGCACAGCTAAGCTGGAAGTCGCATTTGCAGCTCGCAATAGTGCAGAGTTATCTCAAAGAAAGGGGCCACGGTGTTTCTGTATCTCTATTATGTTGGTGCGGCTTCGGAACTTTTAAATATCTTGATATATCTCGAGAACTACGCATCTGATCAAAAAATATCATAGAACATAAAAAGTAGGTAACTTAATTCTCTACAAAAAAGGTCTCTTAACATTTTGCCATAGCTCGCTTCGTTTCCGAGATATGTGCAGATTTATCTCAAGGGAAGGGGCCTGACGGACATATTTCGAGATATTTCTTCTTCTTGTTGTTCTTCTTCTGCACAGCTAAGCTGGAAGTGGCATTTGCAGCTCGCAATAGTGCAGAGTTATCTCAAAGAATGGGGCCACGGTGTTTCTGTATCTCTATTATGTTGGTGCGGCTTCGGAACTTTTAAATATCTTGATATATCTCGAGAACTACGCTTCTGATCAAAAAATATCATAGAACATGAATTGTAGGAAACATAATTCTCTACAAAAAACGTCTCTTAACATTTTGCCATAGCTCGCTTCGTTTCCGAGATATGTGCAGATTTATCTCAAGGGAAGGGGCCTGACGGACATATTTCGAGATATTTCTTCTTCTTGTTGTTCTTCTTCTGCACAGCTAACCTGGAAGTGGCATTTCCAGCTCGCAATAGTGCAGAGTTATCCCGAAGAAAGGGGCCACGGTGTTTCTGTATCTCTATTATGTTGGTGCGGCTTCGGAACTTTTAAATATCTCGATATATCTCGAAAACTACGCTTCTGATCAAAAAATATCATAGAACATAAATTGTAGGAAACATAATTCTCTACAAAAAAGGTCTCTCACCATTTTGCCAGAGCTCGCTTCGTTTCTGAGATATTTGCAGATTTATCTCAAGGGAAGGGTCCTGACGGACATATTTCGGGATATTTCTTCTTCTTGTTGTTCTTCTTCTGCACAGCTAAACTGGAAGTGGCATTTCTAGCTCGCAATAGTGCAGAGTTATCTCAAAGAAAGGGGCCACTGTGTTTCTGTATCTCTATTATGTTGGTGCGGCTTCGGAACTTTTAAATATCTTGATATATCTCGAGAACTACGCATCTGATCAAAAAATATCATAGAACATAAAAAGTGGGAAACTTAATTCTCTACAAAAAAGGTCTCTTAACATTTTGCCATAGCTCGCTTCGTTTCCGAGATATTTGCAGATTTATCTCAAGGGAAGGGGCCTGACGGACATATTTCGAGATATTTCTCCTTCTTGTTGTTCTTCTTCTGCACAGCTAAGCTGGAAGTGGCATTTGCAGCTCGCAATAGTGCAGAGTTATCTCAAAGAAAGGGGCCACGGTGTTTCTGTATCTCTATTATGTTGGTGCGGCTTCGGAGCTTTTAAATATCTCGATATATCTCGAAAACTACGCTTCTGATCAAAAAATATCATAGAACATAAAAAGTGGGAAACTTAATTCTCTACAAAAAAGGTCTCTAAACATTTTGCCATAGCTCGCTTCGTGTCCGAGATATTTGCAGATTTATCTCAAGGGAAGGGGCCTGACGGACATATTTCGAGATATTTCTCCTTCTTGTTGTTCTTCTTCTGCACAGCTAAGCTGGAAGTGGCATTTCCAGCTCGCAATAGTGCAGAGTTATCTCAAAGGAAGGGGCCACGGTGTTTCTGTATCTCTATTATGTTGGTGCGGCTTCGGAGCTTTTAAATATCTCGATATATCTCGAAAACTACGCTTCTGATCAAAAAATATCATAGAACATAAATTGTAGGAAACATAATTCTCTACAAAAAAGGTCTCTTAACATTTTGCCATAGCTCGCTTCGTTTCCGAGATATATGCAGATTTATCTCAAGGGAAGGGGCCTGACGGACATATTTCGAGATATTTCTTCTTCTTGTTGTTCTTCTTCTGCACAGCTAAACTGGAAGTGGCATTTCCAGCTCGCAATAGTGCAGAGTTATCTGAAAGAAAGGGGCCACGGTGTTTCTGTATCTCTATTATGTTGGTGCGGCTTCGGAACTTTTAAATATCTTGGTATATCTCGAGAACTACGCATCTGATCAAAAAATATCATAGAACATAAATTGTAGGAAACATAATTCTCTACAAAAAAGGTCTCTTAACATTTTGCCATAGCTCGCTTCGTTTCCGAGATATATGCAGATTTATCTCAAGGGAAGGGGCCTGACGGACATATTTCGAGATATTTCTTCTTCTTGTTGTTCTTCTTCTGCACAGCTAAACTGGAAGTGGCATTTCCAGCTCGCAATAGTGCAGAGTTATCTGAAAGAAAGGGGCCACGGTGTTTCTGTATCTCTATTATGTTGGTGCGGCTTCGGAACTTTTAAATATCTTGATATATCTCGAGAACTACGCATCTGATCAAATAATATCATAGAACATAAATTGTAGGAAACATAATTCTCTACAAAAAAGGTCTCTTAACATTTTGCCATAGCTCACTTCGTTTCCGAGATATATGCAGATTTATCTCAAGGGAAGGGGCCTGACGGACATATTTCGAGAGATTTCTTCTTCTTGTTGTTCTTCTTCTGCACAGCTAAGCTGGAAGTGGCATTTGCAGCTAGCAATAGTGCAGAGTTATCTCAAAGAAAGGGGCCACGGTGTTTCTGTATCTCTATTATGTTGGTGCGGCTTCGGAAATTTTAAATATCCCGATATATCTAGAAAACTACGCTTCTGATCAAAAAATATCATAGAACATAAATTGTAGGAAACATAATTCTCTACAAAAAAGGTCTCTTATCGTTTTGCCATAGCTCGCTTCGTTTCCGAGATATTTGCAGATTTATCTCAAGGGAAGGGTCCTAACGGACATATTTCGAGATATTTCTTCTTCTTGTTGTTCTTCTTCTGCACAGCTAACCTGGAAGTGGCATTTCCAGCTCGCAATAGTGCAGAGTTATCCCGAAGAAAGGGGCCACGGTGTTTCTGTATCTCTATTATGTTGGTGCGGCTTCGGAACTTTTAAATATCTCGATATATCTCGAAAACTACGCTTCTGATCAAAAAATATCATAGAACATAAATTGTAGGAAACATAATTCTCTACAAAAAAGGTCTCTCACCATTTTGCCAGAGCTCGCTTCGTTTCTGAGATATTTGCAGATTTATCTCAAGGGAAGGGTCCTGACGGACATATTTCGGGATATTTCTTCTTCTTGTTGTTCTTCTTCTGCACAGCTAAACTGGAAGTGGCATTTCTAGCTCGCAATAGTGCAGAGTTATCTCAAAGAAAGGGGCCACTGTGTTTCTGTATCTCTATTATGTTGGTGCGGCTTCGGAACTTTTAAATATCTTGATATATCTCGAGAACTACGCATCTGATCAAAAAATATCATAGAACATAAAAAGTGGGAAACTTAATTCTCTACAAAAAAGGTCTCTTAACATTTTGCCATAGCTCGCTTCGTTTCCGAGATATTTGCAGATTTATCTCAAGGGAAGGGGACTGACGGACATATTTCGACATATTTCTTCTTCTTGTTGTTCTTCTTCTGCACAGCTAAGCTGGAAGTGGCATTTGCAGCTCGCAGTAGTGCAGAGTTACCTCAAAGAAAGGGGCCACAGTGTTTCTGTATCTCTATTATGTTGGTGCGGCTTCGGAACTTTTAAATATCTTGATATATCTCGAGAACTACGCTTCTGATCAAAAAATATCATAGAACATAAATTGTAGGAAACATAATTCTCTACAAAAAAGGTCCCTTAACATTTTGCCATAACTCGCTTCGTTTCCGAGATATATGCAGATTTATCTCAAGGGAAGGGGCCTGACGGACATATTTCGAGATATTTCTTCTTCTTGTTGTTCTTCTTCTGCACAGCTAAGCTGGAAGTGGCATTTGCAGCTCGCAATAGTGCAGAGTTATCTCAAAGAAAGGGGCCACGGTGTTTCTGTATCTCTATTATGTTGGTGCGGCTTCGGAACTTTTAAATATCTTGATATATCTCGAGAACTACGCATCTGATCAAATAATATCATAGAACATAAATTGTAGGAAACATAATTCTCTACAAAAAAGGTCTCTTAACATTTTGCCATAGCTCGCTTCGTTTCCGAGATATATGCAGATTTATCTCAAGGGAAGGGGCCTGACGGACATATTTCGAGATATTTCTTCTTCTTGTTGTTCTTCTTCTGCACAGCTAAGCTGGAAGTGGCATTCGCAGCTCGCAGTAGTGCAGAGTTATCTCAAAGAAAGGGGCCACAGTGTTTCTGTATCTCTTTTATGTTGGTGCGGCTTCGGAACTTTTAAATATCTTGATATATCTCGAGAACTACGCATCTGATCAAAAAATATCATAGAACATAAAAAGTGGGAAACTTAATTCTCTACAAAAAAGGTCTCTTAACATTTTGCCATAGCTCGCTTCGTTTCCGAGATATTTGCAGATTTATCTCAAGGGAAGGGGACTGACGGACATATTTCGAGATATTTCTTCTTCTTGTTGTTCTTCTTCTGCACAGCTAAGCTGGAAGTGGCGTTTGCAGCTCGCAGTGGTGCAGAGTTATCTCAAGGAAAGGGGCCACAGTGTTTCTGTATCTCTATTATGTTGGTGCGGCTTCGGAACTTTTAAATATCTGGATATATCTCGAGAACTACGCATCTGATCAAAAAATATCATAGAACATAAAAAGTAGGAAACTTAATTCTCTACAAAAAAGGTCTCTTAACACTTTGCCATAGCTCGCTTCGTTTCCGAGATATTTGCAGATTTATCTCAAGGGAAGGGGACTGACGGACATATTTCGAGATATTTCTTCTTCTTGTTGTTCTTCTTCTGCACAGCTATGCTGGAAGTGGCATTTGCAGCTCGCAATAGTGCAGAGTTATCTCAAAGAAAGGGGCCACGGTGTTTCTGTATCTCTATTATGTTGGTGCGGCGTCGGAACTTTTAAATATCTTGATAATTCTCGAGAACTACGCATCTGATCAAAAAATATCATACAACATAAAAAGTAGCAAACTTAATTCTCCACAAAAAAGGTCTCTTAACATTTTGCCATAGCTCGCTTCGTTTCCGAGATATTTGCAGATTTATCTCAAGGGAAGGGGCCTGACGGACATGTTTCGAGATATTTCTTCTTCTTGTTGTTCTTCTTCTGCACAGCTAAACTAGAAGTGGAATTTCCAGCTCGCAGTAGTGCAGTGTTATCACAAAGAAAGGCTCCACGGTGTTTCTGTATCTCTATTATTTTGGTGCGGCTTCGGAACTTTTAAATATCTTGATATATCTCGAGAACTACGCATCTGATCAAAAAATATTATAGAACATAAAAAGTGGGAAACTTAATTTTCTACAAAAAAGGTCTCTTAACATTTTGCCATAGCTCGCTTCGTTTCCGAGATATTTGCAGATTTATCTCAAGGGAAGGGGACTGACGGACATATTTCGAGATATTTCTTCTTCTTGTTGTTCTTCTTCTGCACAGCTAAGCTGGAAGTGGCATTCGCAGCTCGCAGTAGTGCAGAGTTATCTCAAAGAAAGGGGCCACAGTGTTTCTGTATCTCTTTTATGTTGGTGCGGCTTCGGAACTTTTAAATATCTTGATATATCTCGAGAACTACGCATCTGATCAAAAAATATCATAGAACATAAAAAGTGGGAAACTTAATTCTCTACAAAAAAGGTCTCTTAACATTTTGCCATAGCTCGCTTCGTTTCCGAGATATTTGCAGATATATCTCAAGGGAAGGGGACTGACGGACATATTTCGAGATATTTCTTCTTCTTGTTGTTCTTCTTCTGCACAGCTAAGCTGGAAGTGGCGTTTGCAGCTCGCAGTGGTGCAGAGTTATCTCAAGGAAAGGGGCCACGGTGTTTCTGTATCTCTATTATGTTGGTGCGGCTTCGGAACTTTTAAATATCTCGATATATCTTGAAAACTACCCTTCTGATCAAAAAATATCATAGAACATAAAAAGTAGGAAACTTAATTCTCTATAAAAAAGGTCTCTTAACACTTTGCCATAGCTCGCTTCGTTTCCGAGATATTTGCAGATTTATCTCAGGGGAAGGGGCCTGACGGACATATTTCGAGATATTTCTTCTTCTTGTTGTTCTTCTTCTGCACAGCGAAGCTGGAAGTGGCATTTGCAGCTCGCAATAGTGCAGAGTTATCTCAAAGAAAGGGGCCACGGTGTTTCTGTATCTCTATTATGTTGGTGCGGCTTCGGAACTTTTAAATATCTTGATATATCTCGAGAACTACGCATCTGATCAAAAAATATCATAGAACATAAATAGTAGGAAACTTAATTCTCTACAAAAAAGGTCTCTCAACATTTTGCCATAGCTCGCTTCGTTTCCGAGATATTTGCAGATTTATCTCAAGGGAAGGGGCCTGACGGACATATTTCGAGATATTTCTTCTTCTTGTTGTTCTTCTTCTGCACAGCTAAGCTGGAAGTGGCATTTGCAGCTCGCAATAGTGCAGAGTTATCGCAAAGAAAGGGGCCACGGTGTTTCTGTATCTCTATTATGTTGGTGCGGCTTCGGAACTTTTAAATATCTTGATATATCTCGAGAACTACGCATCTGATCAAAAAATATCATAGAACATAAAAAGTAGGAAACTTAATTCTCTACAAAAAAGGTCTCTTAACACTTTGCCATAGCTCGCTTCGTTTCCGAGATATTTGCAGATTTATCTCAAGGGAAGGGGACTGACGGACATATTTCGAGATATTTCTTCTTCTTGTTGTTCTTCTTCTGCACAGCTAAGCTGGAAGTGGCATTCGCAGCTCGCAGTAGTGCAGAGTTATCTCAAAGAAAGGGGCCACAGTGTTTCTGTATCTCTATTATGTTGGTGCGGCTTCGGAACTTTTAAATATCTTGATATATCTCGAGAACTACGCATCTGATCAAAAAATATCATAGAACATAAAAAGTGGGGAACTTAATTCTCTACAAAAAAGGTCTCTTAACATTTTGCCATAGCTCGCTTGGTTTCCGAGATATTTGCAGATTTATCTCAAGGGAAGGGGCCTGACGGACATATTTCGAGATATTTCTTCTACTTGTTGTTCTTCTTCTGCACAGCTAAGCTGGAAGTGGCATTTGCAGCTCGCAATAGTGCAGAGTTACCTCAAAGAAAGGGGCCACGGTGTTTCTGTATCTCTATTATGTTGGTGCCGCTTCGGAACTTTTAAATATCTTGATATATCTCGAAAACTACGGTTCTGATCAAAAAATATCATAGAACATAAATTGTAGGAAACATAATTCTCTACAAAAAAGGTCTGTTAACATTTTGCCATAGCTCTCTTCGTTTCCGAGATATTTGCAGATTTATCTCAAGGGAAGGGGCCTGACGGACATATTTCGAGATATTTCTTCTTCTTGTTGTTCTCCTTCTGCACAGCTAAGCTGGAAGTGGCATTTGCGGCTCGCACTAGTGCAGAGTTATCTCAAAGAAAGGGGCCACGGTGTTACTGAGTCTCTATTATGTTGGTGCGGCTTCGGAACTTTTAAATATCTCGATATATCTCGAAAACTACGCTTCTGATCAAAAAATATCATAGAACATAAATTGTAGGAAACATAATTCTCTACAAAAAACGTCTCTTAACATTTTGCCATAGCTCGCTTCGTTTCCGAGATATTTGCAGATTCAGCTCAAAGGAACGGGCCTGACGGACATATTTCGAAATATTTCTTCTTCTTGTTGTTCTTCTTCTGCACAGCTAAGCTGGAAGTGGCATTTACAGCTCGCAATAGTGCAGAGTTATCTCAAAGAAAGGGGCCACGGTGTTTCTGTATCTCTATGATGTTGGTGCGGCTTCGGAACTTTTAAATATCTCGATATATCTCGAAAACTACGGTTCTGATCAAAAAATATCATAGAACATAAATTGTAGGAAACATAATTCTCTACAAAAAACGTCTCTTAACATTTTGCCATAGCTCGCTTCGTTTCCGAGATATTTGCAGATTTATCTCAAGGGAAGGGGCCTGACGGACATATTTCGAGATATTTCTTCTTCTTGTTGTTCTTCTTCTGCACAGCTATGCTGGAAGTGGCATTTGCAGCTCGCAATAGTGCAGAGTTATCTCAAAGAAAGGGGCCACGGTGTTTCTGTATCTCCATTATGTTGGTGCGGCTTCGGAACTTTTAAATATCTCGATATATCTCGAAAACTACGCTTCTGATCAAAAAATATCATAGAACATAAAAAGTAGGAAACTTAATTCTCTATAAAAAAGGTCTCTTAACACTTTGCCATAGCTCGCTTCGTTTCCGAGATATTTGCAGATTTATCTCAGGGGAAGGGGCCTGACGGACATATTTCGAGATATTTCTTCTTCTTGTTGTTCTTCTTCTGCACAGCGAAGCTGGAAGTGGCATTTGCAGCTCGCAATAGTGCAGAGTTATCTCAAAGAAAGGGGCCACGGTGTTTCTGTATCTCTATTATGTTGGTGCGGCTTCGGAACTTTTAAATATCTTGATATATCTCGAGAACTACGCATCTGATCAAAAAATATCATAGAACATAAATAGTAGGAAACTTAATTCTCTACAAAAAAGGTCTCTCAACATTTTGCCATGGCTCGCTTCGTTTCCGAGATATTTGCAGATTTATCTCAAGGGAAGGGGCCTGACGGACATATTTCGAGATATTTCTTCTTCTTGTTGTTCTTCTTCTGCACAGCTAAGCTGGAAGTGGCATTTGCAGCTCGCAATAGTGCAGAGTTATCGCAAAGAAAGGGGCCACGGTGTTTCTGTATCTCTATTATGTTGGTGCGGCTTCGGAACTTTTAAATATCTTGATATATCTCGAGAACTACGCATCTGATCAAAAAATATCATAGAACATAAAAAGTAGGAAACCTAATTCTCTACAAAAAAGGTCTCTTAACACTTTGCCATAGCTCGCTTCGTTTCCGAGATATTTGCAGATTTATCTCAAGGGAAGGGGACTGACGGACATATTTCGAGATATTTCTTCTTCTTGTTGTTCTTCTTCTGCACAGCTAAGCTGGAAGTGGCATTCGCAGCTCGCAGTAGTGCAGAGTTATCTCAAAGAAAGGGGCCACAGTGTTTCTGTATCTCTATTATGTTGGTGCGGCTTCGGAACTTTTAAATATCTTGATATATCTCGAGAACTACGCATCTGATCAAAAAATATCATAGAACATAAAAAGTGGGGAACTTAATTCTCTACAAAAAAGGTCTCTTAACATTTTGCCATATCTCGCTTGGTTTCCGAGATATTTGCAGATTTATCTCAAGGGAAGGGGCCTGACGGACATATTTCGAGATATTTCTTCTTCTTGTTGTTCTTCTTCTGCACAGCTAAGCTGGAAGTGGCATTTGCAGCTCGCAATAGTGCAGAGTTACCTCAAAGAAAGGGGCCACGGTGTTTCTGTATCTCTATTATGTTGGTGCCGCTTCGGAACTTTTAAATATCTTGATATATCTCGAAAACTACGGTTCTGATCAAAAAATATCATAGAACATAAATTGTAGGAAACATAATTCTCTACAAAAAAGGTCTCTTAACACTTTGCCATAGCTCGCTTCGTTTCCGAGATATTTGCAGATTCAGCTCAAAGGAACGGGCCTGACGGACATATTTCGAAATATTTCTTCTTCTTGTTGTTCTTCTTCTGCACAGCTAAGCTGGAAGTGGCATTTACAGCTCGCAATAGTGCAGAGTTATCTCAAAGAAAGGGGCCACGGTGTTTCTGTATCTCTATGATGTTGGTGCGGCTTCGGAACTTTTAAATATCTCGATATATCTCGAAAACTACGGTTCTGATCAAAAAATATCATAGAACATAAATTGTAGGAAACATAATTCTCTACAAAAAACGTCTCTTAACATTTTGCCATAGCTCGCTTCGTTTCCGAGATATTTGCAGATTTATCTCAAGGGAAGGGGCCTGACGGACATATTTCGAGATATTTCTTCTTCTTGTTGTTCTTCTTCTGCACAGCTATGCTGGAAGTGGCATTTGCAGCTCGCAATAGTGCAGAGTTATCTCAAAGAAAGGGGCCACGGTGTTTCTGTATCTCCATTATGTTGGTGCGGCTTCGGAACTTTTAAATATCTCGATATATCTCGAAAACTACGCTTCTGATCAAAAAATATCATAAAACATAAAAAGTAGGAAACTTAATTCTCTATAAAAAAGGTCTCTTAACACTTTGCCATAGCTCGCTTCGTTTCCGAGATATTTGCAGATTTATCTCAGGGGAAGGGGCCTGACGGACATATTTCGAGATATTTCTTCTTCTTGTTGTTCTTCATCTGCACAGCTAAGCTGGAAGTGGCATTCGCAGCTCGCAGTAGTGCAGAGTTATCTCAAAGAAAGGGGCCACAGTGTTTCTGTATCTCTATTATGTTGGTGCGGCTTCGGAACTTTTAAATATCTTGATATATCTCGAGAACTACGCATCTGATCAAAAAATATCATAGAACATAAAAAGTGGGGAACTTAATTCTCTACAAAAAAGGTCTCTTAACATTTTGCCATAGCTCGCTTGGTTTCCGAGATATTTGCAGATTTATCTCAAGGGAAGGGGCCTGACGGACATATTTCGAGATATTTCTTCTTCTTGTTGTTCTTCTTCTGCACAGCTAAGCTGGAAGTGGCATTTGCAGCTCGCAATAGTGCAGAGTTACCTCAAAGAAAGGGGCCACGGTGTTTCTGTATCTCTATTATGTTGGTGCCGCTTCGGAACTTTTAAATATCTTGATATATCTCGAAAACTACGGTTCTGATGAAAAATATCATAGAACATAAATTGTAGGAAACATAATTCTCTACAAAAAAGGTCTGTTAACATTTTGCCATAGCTCTCTTCGTTTCCGAGATATTTGCAGATTTATCTCAAGGGAAGGGGCCTGACGGACATATTTCGAGATATTTCTTCTTCTTGTTGTTCTTCTTCTGCACAGCTAAGCTGGAAGTAGCATTTGCGGCTCGCACTAGTGCAGAGTTATCTCAAAGAAAGGGGCCACGGTGTTTCTGAGTCTCTATTATGTTGGTGCGGCTTCGGAACTTTTAAATATCTCGATATATCTCGAAAACTACGCTTCTGATCAAAAAATATCATACAACATAAATTGTAGGAAACATAATTCTCTACAAAAAACGTCTCTTAACATTTTGCCATAGCTCGCTTCGTTTCCGAGATATTTGCAGATTTATCTCAAGGGAAGGGGCCTGACGGACATATTTCGAGATATTTCTTCTTCTTGTTGTTCTTCTTCTGCACAGCTATGCTGGAAGTGGCATTTGCAGCTCGCAATAGTGCAGAGTTATCTCAAAAAAAGGGGCCACGGTGTTTCTGTATCTCTATTATGTTGGTACGGCTTCGGAACTTTTAAATATCTTGATATATCTTGAGAACTACGCATCTGATTAAAAAATATCATAGAACATAAATAGTAGGAAACTTAATTCTCTACAAAAAAGGTCTCTCAACATTTTGCCATAGCTCGCTTCGTTTCCGAGATATTTGCACATTTATCTCAAGGGAAGGGGCCTGACGGACATATTTCGAGATATTTCTTCTTCTTGTTGTTCTTCTTCTGCACAGCTAAGCTGGAAGTGGCATTTGCAGCTCGCAATAGTGCAGAGTTATCGCAAAGAAAGGGGCCACGGTGTTTCTGTATCTCTATTATGTTGGTGCGGCTTCGGAACTTTTAAATATCTTGATATATCTCGAGAACTACGCATCTGATCAAAAAATATCATAGAACATAAAAAGTAGGAAACCTAATTCTCTACAAAAAAGGTCTCTTAACACTTTGCCATAGCTCGCTTCGTTTCCGAGATATTTGCAGATTTATCTCAAGGAAAGGGGACTGACGGACATATTTCGAGATATTTCTTCTTCTTGTTGTTCTTCTTCTGCACAGCTAAGCTGGAAGTGGCATTCGCAGCTCGCAGTAGTGCAGAGTTATCTCAAAGAAAGGGGCCACGGTGTTTCTGTATCTCTATTATGTTGGTGCGGCTTCGGAACTTTTAAATATCTCGATATATCTCGAAAACTACGCTTCTGATCAAAAAATATCATACAACATAAATTGTAGGAAACATAATTCTCTACAAAAAACGTCTCTTAACATTTTGCCATAGCTCGCTTCGTTTCCGAGATATTTGCAGATTTATCTCAAGGGAAGGGGCCTGACGGACATATTTCGAGATATTTCTTCTTCTTGTTGTTCTTCTTCTGCACAGCTATGCTGGAAGTGGCATTTGCAGCTCGCAATAGTGCAGAGTTATCTCAAAGAAAGGGGCCACGGTGTTTCTGTATCTCTATTATGTTGGTACGGCTTCGGAACTTTTAAATATCTTGATATATCTTGAGAACTACGCATCTGATTAAAAAATATCATAGAACATAAATAGTAGGAAACTTAATTCTCTACAAAAAAGGTCTCTCAACATTTTGCCATAGCTCGCTTCGTTTCCGAGATATTT
Source organism: Osmia lignaria lignaria (assembly GCF_051020975.1). Classification (NCBI taxonomy): domain Eukaryota; kingdom Metazoa; phylum Arthropoda; class Insecta; order Hymenoptera; family Megachilidae; genus Osmia; species Osmia lignaria. The sequence goes on from NW_027478171.1 coordinate 2,154,766, forward strand.
GCACATTTATCTCAAGGGAAGGGGCCTAACGGACATATTTCGAGATATTTCTTCTTCTTGTTGTTCTTCTTCTGCACAGCTAAGCTGGAAGTGGCATTTGCGGCTCGCACTAGTGCAGAGTTATCTCAAAGAAAGGGGCCACGGTGTTTCTGTATCTCTATTATGTTGGTGCAGCTTCGGAACTTTTAAATATCTTGATATATCTCGAGAACTACGCATCTGATCAAAAAATATCATGGAACATAAAAAGTAGCAAACTTAATTCTCCACAAAAAAGGTCTCTTAACATTTTGCCATAGCTCGCTTCGTTTCCGAGATATTTGCAGATTTATCTCAAGGGAAGGGGCCTGACGGACATGTTTCGAGATATTTCTTCTTCTTGTTGTTCTTCTTCTGCACAGCTAAACTGGAAGTGGCATTTCCAGCTCGCAATAGTGCAGAGTTATCTCAAAGAAAGGGGCCACGGTGTTTCTGTATCTCTATTATGTTGGTGCGGCTTCGGAACTTTTAAATATCTCGATATATCTCGAAAACTACGCTTCTGATCAAAAAATATCATAGAAGGTAAATTGTAGGAAACATAATTCTCTACAAAAAAGGTCTCTTAACATTTTGCCATAGCTCGCTTCGTTTCCGAGATATTTGCAGATCTATCTCAAGGGAAGGGGCCTGACGGACATATTTCGAAATATTTCTTATTCTTGTTGTTCTTCTTCTGCACAGCTAAGCTGGAAGCGGCATTTGCAACTCGCAATAGTGCAGAGTTATCTCAAAGAAAGGGGCCACGGTGTTTCTGAATCTCTATTATGTTGGTGCGGCTACGGAACTTTTAAATATCTTGATATATCTCGAGAACTACGCATCTGATCAAAAAATATCATACAACATAAAAAGTAGGAAACTTAATTCTCTACAAGAAAGGTCTCTAAACATTTTGCCATAGCTCGCTTCGTTTCAGAGATATTTGCAGATTTATCTCAAGGGAAGGGGCCTGACGGACATATTTCTAGATATTTCTTCTTCTTGTTGTTCTTCCTCTGCACAGCTAAGCTGGAAGTGACATTTGCAGCTCGCAATAGTGCAGAGTTATCTCAAAGAGAGGGGCCACGGTGTTTCTGTATCTCTATTATGTTGGTGCGGCTTCGGAACTTTTAAATATCTTGATACATCTCGAGAACTACGCATCTGATCAAAAAATATCATGGAACATAAAAAGTAGAAAACTTAATTCTCTACAAAGAAGGTCTCTTAACATTTTGCCATAGCTCGCTTCGTTTCCGAGATATTTGCAGATTTATCTCAAGGGAAGGGGCCTGACGGACATATTTCGAGATATTTCTTCTTCTTGTTGTTCTCCTTCTGCACAGCTAAGCTGGAAGTGGCATTTGCGGCTCGCACTAGTGCAGAGTTATCTCAAAGAAAGGGGCCACGGTGTTTCTGTATCTCTATTATGTTGGTGCGGCTTCGTAACTTTTAAATATCTTGATATATCTCGAGAACTACGCATCTGATAAAAAAATATCATACTACATAAAAAGTAGGAAACTTAATTCTCTACAAGAAAGGTCTCTAAACATTTTGCCATAGCTCGCTTCGTTTCCGAGATATTTGCAGATTTATCTCAAGGGAAGGGGCCTAACGGACATATTTCTAGATATTTCTTCTTCTTGTTGTTCTTCCTCTGCACAGCTAAGCTGGAAGTGACATTTGCAGCTCGCAATAGTGCAGAGTTATCTCAAAGAGAGGGGCCACGGTGTTTCTGTATCTCTATTATGTTGGTGCGGCTTCGGAACTTTTAAATATCTTGATATATCTCGAGAACTACGCATCTGATCAAAAAATACCATACAACATAAAAAGTAGGAAACTTAATTCTCTACAAAAAAGGTCTCTTAACATTTTGCCATAGCTCTCTTCGTTTCCGAGATATTTGCAGATTTATCTCAGGGAAGGGGCCTGACGGACATATTTCGAGATATTTCTTCTTCTTGTTGTTCTTCTTCTGCACAGCTAAGCTGGAAGTGGCATTTGCAGCTCGCAATAGTGCAGAGTTATCTCAAAGAAAGGGGCCACGGTGTTTCTGTATCTCTATTATGTTGGTGCGGCTTCGGAACTTTTAAATATCTTGATATATCTCGAGAACTACGCATCTGATCAAAAAATATCATAGAACATAAAAAGTAGGAAACTTAATTCTCTACAAAAAAGGTCTCTTAACATTTTGCCATAGCTCGCTTCGTTTCCGAGATATTTGCAGATTTATCTCAAGGGAAGGGGCCTAACGGACATATTTCGAGATATTTCTTCTTCTTGTTGTTCTTCTTCTGCACAGCTAAACTGGAAGTGGCATTTCCAGCTCGCAATAGTGCAGAGTTATCTCAAAGAAAGGGGCCACGGTGTTTCTGTATCTCTATTATGTTGGTGCGGCTTCGGAACTTTTAAATATCTCGATATATCTCGAGAACTACGCATCTGAGCAAAAAATATCATAGAACATAAAAAGTAGGAAACTTAATTCTCTACAAATAAGGTCTCTTAACATTTTGCCATAGCTCGCTTCGTTTCCGAGATATTTGCAGATTTATCTCAAGGGAAGGGGTCTGACGGACATATTTCGAGATATTTCTTCTTCTTGTTGTTCTTCTTCTGCACAGCTAAGCTCGAAGTGGCATTTGCAGCTCGCAATAGTGCAGAGTTATCTCAAAGAAAGGGGCCACGGTGTTTCTGTATCTCTATTATGTTGGTGCGGCTTCGGAACTTTTAAATATCTCGATATATCTCGAGAACTACGCATCTGAGCAAAAAATATCATAGAACATAAAAAGTAGGAAACTTAATTCTCTACAAATAAGGTCTCTTAACATTTTGCCATAGCTCGCTTCGTTTCCGAGATATTTGCAGATTTATCTCAAGGGAAGGGGTCTGACGGACATATTTCGAGATATTTCTTCTTCTTGTTGTTCTTCTTCTGCACAGCTAAGCTCGAAGTGGCATTTGCAGCTCGCAATAGTGCAGAGTTATCTCAAAGAAAGGGGCCACGGTGTTTCTGTATCTCTATTATGTTGGTGCGGCTTCGGAACTTTTAAATATCTTGATATATCTCGAGAACTACGCATCTGATCAAAAAATATCATACAACATAAAAAGTAGGAAACTTAATTCTCTACAAAAAAGGTCTCTTAACATTTTGCCATAGCTCGCTTCGTTTCCGAGATATTTGCAGATTTATCTCAAGGGAAGGGGCCTGACGGACATATTTCGAGATATTTCTTCTTCTTGTTGTTCTTCTTCTGCACAGCTAAGCTGGAAGTGGCACTTGCGGCTCGCAATAGTGCAGAGTTATCTCAAAGAGAGGGGCCACGGTGTTTCTGTATCTCTATTATGTTGGTGCGGCTTCGGAACTTTTAAATATCTTGATATATCTCGAGAACTACGCATCTGATAAAAAAATATCATACTACATAAAAAGTAGGAAACTTAATTCTCTACAAGAAAGGTCTCTAAACATTTTGCCATAGCTCGCTTCGTTTCCGAGATATTTGCAGATTTATCTCAAGGGAAGGGGCCTGACGGACATATTTCTAGATATTTCTTCTTCTTGTTGTTCTTCCTCTGCACAGCTAAGCTGGAAGTGACATTTGCAGCTCGCAATAGTGCAGATTTATCTCAAAGAGAGGGGCCACGGTGTTTCTGTATCTCTATTATGTTGGTGCGGCTTCGGAACTTTTAAATATCTTGATATATCTCGAGAACTACGCATCTGATCAAAAAATACCATACAACATAAAAAGTAGGAAACTTAATTCTCTACAAAAAAGGTCTCTTAACATTTTGCCATAGCTCTCTTCGTTTCCGAGATATTTGCAGATTTATCTGAGGGAAGGGGCCTGACGGACATATTTCGAGATATTTCTTCTTCTTGTTGTTCTTCTTCTGCACAGCTAACCTGGAAGTGGCATTTCCAGCTCGCAATAGTGCAGAGTTATCCCGAAGAAAGGGGCCACGGTGTTTCTGTATCTCTATTATGTTGGTGCGGCTTCGGAACTTTTAAATATCTCGATATATCTCGAAAACTACGCTTCTGATCAAAAAATATCATAGAACATAAATTGTAGGAAACATAATTCTCTACAAAAAAGGTCTCTCACCATTTTGCCAGAGCTCGCTTCGTTTCTGAGATATTTGCAGATTTATCTCAAGGGAAGGGTCCTGACGGACATATTTCGGGATATTTCTTCTTCTTGTTGTTCTTCTTCTGCACAGCTAAACTGGAAGTGGCATTTCTAGCTCGCAATAGTGCAGAGTTATCTCAAAGAAAGGGGCCACTGTGTTTCTGTATCTCTATTATGTTGGTGCGGCTTCGGAACTTTTAAATATCTTGATATATCTCGAGAACTACGCATCTGATCAAAAAATATCATAGAACATAAAAAGTGGGAAACCTAATTCTCTACAAAAAAGGTCTCTTAACATTTTGCCATAGCTCGCTTCGTTTCCGAGATATTTGCAGATTTATCTCAAGGGAAGGGGACTGACGGACATATTTCGACATATTTCTTCTTCTTGTTGTTCTTCTTCTGCACAGCTAAGCTGGAAGTGGCATTTGCAGCTCGCAGTAGTGCAGAGTTACCTCAAAGAAAGGGGCCACAGTGTTTCTGTATCTCTATTATGTTGGTGCGGCTTCGGAACTTTTAAATATCTTGATATATCTCGAGAACTACGCTTCTGATCAAAAAATATCATAGAACATAAATTGTAGGAAACATAATTCTCTACAAAAAAGGTCCCTTAACATTTTGCCATAACTCGCTTCGTTTCCGAGATATATGCAGATTTATCTCAAGGGAAGGGGCCTGACGGACATATTTCGAGATATTTCTTCTTCTTGTTGTTCTTCTTCTGCACAGCTAAGCTGGAAGTGGCATTTGCAGCTCGCAATAGTGCAGAGTTATCTCAAAGAAAGGGGCCACGGTGTTTCTGTATCTCTATTATGTTGGTGCGGCTTCGGAACTTTTAAATATCTTGATATATCTCGAGAACTACGCATCTGATCAAATAATATCATAGAACATAAATTGTAGGAAACATAATTCTCTACAAAAAAGGTCTCTTAACATTTTGCCATAGCTCGCTTCGTTTCCGAGATATATGCAGATTTATCTCAAGGGAAGGGGCCTGACGGACATATTTCGAGATATTTCTTCTTCTTGTTGTTCTTCTTCTGCACAGCTAAGCTGGAAGTGGCATTCGCAGCTCGCAGTAGTGCAGAGTTATCTCAAAGAAAGGGGCCACAGTGTTTCTGTATCTCTTTTATGTTGGTGCGGCTTCGGAACTTTTAAATATCTTGATATATCTCGAGAACTACGCATCTGATCAAAAAATATCATAGAACATAAAAAGTGGGAAACTTAATTCTCTACAAAAAAGGTCTCTTAACATTTTGCCATAGCTCGCTTCGTTTCCGAGATATTTGCAGATTTATCTCAAGGGAAGGGGACTGACGGACATATTTCGAGATATTTCTTCTTCTTGTTGTTCTTCTTCTGCACAGCTAAGCTGGAAGTGGCGTTTGCAGCTCGCAGTGGTGCAGAGTTATCTCAAGGAAAGGGGCCACAGTGTTTCTGTATCTCTATTATGTTGGTGCGGCTTCGGAACTTTTAAATATCTGGATATATCTCGAGAACTACGCATCTGATCAAAAAATATCATAGAACATAAAAAGTAGGAAACTTAATTCTCTACAAAAAAGGTCTCTTAACACTTTGCCATAGCTCGCTTCGTTTCCGAGATATTTGCAGATTTATCTCAAGGGAAGGGGACTGACGGACATATTTCGAGATATTTCTTCTTCTTGTTGTTCTTCTTCTGCACAGCTATGCTGGAAGTGGCATTTGCAGCTCGCAATAGTGCAGAGTTATCTCAAAGAAAGGGGCCACGGTGTTTCTGTATCTCTATTATGTTGGTGCGGCGTCGGAACTTTTAAATATCTTGATAATTCTCGAGAACTACGCATCTGATCAAAAAATATCATACAACATAAAAAGTAGCAAACTTAATTCTCCACAAAAAAGGTCTCTTAACATTTTGCCATAGCTCGCTTCGTTTCCGAGATATTTGCAGATTTATCTCAAGGGAAGGGGCCTGACGGACATGTTTCGAGATATTTCTTCTTCTTGTTGTTCTTCTTCTGCACAGCTAAACTAGAAGTGGAATTTCCAGCTCGCAGTAGTGCAGTGTTATCACAAAGAAAGGCTCCACGGTGTTTCTGTATCTCTATTATTTTGGTGCGGCTTCGGAACTTTTAAATATCTTGATATATCTCGAGAACTACGCATCTGATCAAAAAATATTATAGAACATAAAAAGTGGGAAACTTAATTTTCTACAAAAAAGGTCTCTTAACATTTTGCCATAGCTCGCTTCGTTTCCGAGATATTTGCAGATTTATCTCAAGGGAAGGGGACTGACGGACATATTTCGAGATATTTCTTCTTCTTGTTGTTCTTCTTCTGCACAGCTAAGCTGGAAGTGGCATTCGCAGCTCGCAGTAGTGCAGAGTTATCTCAAAGAAAGGGGCCACAGTGTTTCTGTATCTCTTTTATGTTGGTGCGGCTTCGGAACTTTTAAATATCTTGATATATCTCGAGAACTACGCATCTGATCAAAAAATATCATAGAACATAAAAAGTGGGAAACTTAATTCTCTACAAAAAAGGTCTCTTAACATTTTGCCATAGCTCGCTTCGTTTCCGAGATATTTGCAGATATATCTCAAGGGAAGGGGACTGACGGACATATTTCGAGATATTTCTTCTTCTTGTTGTTCTTCTTCTGCACAGCTAAGCTGGAAGTGGCGTTTGCAGCTCGCAGTGGTGCAGAGTTATCTCAAGGAAAGGGGCCACGGTGTTTCTGTATCTCTATTATGTTGGTGCGGCTTCGGAACTTTTAAATATCTCGATATATCTTGAAAACTACCCTTCTGATCAAAAAATATCATAGAACATAAAAAGTAGGAAACTTAATTCTCTATAAAAAAGGTCTCTTAACACTTTGCCATAGCTCGCTTCGTTTCCGAGATATTTGCAGATTTATCTCAGGGGAAGGGGCCTGACGGACATATTTCGAGATATTTCTTCTTCTTGTTGTTCTTCTTCTGCACAGCGAAGCTGGAAGTGGCATTTGCAGCTCGCAATAGTGCAGAGTTATCTCAAAGAAAGGGGCCACGGTGTTTCTGTATCTCTATTATGTTGGTGCGGCTTCGGAACTTTTAAATATCTTGATATATCTCGAGAACTACGCATCTGATCAAAAAATATCATAGAACATAAATAGTAGGAAACTTAATTCTCTACAAAAAAGGTCTCTCAACATTTTGCCATAGCTCGCTTCGTTTCCGAGATATTTGCAGATTTATCTCAAGGGAAGGGGCCTGACGGACATATTTCGAGATATTTCTTCTTCTTGTTGTTCTTCTTCTGCACAGCTAAGCTGGAAGTGGCATTTGCAGCTCGCAATAGTGCAGAGTTATCGCAAAGAAAGGGGCCACGGTGTTTCTGTATCTCTATTATGTTGGTGCGGCTTCGGAACTTTTAAATATCTTGATATATCTCGAGAACTACGCATCTGATCAAAAAATATCATAGAACATAAAAAGTAGGAAACTTAATTCTCTACAAAAAAGGTCTCTTAACACTTTGCCATAGCTCGCTTCGTTTCCGAGATATTTGCAGATTTATCTCAAGGGAAGGGGACTGACGGACATATTTCGAGATATTTCTTCTTCTTGTTGTTCTTCTTCTGCACAGCTAAGCTGGAAGTGGCATTCGCAGCTCGCAGTAGTGCAGAGTTATCTCAAAGAAAGGGGCCACAGTGTTTCTGTATCTCTATTATGTTGGTGCGGCTTCGGAACTTTTAAATATCTTGATATATCTCGAGAACTACGCATCTGATCAAAAAATATCATAGAACATAAAAAGTGGGGAACTTAATTCTCTACAAAAAAGGTCTCTTAACATTTTGCCATAGCTCGCTTGGTTTCCGAGATATTTGCAGATTTATCTCAAGGGAAGGGGCCTGACGGACATATTTCGAGATATTTCTTCTACTTGTTGTTCTTCTTCTGCACAGCTAAGCTGGAAGTGGCATTTGCAGCTCGCAATAGTGCAGAGTTACCTCAAAGAAAGGGGCCACGGTGTTTCTGTATCTCTATTATGTTGGTGCCGCTTCGGAACTTTTAAATATCTTGATATATCTCGAAAACTACGGTTCTGATCAAAAAATATCATAGAACATAAATTGTAGGAAACATAATTCTCTACAAAAAAGGTCTGTTAACATTTTGCCATAGCTCTCTTCGTTTCCGAGATATTTGCAGATTTATCTCAAGGGAAGGGGCCTGACGGACATATTTCGAGATATTTCTTCTTCTTGTTGTTCTCCTTCTGCACAGCTAAGCTGGAAGTGGCATTTGCGGCTCGCACTAGTGCAGAGTTATCTCAAAGAAAGGGGCCACGGTGTTACTGAGTCTCTATTATGTTGGTGCGGCTTCGGAACTTTTAAATATCTCGATATATCTCGAAAACTACGCTTCTGATCAAAAAATATCATAGAACATAAATTGTAGGAAACATAATTCTCTACAAAAAACGTCTCTTAACATTTTGCCATAGCTCGCTTCGTTTCCGAGATATTTGCAGATTCAGCTCAAAGGAACGGGCCTGACGGACATATTTCGAAATATTTCTTCTTCTTGTTGTTCTTCTTCTGCACAGCTAAGCTGGAAGTGGCATTTACAGCTCGCAATAGTGCAGAGTTATCTCAAAGAAAGGGGCCACGGTGTTTCTGTATCTCTATGATGTTGGTGCGGCTTCGGAACTTTTAAATATCTCGATATATCTCGAAAACTACGGTTCTGATCAAAAAATATCATAGAACATAAATTGTAGGAAACATAATTCTCTACAAAAAACGTCTCTTAACATTTTGCCATAGCTCGCTTCGTTTCCGAGATATTTGCAGATTTATCTCAAGGGAAGGGGCCTGACGGACATATTTCGAGATATTTCTTCTTCTTGTTGTTCTTCTTCTGCACAGCTATGCTGGAAGTGGCATTTGCAGCTCGCAATAGTGCAGAGTTATCTCAAAGAAAGGGGCCACGGTGTTTCTGTATCTCCATTATGTTGGTGCGGCTTCGGAACTTTTAAATATCTCGATATATCTCGAAAACTACGCTTCTGATCAAAAAATATCATAGAACATAAAAAGTAGGAAACTTAATTCTCTATAAAAAAGGTCTCTTAACACTTTGCCATAGCTCGCTTCGTTTCCGAGATATTTGCAGATTTATCTCAGGGGAAGGGGCCTGACGGACATATTTCGAGATATTTCTTCTTCTTGTTGTTCTTCTTCTGCACAGCGAAGCTGGAAGTGGCATTTGCAGCTCGCAATAGTGCAGAGTTATCTCAAAGAAAGGGGCCACGGTGTTTCTGTATCTCTATTATGTTGGTGCGGCTTCGGAACTTTTAAATATCTTGATATATCTCGAGAACTACGCATCTGATCAAAAAATATCATAGAACATAAATAGTAGGAAACTTAATTCTCTACAAAAAAGGTCTCTCAACATTTTGCCATGGCTCGCTTCGTTTCCGAGATATTTGCAGATTTATCTCAAGGGAAGGGGCCTGACGGACATATTTCGAGATATTTCTTCTTCTTGTTGTTCTTCTTCTGCACAGCTAAGCTGGAAGTGGCATTTGCAGCTCGCAATAGTGCAGAGTTATCGCAAAGAAAGGGGCCACGGTGTTTCTGTATCTCTATTATGTTGGTGCGGCTTCGGAACTTTTAAATATCTTGATATATCTCGAGAACTACGCATCTGATCAAAAAATATCATAGAACATAAAAAGTAGGAAACCTAATTCTCTACAAAAAAGGTCTCTTAACACTTTGCCATAGCTCGCTTCGTTTCCGAGATATTTGCAGATTTATCTCAAGGGAAGGGGACTGACGGACATATTTCGAGATATTTCTTCTTCTTGTTGTTCTTCTTCTGCACAGCTAAGCTGGAAGTGGCATTCGCAGCTCGCAGTAGTGCAGAGTTATCTCAAAGAAAGGGGCCACAGTGTTTCTGTATCTCTATTATGTTGGTGCGGCTTCGGAACTTTTAAATATCTTGATATATCTCGAGAACTACGCATCTGATCAAAAAATATCATAGAACATAAAAAGTGGGGAACTTAATTCTCTACAAAAAAGGTCTCTTAACATTTTGCCATATCTCGCTTGGTTTCCGAGATATTTGCAGATTTATCTCAAGGGAAGGGGCCTGACGGACATATTTCGAGATATTTCTTCTTCTTGTTGTTCTTCTTCTGCACAGCTAAGCTGGAAGTGGCATTTGCAGCTCGCAATAGTGCAGAGTTACCTCAAAGAAAGGGGCCACGGTGTTTCTGTATCTCTATTATGTTGGTGCCGCTTCGGAACTTTTAAATATCTTGATATATCTCGAAAACTACGGTTCTGATCAAAAAATATCATAGAACATAAATTGTAGGAAACATAATTCTCTACAAAAAAGGTCTCTTAACACTTTGCCATAGCTCGCTTCGTTTCCGAGATATTTGCAGATTCAGCTCAAAGGAACGGGCCTGACGGACATATTTCGAAATATTTCTTCTTCTTGTTGTTCTTCTTCTGCACAGCTAAGCTGGAAGTGGCATTTACAGCTCGCAATAGTGCAGAGTTATCTCAAAGAAAGGGGCCACGGTGTTTCTGTATCTCTATGATGTTGGTGCGGCTTCGGAACTTTTAAATATCTCGATATATCTCGAAAACTACGGTTCTGATCAAAAAATATCATAGAACATAAATTGTAGGAAACATAATTCTCTACAAAAAACGTCTCTTAACATTTTGCCATAGCTCGCTTCGTTTCCGAGATATTTGCAGATTTATCTCAAGGGAAGGGGCCTGACGGACATATTTCGAGATATTTCTTCTTCTTGTTGTTCTTCTTCTGCACAGCTATGCTGGAAGTGGCATTTGCAGCTCGCAATAGTGCAGAGTTATCTCAAAGAAAGGGGCCACGGTGTTTCTGTATCTCCATTATGTTGGTGCGGCTTCGGAACTTTTAAATATCTCGATATATCTCGAAAACTACGCTTCTGATCAAAAAATATCATAGAACATAAAAAGTAGGAAACTTAATTCTCTATAAAAAAGGTCTCTTAACACTTTGCCATAGCTCGCTTCGTTTCCGAGATATTTGCAGATTTATCTCAGGGGAAGGGGCCTGACGGACATATTTCGAGATATTTCTTCTTCTTGTTGTTCTTCTTCTGCACAGCGAAGCTGGAAGTGGCATTTGCAGCTCGCAATAGTGCAGAGTTATCTCAAAGAAAGGGGCCACGGTGTTTCTGTATCTCTATTATGTTGGTGCGGCTTCGGAACTTTTAAATATCTTGATATATCTCGAGAACTACGCATCTGATCAAAAAATATCATAGAACATAAATAGTAGGAAACTTAATTCTCTACAAAAAAGGTCTCTCAACATTTTGCCATGGCTCGCTTCGTTTCCGAGATATTTGCAGATTTATCTCAAGGGAAGGGGCCTGACGGACATATTTCGAGATATTTCTTCTTCTTGTTGTTCTTCTTCTGCACAGCTAAGCTGGAAGTGGCATTTGCAGCTCGCAATAGTGCAGAGTTATCGCAAAGAAAGGGGCCACGGTGTTTCTGTATCTCTATTATGTTGGTGCGGCTTCGGAACTTTTAAATATCTTGATATATCTCGAGAACTACGCATCTGATCAAAAAATATCATAGAACATAAAAAGTAGGAAACCTAATTCTCTACAAAAAAGGTCTCTTAACACTTTGCCATAGCTCGCTTCGTTTCCGAGATATTTGCAGATTTATCTCAAGGGAAGGGGACTGACGGACATATTTCGAGATATTTCTTCTTCTTGTTGTTCTTCTTCTGCACAGCTAAGCTGGAAGTGGCATTCGCAGCTCGCAGTAGTGCAGAGTTATCTCAAAGAAAGGGGCCACAGTGTTTCTGTATCTCTATTATGTTGGTGCGGCTTCGGAACTTTTAAATATCTTGATATATCTCGAGAACTACGCATCTGATCAAAAAATATCATAGAACATAAAAAGTGGGGAACTTAATTCTCTACAAAAAAGGTCTCTTAACATTTTGCCATATCTCGCTTGGTTTCCGAGATATTTGCAGATTTATCTCAAGGGAAGGGGCCTGACGGACATATTTCGAGATATTTCTTCTTCTTGTTGTTCTTCTTCTGCACAGCTAAGCTGGAAGTGGCATTTGCAGCTCGCAATAGTGCAGAGTTACCTCAAAGAAAGGGGCCACGGTGTTTCTGTATCTCTATTATGTTGGTGCCGCTTCGGAACTTTTAAATATCTTGATATATCTCGAAAACTACGGTTCTGATCAAAAAATATCATAGAACATAAATTGTAGGAAACATAATTCTCTACAAAAAAGGTCTCTTAACACTTTGCCATAGCTCGCTTCGTTTCCGAGATATTTGCAGATTCAGCTCAAAGGAACGGGCCTGACGGACATATTTCGAAATATTTCTTCTTCTTGTTGTTCTTCTTCTGCACAGCTAAGCTGGAAGTGGCATTTACAGCTCGCAATAGTGCAGAGTTATCTCAAAGAAAGGGGCCACGGTCTTTCTGTATCTCTATGATGTTGGTGCGGCTTCGGAACTTTTAAATATCTCGATATATCTCGAAAACTACGGTTCTGATCAAAAAATATCATAGAACATAAATTGTAGGAAACATAATTCTCTACAAAAAACGTCTCTTAACATTTTGCCATAGCTCGCTTCGTTTCCGAGATATTTGCAGATTTATCTCAAGGGAAGGGGCCTGACGGACATATTTCGAGATATTTCTTCTTCTTGTTGTTCTTCTTCTGCACAGCTATGCTGGAAGTGGCATTTGCAGCTCGCAATAGTGCAGAGTTATCTCAAAGAAAGGGGACACGGTGTTTCTGTATCTCCATTATGTTGGTGCGGCTTCGGAACTTTTAAATATCTCGATATATCTCGAAAACTACGCTTCTGATCAAAAAATATCATAGAACATAAAAAGTAGGAAACTTAATTCTCTATAAAAAAGGTCTCTTAACACTTTGCCATAGCTCGCTTCGTTTCCGAGATATTTGCAGATTTATCTCAGGGGAAGGGGCCTGACGGACATATTTCGAGATATTTCTTCTTCTTGTTGTTCTTCATCTGCACAGCTAAGCTGGAAGTGGCATTCGCAGCTCGCAGTAGTGCAGAGTTATCTCAAAGAAAGGGGCCACAGTGTTTCTGTATCTCTATTATGTTGGTGCGGCTTCGGAACTTTTAAATATCTTGATATATCTCGAGAACTACGCATCTGATCAAAAAATATCATAGAACATAAAAAGTGGGGAACTTAATTCTCTACAAAAAAGGTCTCTTAACATTTTGCCATAGCTCGCTTGGTTTCCGAGATATTTGCAGATTTATCTCAAGGGAAGGGGCCTGACGGACATATTTCGAGATATTTCTTCTTCTTGTTGTTCTTCTTCTGCACAGCTAAGCTGGAAGTGGCATTTGCAGCTCGCAATAGTGCAGAGTTACCTCAAAGAAAGGGGCCACGGTGTTTCTGTATCTCTATTATGTTGGTGCCGCTTCGGAACTTTTAAATATCTTGATATATCTCGAAAACTACGGTTCTGATGAAAAATATCATACAACATAAATTGTAGGAAACATAATTCTCTACAAAAAAGGTCTGTTAACATTTTGCCATAGCTCTCTTCGTTTCCGAGATATTTGCAGATTTATCTCAAGGGAAGGGGCCTGACGGACATATTTCGAGATATTTCTTCTTCTTGTTGTTCTTCTTCTGCACAGCTAAGCTGGAAGTAGCATTTGCGGCTCGCACTAGTGCAGAGTTATCTCAAAGAAAGGGGCCACGGTGTTTCTGAGTCTCTATTATGTTGGTGCGGCTTCGGAACTTTTAAATATCTCGATATATCTCGAAAACTACGCTTCTGATCAAAAAATATCATACAACATAAATTGTAGGAAACATAATTCTCTACAAAAAACGTCTCTTAACATTTTGCCATAGCTCGCTTCGTTTCCGAGATATTTGCAGATTTATCTCAAGGGAAGGGGCCTGACGGACATATTTCGAGATATTTCTTCTTCTTGTTGTTCTTCTTCTGCACAGCTATGCTGGAAGTGGCATTTGCAGCTCGCAATAGTGCAGAGTTATCTCAAAAAAAGGGGCCACGGTGTTTCTGTATCTCTATTATGTTGGTACGGCTTCGGAACTTTTAAATATCTTGATATATCTTGAGAACTACGCATCTGATTAAAAAATATCATAGAACATAAATAGTAGGAAACTTAATTCTCTACAAAAAAGGTCTCTCAACATTTTGCCATAGCTCGCTTCGTTTCCGAGATATTTGCACATTTATCTCAAGGGAAGGGGCCTGACGGACATATTTCGAGATATTTCTTCTTCTTGTTGTTCTTCTTCTGCACAGCTAAGCTGGAAGTGGCATTTGCAGCTCGCAATAGTGCAGAGTTATCGCAAAGAAAGGGGCCACGGTGTTTCTGTATCTCTATTATGTTGGTGCGGCTTCGGAACTTTTAAATATCTTGATATATCTCGAGAACTACGCATCTGATCAAAAAATATCATAGAACATAAAAAGTAGGAAACCTAATTCTCTACAAAAAAGGTCTCTTAACACTTTGCCATAGCTCGCTTCGTTTCCGAGATATTTGCAGATTTATCTCAAGGAAAGGGGACTGACGGACATATTTCGAGATATTTCTTCTTCTTGTTGTTCTTCTTCTGCACAGCTAAGCTGGAAGTGGCATTCGCAGCTCGCAGTAGTGCAGAGTTATCTCAAAGAAAGGGGCCACGGTGTTTCTGTATCTCTATTATGTTGGTGCGGCTTCGGAACTTTTAAATATCTCGATATATCTCGAAAACTACGCTTCTGATCAAAAAATATCATACAACATAAATTGTAGGAAACATAATTCTCTACAAAAAACGTCTCTTAACATTTTGCCATAGCTCGCTTCGTTTCCGAGATATTTGCAGATTTATCTCAAGGGAAGGGGCCTGACGGACATATTTCGAGATATTTCTTCTTCTTGTTGTTCTTCTTCTGCACAGCTATGCTGGAAGTGGCATTTGCAGCTCGCAATAGTGCAGAGTTATCTCAAAGAAAGGGGCCACGGTGTTTCTGTATCTCTATTATGTTGGTACGGCTTCGGAACTTTTAAATATCTTGATATATCTTGAGAACTACGCATCTGATTAAAAAATATCATAAAACATAAATAGTAGGAAACTTAATTCTCTACAAAAAAGGTCTCTCAACATTTTGCCATAGCTCGCTTCGTTTCCGAGATATTTGCACATTTATCTCAAGGGAAGGGGCCTAACGGACATATTTCGAGATATTTCTTCTTCTTGTTGTTCTTCTTCTGCACAGCTAAGCTGGAAGTGGCATTTGCGGCTCGCACTAGTGCAGAGTTATCTCAAAGAAAGGGGCCACGGTGTTTCTGTATCTCTATTATGTTGGTGCAGCTTCGGAACTTTTAAATATCTTGATATATCTCGAGAACTACGCATCTGATCAAAAAATATCATGGAACATAAAAAGTAGCAAACTTAATTCTCCACAAAAAAGGTCTCTTAACATTTTGCCATAGCTCGCTTCGTTTCCGAGATATTTGCAGATTTATCTCAAGGGAAGGGGCCTGACGGACATGTTTCGAGATATTTCTTCTTCTTGTTGTTCTTCTTCTGCACAGCTAAACTGGAAGTGGCATTTCCAGCTCGCAATAGTGCAGAGTTATCTCAAAGAAAGGGGCCACGGTGTTTCTGTATCTCTATTATGTTGGTGCGGCTTCGGAACTTTTAAATATCTCGATATATCTCGAAAACTACGCTTCTGATCAAAAAATATCATAGAAGGTAAATTGTAGGAAACATAATTCTCTACAAAAAAGGTCTCTTAACATTTTGCCATAGCTCGCTTCGTTTCCGAGATATTTGCAGATCTATCTCAAGGGAAGGGGCCTGACGGACATATTTCGAAATATTTCTTATTCTTGTTGTTCTTCTTCTGCACAGCTAAGCTGGAAGCGGCATTTGCAACTCGCAATAGTGCAGAGTTATCTCAAAGAAAGGGGCCACGGTGTTTCTGAATCTCTATTATGTTGGTGCGGCTACGGAACTTTTAAATATCTTGATATATCTCGAGAACTACGCATCTGATCAAAAAATATCATACAACATAAAAAGTAGGAAACTTAATTCTCTACAAGAAAGGTCTCTAAACATTTTGCCATAGCTCGCTTCGTTTCAGAGATATTTGCAGATTTATCTCAAGGGAAGGGGCCTGACGGACATATTTCTAGATA
This sequence comes from Osmia lignaria lignaria, assembly GCF_051020975.1. Taxonomy (NCBI): domain Eukaryota; kingdom Metazoa; phylum Arthropoda; class Insecta; order Hymenoptera; family Megachilidae; genus Osmia; species Osmia lignaria. The sequence continues at coordinate 2,171,232 of NW_027478171.1, forward strand.
TTTCTTCTTCTTGTTGTTCTTCCTCTGCACAGCTAAGCTGGAAGTGACATTTGCAGCTCGCAATAGTGCAGAGTTATCTCAAAGAGAGGGGCCACGGTGTTTCTGTATCTCTATTATGTTGGTGCGGCTTCGGAACTTTTAAATATCTTGATACATCTCGAGAACTACGCATCTGATCAAAAAATATCATGGAACATAAAAAGTAGAAAACTTAATTCTCTACAAAGAAGGTCTCTTAACATTTTGCCATAGCTCGCTTCGTTTCCGAGATATTTGCAGATTTATCTCAAGGGAAGGGGCCTGACGGACATATTTCGAGATATTTCTTCTTCTTGTTGTTCTCCTTCTGCACAGCTAAGCTGGAAGTGGCATTTGCGGCTCGCACTAGTGCAGAGTTATCTCAAAGAAAGGGGCCACGGTGTTTCTGTATCTCTATTATGTTGGTGCGGCTTCGTAACTTTTAAATATCTTGATATATCTCGAGAACTACGCATCTGATAAAAAAATATCATACTACATAAAAAGTAGGAAACTTAATTCTCTACAAGAAAGGTCTCTAAACATTTTGCCATAGCTCGCTTCGTTTCCGAGATATTTGCAGATTTATCTCAAGGGAAGGGGCCTAACGGACATATTTCTAGATATTTCTTCTTCTTGTTGTTCTTCCTCTGCACAGCTAAGCTGGAAGTGACATTTGCAGCTCGCAATAGTGCAGAGTTATCTCAAAGAGAGGGGCCACGGTGTTTCTGTATCTCTATTATGTTGGTGCGGCTTCGGAACTTTTAAATATCTTGATATATCTCGAGAACTACGCATCTGATCAAAAAATACCATACAACATAAAAAGTAGGAAACTTAATTCTCTACAAAAAAGGTCTCTTAACATTTTGCCATAGCTCTCTTCGTTTCCGAGATATTTGCAGATTTATCTCAGGGAAGGGGCCTGACGGACATATTTCGAGATATTTCTTCTTCTTGTTGTTCTTCTTCTGCACAGCTAAGCTGGAAGTGGCATTTGCAGCTCGCAATAGTGCAGAGTTATCTCAAAGAAAGGGGCCACGGTGTTTCTGTATCTCTATTATGTTGGTGCGGCTTCGGAACTTTTAAATATCTTGATATATCTCGAGAACTACGCATCTGATCAAAAAATATCATAGAACATAAAAAGTAGGAAACTTAATTCTCTACAAAAAAGGTCTCTTAACATTTTGCCATAGCTCGCTTCGTTTCCGAGATATTTGCAGATTTATCTCAAGGGAAGGGGCCTAACGGACATATTTCGAGATATTTCTTCTTCTTGTTGTTCTTCTTCTGCACAGCTAAACTGGAAGTGGCATTTCCAGCTCGCAATAGTGCAGAGTTATCTCAAAGAAAGGGGCCACGGTGTTTCTGTATCTCTATTATGTTGGTGCGGCTTCGGAACTTTTAAATATCTCGATATATCTCGAGAACTACGCATCTGAGCAAAAAATATCATAGAACATAAAAAGTAGGAAACTTAATTCTCTACAAATAAGGTCTCTTAACATTTTGCCATAGCTCGCTTCGTTTCCGAGATATTTGCAGATTTATCTCAAGGGAAGGGGTCTGACGGACATATTTCGAGATATTTCTTCTTCTTGTTGTTCTTCTTCTGCACAGCTAAGCTCGAAGTGGCATTTGCAGCTCGCAATAGTGCAGAGTTATCTCAAAGAAAGGGGCCACGGTGTTTCTGTATCTCTATTATGTTGGTGCGGCTTCGGAACTTTTAAATATCTCGATATATCTCGAGAACTACGCATCTGAGCAAAAAATATCATAGAACATAAAAAGTAGGAAACTTAATTCTCTACAAATAAGGTCTCTTAACATTTTGCCATAGCTCGCTTCGTTTCCGAGATATTTGCAGATTTATCTCAAGGGAAGGGGTCTGACGGACATATTTCGAGATATTTCTTCTTCTTGTTGTTCTTCTTCTGCACAGCTAAGCTCGAAGTGGCATTTGCAGCTCGCAATAGTGCAGAGTTATCTCAAAGAAAGGGGCCACGGTGTTTCTGTATCTCTATTATGTTGGTGCGGCTTCGGAACTTTTAAATATCTTGATATATCTCGAGAACTACGCATCTGATCAAAAAATATCATACAACATAAAAAGTAGGAAACTTAATTCTCTACAAAAAAGGTCTCTTAACATTTTGCCATAGCTCGCTTCGTTTCCGAGATATTTGCAGATTTATCTCAAGGGAAGGGGCCTGACGGACATATTTCGAGATATTTCTTCTTCTTGTTGTTCTTCTTCTGCACAGCTAAGCTGGAAGTGGCACTTGCGGCTCGCAATAGTGCAGAGTTATCTCAAAGAGAGGGGCCACGGTGTTTCTGTATCTCTATTATGTTGGTGCGGCTTCGGAACTTTTAAATATCTTGATATATCTCGAGAACTACGCATCTGATAAAAAAATATCATACTACATAAAAAGTAGGAAACTTAATTCTCTACAAGAAAGGTCTCTAAACATTTTGCCATAGCTCGCTTCGTTTCCGAGATATTTGCAGATTTATCTCAAGGGAAGGGGCCTGACGGACATATTTCTAGATATTTCTTCTTCTTGTTGTTCTTCCTCTGCACAGCTAAGCTGGAAGTGACATTTGCAGCTCGCAATAGTGCAGATTTATCTCAAAGAGAGGGGCCACGGTGTTTCTGTATCTCTATTATGTTGGTGCGGCTTCGGAACTTTTAAATATCTTGATATATCTCGAGAACTACGCATCTGATCAAAAAATACCATACAACATAAAAAGTAGGAAACTTAATTCTCTACAAAAAAGGTCTCTTAACATTTTGCCATAGCTCTCTTCGTTTCCGAGATATTTGCAGATTTATCTGAGGGAAGGGGCCTGACGGACATATTTCGAGATATTTCTTCTTCTTGTTGTTCTTCTTCTGCACAGCTAAGCTGGAAGTGGCATTTGCAGCTCGCAATAGTGCAGAGTTATCTCAAAGAAAGGGGCCACGGTGTTTCTGTATCTCTATTATGTTGGTGCGGCTTCGGAACTTTTAAATATCTTGATATATCTCGAGAACTACGCATCTGATCAAAAAATATCATAGAACATAAAAAGTAGGAAACTTAATTCTCTACAAAAAAGGTCTCTTAACATTTTGCCATAGCTCGCTTCGTTTCCGAGATATTTGCAGATTTATCTCAAGGGAAGGGGCCTAACGGACATATTTCGAGATATTTCTTCTTCTTGTTGTTCTTCTTCTGCACAGCTAAGCTGGAAGTGGCATTTGCAGCGCGCTATAGTGCAGAGTTATCTCAAAGAAAGGGGCCACGGTGTTTCTGTATCTCTATTATGTTGGTGCGGCTTCGGAACTTTTAAATATCTTGATATATCTCGAGAACTACGCATCTGATCAAAAAATATCATAGAACGTAAAAAGTAGGAAACTTAATTCTCTACAAAAAAGCTCTCTTAACATTTTGCCATAGCTCGCTTGGTTTCCGAGATATTTGCAGATTTATCTCAAGGGAAGGGGGCTGACGGACATATTTCGAGATATTTCTTCTTCTTGTTGTTCTTCTTCTGCACAGCTAAGCTCGAAGTGGCATTTGCAGCTCGCAATAGTGCAGAGTTATCTCAAAGAAAGGGGCCACGGTGTTTCTGTATCTCTATTATGTTGGTGCGGCTTTGGAACTTTTAAATATCTTGATATATCTCGAGAACTACGCATCTGAGCAAAAAATATCATAGAACATAAAAAGTAGGAAACTTAATTCTCTACAAATAAGGTCTCTTAACATTTTGCCATAGCTCGCTTCGTTTCCGAGATATTTACAGATTTATCTCAAGGGAAGGGGTCTGACGGACATATTTCGAGATATTTCTTCTTCTTGTTGTTCTTCTTCTGCACAGCTAAGCTCGAAGTGGCATTTGCAGCTCGCAATAGTGCAGAGTTATCTCAAAGAAAGGGGCCACGGTGTTTCTGTATCTCTATTATGTTGGTGCGGCTTCGGAACTTTTAAATATCTTGATATATCTCGAGAACTACGCATCTGATCAAAAAATATCATACAACATAAAAAGTAGGAAACTTAATTCTCTACAAAAAAGGTCTCTTAACATTTTGCCATAGCTCGCTTCGTTTCCGAGATATTTGCAGATTTATCTCAAGGGAAGGGGCCTGACGGACATATTTCGAGATATTTCTTCTTCTTGTTGTTCTTCTTCTGCACAGCTAAGCTGGAAGTGGCACTTGCAGCTCGCAATAGTGCAGAGTTATCTCAAAGAAAGGGGCCACGGTGTTTCTGTATCTCTATTATGTTGGTGCGGCTTCGGAACTTTTAAATATCTTGATACATCTCGAGAACTACGCATCTGATCAAAAAATATCATACAACATAAAAAGTAGGAAACTTAATTCTCTACAAAAAAGGTCTCTTAACATTTTGCCATAGCTCGCTTCGTTTCCGAGATATTTGCAGATTTATCTCAAGGGAAGGGGCCTAACGGACATATTTCGAGATATTTCTTCTTCTTGTTGTTCTTCTTCTGCACAGCTAAACTGGAAGTGGCATTTCCAGCTCGCAATAGTGCAGAGTTATCTCAAAGAAAGGGGCCACGGTGTTTCTGTATCTCTATTATGTTTGTGCGGCTTCGGAACTTTTAAATATCTCGATATATCTCGAGAACTACGCATCTGAGCAAAAAATATCATAGAACATAAAAAGTAGGAAACTTAATTCTCTACAAATAAGGTCTCTTAACATTTTGCCATAGCTCGCTTCGTTTCCGAGATATTTGCAGATTTATCTCAAGGGAAGGGGTCAGACGGACATATTTCGAGATATTTCTTCTTCTTGTTGTTCTTCTTCTGCACAGCTAAGCTCGAAGTGGCATTTGCAGCTCGCAATAGTGCAGAGTTATCTCAAAGAAAGGGGCCACGGTGTTTCTGTATCTCTATTATGTTGGTGCGGCTTCGGAACTTTTAAATATCTCGATATATCTCGAGAACTACGCATCTGAGCAAAAAATATCATAGAACATAAAAAGTAGGAAACCTAATTCTCTACAAATAAGGTCTCTTAACATTTTGCCATAGCTCGCTTCGTTTCCGAGATATTTGCAGATTTATCTCAAGGGAAGGGGTCTGACGGACATATTTCGAGATATTTCTTCTTCTTGTTGTTCTTCTTCTGCACAGCTAAGCTCGAAGTGGCATTTGCAGCTCGCAATAGTGCAGAGTTATCTCAAAGAAAGGGGCCACGGTGTTTCTGTATCTCTATTATGTTGGTGCGGCTTCGGAACTTTTAAATATCTTGATATATCTCGAGAACTACGCATCTGATCAAAAAATATCATACAACATAAAAAGTAGGAAACTTAATTCTCTACAAAAAAGGTCTCTTAACATTTTGCCATAGCTCGCTTCGTTTCCGAGATATTTGCAGATTTATCTCAAGGGAAGGGGCCTGACGGACATATTTCGAGATATTTCTTCTTCTTGTTGTTCTTCTTCTGCACAGCTAAGCTCGAAGTGGCATTTGCAGCTCGCAATAGTGCAGAGTTATCTCAAAGAAAGGGGCCACGGTGTTTCTGTATCTCTATTATGTTGGTGCGGCTTCGGAACTTTTAAATATCTTGATATATCTCGAGAACTACGCATCTGATCAAAAAATATCATAGAACATAAAAAGTAGGAAACTTAATTCTCTACAAAAAAGGTCTCTTAACATTTTGCCATAGCTCGCTTCGTTTCCGAGATATTTGCAGATTTATCTCAAGGGAAGGGTCCTAACGGACATATTTCGAGATATTTCTTCTTCTTGTTGTTCTTCTTCTGCACAGCTAAACTGGAAGTGGCATTTCCAGCTCGCAATAGTGCAGAGTTATCTCAAAGAAAGGGGCCACGGTGTTTCTGTATCTCTATTATGTTGGTGCGGCTTCGGAACCTTTAAATATCTCGATATATCTCGAGAACTACGCATCTGAGCAAAAAATATCATAGAACATAAAAAGTAGGAAACTTAATTCTCTACAAATAAGGTCTCTTAACATTTTGCCATAGCTCGCTTCGTTTCCGAGATATTTGCAGATTTATCTCAAGGGAAGGGGTCTGACGGACATATTTCGAGATATTTCTTCTTCTTGTTGTTCTTCTTCTGCACAGCTAAGCTCGAAGTGGCATTTGCAGCTCGCAATAGTGCAGAGTTATCTCAAAGAAAGGGGCCACGGTGTTTCTGTATCTCTATTATGTTGGTGCGGCTTTGGAACTTTTAAATATCTTGATATATCTCGAGAACTACGCATCTGATCAAAAAATATCATACAACATAAAAAGTAGGAAACTTAATTCTCTACAAAAAAGGTCTCTTAACATTTTTCCATAGCTCGCTTCGTTTCCGAGATATTTGCAGATTTATCTCAAGGGAAGGGGCCTGACGGACATATTTCGAGATATTTCTTCTTCTTGTTGTTCTTCTTCTGCACAGCTAAGCTGGAAGTGGCACTTGCAGCTCGCAATAGTGCAGAGTTATCTCAAAGAAAGGGGCCACGGTGTTTCTGAATCTCTATTATGTTGGTGCGGCTTCGGAACTTTTAAATATCTTGATATATCTCGAGAACTACGCATCTGATCAAAAAATATCATACAACATAAAAAGTAGGAAACTTAATTCTCTACAAAAAAGGTCTCTTAACATTTTGCCATAGCTCGCTTCGTTTCCGAGATATTTGCAGATCTATCTCAAGGGAAGGGGCCTGACGGACGTATTTCGAGATATTTCTTCTTCTTGTTGTTCTTCTTCTGCACAGCTAAGCTGGAAGTGGCACTTGCAGCTCGCAATAGTGCAGAGTTATCTCAAAGAAAGGGGCCACGGTGTTTCTGTATCTGTATTATGTTGGTGCGGCTTCGGAACTTTTAAATATCTCGATATATCTCGAAAACTACGCTTCTGATCAAAAAATATCATAGAAGGTAAATTGTAGGAAACATAATTCTCTACAAAAAAGGTCTCTTAACATTTTGCCATAGCTCGCTTCGTTTCCGAGATATTTGCAGATCTATCTCAAGGGAAGGGGCCTGACGGACATATTTCGAAATATTTCTTATTCTTGTTGTTCTTCTTCTGCACAGCTAAGCTGGAAGCGGCATTTGCAACTCGCAATAGTGCAGAGTTATCTCAAAGAAAGGGGCCACGGTGTTTCTGAATCTCTATTATGTTGGTGCGGCTTCGGAACTTTTAAATATCTTGATATATCTCGAGAACTACGCATCTGATCAAAAAATATCATACAACATAAAAAGTAGGAAACTTAATTCTCTACAAAAAAGGTCTCTTAACATTTTGCCATAGCTCGCTTCGTTTCCGAGATATTTGCAGATTTATCTCAAGGGAAGGGGCCTGACGGACATATTTCGAGATATTTCTTCTTCTTGTTGTTCTTCTTCTGCACAGCTAAGCTGGAAGTGGCACTTGCAGCTCGCAATAGTGCAGAGTTATCTCAAAGAAAGGGGCCACGGTGTTTCTGAATCTCTATTATGTTGGTGCGGCTTCAGAACTTTTAAATATCTTGATATATCTCGAGAACTACGCATCTGATCAAAAAATATCATACAACATAAAAAGTAGGAAACTTAATTCTCTACAAAAAAGGTCTCTTAACATTTTGCCATAGCTCGCTTCGTTTCCGAGATATTTGCAGATCTATCTCAAGGGAAGGGGCCTGACGGACATATTTCGAGATATTTCTTCTTCTTGTTGTTCTTCTTCTGCACAGCTAAGCTGGAAGTGGCACTTGCAGCTCGCAATAGTGCAGAGTTATCTCAAAGAAAGGGGCCACGGTGTTTCTGTATCTGTATTATGTTGGTGCGGCTTCGGAACTTTTAAATATCTCGATATATCTCGAAAACTACGCTTCTGATCAAAAAATATCATAGAAGGTAAATTGTAGGAAACATAATTCTCTACAAAAAAGGTCTCTTAACATTTTGCCATAGCTCGCTTCGTTTCCGAGATATTTGCAGATCTATCTCAAGGGAAGGGGCCTGACGGACATATTTCGAAATATTTCTTATTCTTGTTGTTCTTCTTCTGCACAGCTAAGCTGGAAGCGGCATTTGCAACTCGCAATAGTGCAGAGTTATCTCAAAGAAAGGGGCCACGGTGTTTCTGAATCTCTATTATGTTGGTGCGGCTTCGGAACTTTTAAATATCTTGATATATCTCGAGAACTACGCATCTGATCAAAAAATATCATACAACATAAAAAGTAGGAAACTTAATTCTCTACAAAAAAGGTCTCTTAACATTTTGCCATAGCTCGCTTCGTTTCCGAGATATTTGCAGATTTATCTCAAGGGAAGGGGCCTGACGGACATATTTCGAGATATTTCTTCTTCTTGTTGTTCTTCTTCTGCACAGCTAAGCTGGAAGTGGCACTTGCAGCTCGCAATAGTGCAGAGTTATCTCAAAGAAAGGGGCCACGGTGTTTCTGTATCTCTATTATGTTGGTGCGGCTTCGGAACTTTTAAATATCTTGATACATCTCGAGAACTACGCATCTGATCAAAAAATATCATACAACATAAAAAGTAGGAAACTTAATTCTCTACAAAAAAGGTCTCTTAACATTTTGCCATAGCTCGCTTCGTTTCCGAGATATTTGCAGATTTATCTCAAGGGGAGGGGCCTAACGGACATATTTCGAGATATTTCTTCTTCTTGTTGTTCTTCTTCTGCACAGCTAAACTGGAAGTGGCATTTCCAGCTCGCAATAGTGCAGAGTTATCTCAAAGAAAGGGGCCACGGTGTTTCTGTATCTCTATTATGTTTGTGCGGCTTCGGAACTTTTAAATATCTCGATATATCTCGAGAACTACGCATCTGAGCAAAAAATATCATAGAACATAAAAAGTAGGAAACTTAATTCTCTACAAATAAGGTCTCTTAACATTTTGCCATAGCTCGCTTCGTTTCCGAGATATTTGCAGATTTATCTCAAGGGAAGGGGTCTGACGGACATATTTCGAGATATTTCTTCTTCTTGTTGTTCTTCTTCTGCACAGCTAAGCTCGAAGTGGCATTTGCAGCTCGCAATAGTGCAGAGTTATCTCAAAGAAAGGGGCCACGGTGTTTCTGTATCTCTATTATGTTGGTGCGGCTTCGGAACTTTTAAATATCTTGATATATCTCGAGAACTACGCATCTGATCAAAAAATATCATACAACATAAAAAGTAGGAAACTTAATTCTCTACAAAAAAGGTCTCTTAACATTTTGCCATAGCTCGCTTCGTTTCCGAGATATTTGCAGATTCATCTCAAGGGAAGGGGCCTGACGGACATATTTCGAGATATTTCTTCTTCTTGTTGTTCTTCTTCTGCACAGCTAAGCTGGAAGTGGCACTTGCAGCTCGCAATAGTGCAGAGTTATCTCAAAGAGAGGGGCCACGGTGTTTCTGTATCTCTATTATGTTGGTGCGGCTTCGGAACTTTTAAATATCTTGATATCTCTCGAGAACTACGCATCTGATCAAAAAATACCATACAACATAAAAAGTAGGAAACTTAATTCTCTACAAAAAAGGTCTCTTAACATTTTGCCATAGCTCGCTTCGTTTCCGAGATATTTGCAGATTTATCTCAAGGGAAGGCGCCTGACGGACATATTTCGAGATATTTCTTCTTCTTGTTGTTCTTCTTCTGCACAGCTAAGCTGGAAGCGGCACTTGCAGCTCGCAATAGTGCAGAGTTATCTCAAAGAAAGGGGCCACGGTGTTTCTGTATCTCTATTATGTTGGTGCGGCTTCGGAACTTTTAAATATCTTGATATATCTCGAGATCTACGCAACTGATCAAAAAAGATCGTACTACATAAAAAGTAGGAAACTTAATTCTCTACAAGAAAGGTCTCTAAACATTTTGCCATAGCTCGCTTCGTTTCCGAGATATTTGCAGATTTATCTCAAGGGAAGGGGCCTGACGGACATATTTCGAGATATTTCTTCTTCTTGTTGTTCTTCTTCTGCACAGCTAAGCTGGAAGTGGCATTTGCGGCTCGCAATAGTGCAGAGTTATCTCAAAGAGAGGGGCCACGGTGTTTCTGTATCTCTATTATGTTGGTGCGGCTTCGCAACTTTTAAATATCTTGATATATCTCGAGAACTACGCATCTGATAAAAAAATATCATACTACATAAAAAGTAGGAAACTTAATTCTCTACAAGAAAGGTCTCTAAACATTTTGCCATAGCTCTCTTCGTTTCCGAGATATTTGCAGATTTATCTCAGGGAAGGGGCCTGACGGACATATTTCGAGATATTTCTTCTTCTTGTTGTTCTTCTTCTGCACAGCTAAGCTGGAAGTGGCATTTGCAGCTCGCAATAGTGCAGAGTTATCTCAAAGAAAGGGGCCACGGTGTTTCTGTATCTCTATTATGTTGGTGCGGCTTCGGAACTTTTAAATATCTTGATATATCTCGAGAACTACGCATCTGATCAAAAAATATCATAGAACATAAAAAGTAGGAAACTTAATTCTCTACAAAAAAGGTCTCTTAACATTTTGCCATAGCTCGCTTCGTTTCCGAGATATTTGCAGATTTATCTCAAGGGAAGGGGCCTAACGGACATATTTCGAGATATTTCTTCTTCTTGTTGTTCTTCTTCTGCACAGCTAAACTGGAAGTGGCATTTCCAGCTCGCAATAGTGCAGAGTTATCTCAAAGAAAGGGGCCACGGTGTTTCTGTATCTCTATTATGTTGGTGCGGCTTCGGAACTTTTAAATATCTCGATATATCTCGAGAACTACGCATCTGAGCAAAAAATATCATAGAACATAAAAAGTAGGAAACTTAATTCTCTACAAATAAGGTCTCTTAACATTTTGCCATAGCTCGCTTCGTTTCCGAGATATTTGCAGATTTATCTCAAGGGAAGGGGTCTGACGGACATATTTCGAGATATTTCTTCTTCTTGTTGTTCTTCTTCTGCACAGCTAAGCTCGAAGTGGCATTTGCAGCTCGCAATAGTGCAGAGTTATCTCAAAGAAAGGGGCCACGGTGTTTCTGTATCTCTATTATGTTGGTGCGGCTTCGGAACTTTCAAATATCTTGATATATCTCGAGAACTACGCATCTCATCAAAAAATATCATAGAACATAAAAAGTAGGAAACTTAATTCTCTACAAATAAGGTCTCTTAACATTTTGCCATAGCTCGGTTCGTTTCCGAGATATTTGCAGATTTATCTCAAGGGAAGGGGCCTGACGGACATATTTCGAGATATTTCGTCTTCTTGTTGTTCTTCTTCTGCACAGCTAAGCTGGAAGTGGCATTTGCAGCGCGCTATAGTGCAGAGTTATCTCAAAGAAAGGGGCCACGGTGTTTCTGTATCTCTATTATGTTGGTGCGGCTTCGGAACTTTTAAATATCTTGATATATCTCGAGAACTACGCATCTGATCAAAAAATATCATAGAACGTAAAAAGTAGGAAACTTAATTCTCTACAAAAAAGCTCTCTTAACATTTTGCCATAGCTCGCTTGGTTTCCGAGATATTTGCAGATTTATCTCAAGGGAAGGGGGCTGACGGACATATTTCGAGATATTTCTTCTTCTTGTTGTTCTTCTTCTGCACAGCTAAGCTCGAAGTGGCATTTGCAGCTCGCAATAGTGCAGAGTTATCTCAAAGAAAGGGGCCACGGTGTTTCTGTATCTCTATTATGTTGGTGCGGCTTCGGAACTTTTAAATATCTTGATATATCTCGAGAACTACGCATCTGATCAAAAAATATCATAGAACATAAAAAGTAGGAAACTTAATTCTCTACAAATAAGGTCTCTGAACATTTTGCCATAGCTCGGTTCGTTTCCGAGATATTTGCAGATTTATCTCAAGGGAAGGGGTCTGACGGACATATTTCGAGATATTTCTTCTTCTTGTTGTTCTTCTTCTGCACAGCTAAGCTCGAAGTGGCATTTGCAGCTCGCAATAGTGCAGAGTTATCTCAAAGAAAGGGGCCACGGTGTTTCTGTATCTCTATTATGTTGGTGCGGCTTCGGAACTTTTAAATATCTTGATATATCTCGAGAACTACGCATCTCATCAAAAAATATCATAGAACATAAAAAGTAGGAAACTTAATTCTCTACAAATAAGGTCTCTGAACATTTTGCCATAGCTCGGTTCGTTTCCGAGATATTTGCAGATTTATCTCAAGGGAAGGGGGCTGACGGACATATTTCGAGATATTTCTTCTTCTTGTTGTTCTTCTTCTGCACAGCTAAGCTCGAAGTGGCATTTGCAGCTCGCAATAGTGCAGAGTTATCTCAAAGAAAGGGGCCACGGTGTTTCTGTATCTCTATTATGTTGGTGCGGCTTCGGAACTTTTAAATATCTTGATATATCTCGAGAACTACGCATCTGATCAAAAAATATCATAGAACATAAAAAGTAGGAAACTTAATTCTCTACAAATAAGGTCTCTGAACATTTTGCCATAGCTCGGTTCGTTTCCGAGATATTTGCAGATTTATCTCAAGGGAAGGGGTCTGACGGACATATTTCGAGATATTTCTTCTTCTTGTTGTTCTTCTTCTGCACAGCTAAGCTCGAAGTGGCATTTGCAGCTCGCAATAGTGCAGAGTTATCTCAAAGAAAGGGGCCACGGTGTTTCTGTATCTCTATTATGTTGGTGCGGCTTCGGAACTTTTAAATATCTTGATATATCTCGAGAACTACGCATCTCATCAAAAAATATCATAGAACATAAAAAGTAGGAAACTTAATTCTCTACAAATAAGGTCTCTGAACATTTTGCCATAGCTCGGTTCGTTTCCGAGATATTTGCAGATTTATCTCAAGGGAAGGGGCCTGACGGACATATTTCGAGATATTTCTTCTTCTTGTTGTTCTTCTTCTGCACAGCTAAGCTGGAAGTGGCATTTGCAGCGCGCAATAGTGCAGAGTTATCTCAAAGAAAGGAGCCACGGTGTTTCTGTATCTCTATTATGTTACTGCGGCTTCGGAACTTTTAAATATCTCGATATATCTCGAAAACTACGCTTCTGATCAAAAAATATCATAGAAGGTAAATTGTAGCAAACATAATTCTCTAGAAAAAAGGTCTCTTAACATTTTGCCATAGCTCGCTTCGTTTCCGAGATATTTGCAGATTTATCTCAAGGGAAGGGGTCTGACGGACATATTTCGAGATATTTCTTCTTCTTGTTGTTCTTCTTCTGCACAGCTAAGCTGGAAGTGGCATTTGCAGCTTGCAATAGTGCAGAGTTATCTCAAAGAAAGGGGCCACCGTGTTTCTGTATCTCTATTATGTTGGTGCGGCTTCGGAATTTTTAAATATCTCGATATATCTCGAAAACTACGCTTCTGATCAAAAAATATCATAGAACATAAATTGTAGGAAACGTAATTCTTTACAAAAAAGGTCTCTTAACATTTTGCCATAGCTCGCTTCGTTTCCGAGATATTTGCAGATTTATCTCAAGGGAAGGGGCCTGACGGACATATTTCGAGATATTTCTTCTTCTTGTTGTTCTTCTTCTGCACAGCTAAGCTGGAAGTGGCATTTGCAGCTCGCAATAGTGCAGAGTTATCTCAAAGAAAGGGGCCACGGTGTTTCTGTATCTCTATTATGTTGGTGCGGCGTCGGAACTTTTAAATATCTTGATATATCTCGAGAACTACGCATCTGATCAAAAAATATCATAGAACATAAAAAGTAGGAAACTTAATTCTCTACAAAAAAGGTCTCTTAACATTTTGCCATAGCTCGCTTCGTTTCCGAGATATTTGCAGATTTATCTCAAGGGAAGGGGCCTAACGGACATATTTCGAGATATTTCTCCTTCTTGTTGTTCTTCTTCTGCACAGCTAAACTGGAAGTGGCATTTCCAGCTCGCAATAGTGCAGAGTTATCTCAAAGAAAGGGGCCACGGTGTTTCTGTATCTCTATTATGTTGGTGCGGCTTCGGAACTTTTAAATATCTCGATATATCTCGAGAACTACGCATCTGAGCAAAAAATATCATAGAACATAAAAAGTAGGAAACTTAATTCTCTACAAATAAGGTCTCTTAACATTTTGCCATAGCTCGCTTCGTTTCCGAGATATTTGCAGATTTATCTCAAGGGAAGGGGTCTGACGGACATATTTCGAGATATTTCTTCTTCTTGTTGTTCTTCTTCTGCACAGCTAAGCTCGAAGTGGCATTTGCAGCTCGCAATAGTGCAGAGTTATCTCAAAGAAAGGGGCCACGGTGTTTCTGTATCTCTATTATGTTGGTGCGGCTTCGGAACTTTTAAATATCTTGATATATCTCGAGAACTACGCATCTCATCAAAAAATATCATAGAACATAAAAAGTAGGAAACTTAATTCTCTACAAATAAGGTCTCTTAACATTTTGCCATAGCTCGGTTCGTTTCCGAGATATTTGCAGATTTATCTCAAGGGAAGGGGCCTGACGGACATATTTCGAGATATTTCGTCTTCTTGTTGTTCTTCTTCTGCACAGCTAAGCTGGAAGTGGCATTTGCAGCGCGCTATAGTGCAGAGTTATCTCAAAGAATGGGGCCACGGTGATTCTGTATCTCTATTATGTTGGTGCGGCTTCGGAACTTTTAAATATCTTGATATATCTCGAGAACTACGCATCTGATCAAAAAATATCATAGAACGTAAAAAGTCGGAAACTTAATTCTCTACAAAAAAGCTCTCTTAACATTTTGCCATAGCTCGCTTGGTTTCCGAGATATTTGCAGATTTATCTCAAGGGAAGGGGGCTGACGGACATATTTCGAGATATTTCTTCTTCTTGTTGTTCTTCTTCTGCACAGCTAAGCTCGAAGTGGCATTTGCAGCTCGCAATAGTGCAGAGTTATCTCAAAGAAAGGGGCCACGGTGTTCCTGTATCTCTATTATGTTGGTGCGGCTTCGGAACTTTTAAATATCTTGATATATCTCGAGAACTACGCATCTGATCAAAAAATATCATAGAACATAAAAAGTAGGAAACTTAATTCTCTACAAAAAAGGTCTCTTAACATTTTGCCATAGCTCGCTTCGTTTCCGAGATATTTGCATATTTATCTCAAGGGAAGGGGCCTGACGGACATATTTCGAGATATTTCTTCTTCTTGTTGTTCTTCTTCTGCACAGCTAAGCTCGAAGTGGCATTTGCAGCTCGCAATAGTGCAGAGTTATCTCAAAGAAAGGGGCCACGGTGTTTCTGTATCTCTATTATGTTGGTGCGGCTTCGGAACTTTTAAATATCTTGATATATCTCGAGAACTACGCATCTGATCAAAAAATATCATAGAACATAAAAAGTAGGAAACTTAATTCTCTACAAATAAGGTCTCTGAACATTTTGCCATAGCTCGGTTCGTTTCCGAGATATTTGCAGATTTATCTCAAGGGAAGGGGTCTGACGGACATATTTCGAGATATTTCTTCTTCTTGTTGTTCTTCTTCTGCACAGCTAAGCTCGAAGTGGCATTTGCAGCTCGCAATAGTGCAGAGTTATCTCAAAGAAAGGGGCCACGGTGTTTCTGTATCTCTATTATGTTGGTGCGGCTTCGGAACTTTTAAATATCTTGATATATCTCGAGAACTACGCATCTCATCAAAAAATATCATAGAACATAAAAAGTAGGAAACTTAATTCTCTACAAATAAGGTCTCTGAACATTTTGCCATAGCTCGGTTCGTTTCCGAGATATTTGCAGATTTATCTCAAGGGAAGGGGGCTGACGGACATATTTCGAGATATTTCTTCTTCTTGTTGTTCTTCTTCTGCACAGCTAAGCTCGAAGTGGCATTTGCAGCTCGCAATAGTGCAGAGTTATCTCAAAGAAAGGGGCCACGGTGTTTCTGTATCTCTATTATGTTGGTGCGGCTTCGGAACTTTTAAATATCTTGATATATCTCGAGAACTACGCATCTGATCAAAAAATATCATAGAACATAAAAAGTAGGAAACTTAATTCTCTACAAATAAGGTCTCTGAACATTTTGCCATAGCTCGGTTCGTTTCCGAGATATTTGCAGATTTATCTCAAGGGAAGGGGTCTGACGGACATATTTCGAGATATTTCTTCTTCTTGTTGTTCTTCTTCTGCACAGCTAAGCTCGAAGTGGCATTTGCAGCTCGCAATAGTGCAGAGTTATCTCAAAGAAAGGGGCCACGGTGTTTCTGTATCTCTATTATGTTGGTGCGGCTTCGGAACTTTTAAATATCTTGATATATCTCGAGAACTACGCATCTCATCAAAAAATATCATAGAACATAAAAAGTAGGAAACTTAATTCTCTACAAATAAGGTCTCTGAACATTTTGCCATAGCTCGGTTCGTTTCCGAGATATTTGCAGATTTATCTCAAGGGAAGGGGCCTGACGGACATATTTCGAGATATTTCTTCTTCTTGTTGTTCTTCTTCTGCACAGCTAAGCTGGAAGTGGCATTTGCAGCGCGCAATAGTGCAGAGTTATCTCAAAGAAAGGAGCCACGGTGTTTCTGTATCTCTATTATGTTACTGCGGCTTCGGAACTTTTAAATATCTCGATATATCTCGAAAACTACGCTTCTGATCAAAAAATATCATAGAAGGTAAATTGTAGCAAACATAATTCTCTAGAAAAAAGGTCTCTTAACATTTTGCCATAGCTCGCTTCGTTTCCGAGATATTTGCAGATTTATCTCAAGGGAAGGGGTCTGACGGACATATTTCGAGATATTTCTTCTTCTTGTTGTTCTTCTTCTGCACAGCTAAGCTGGAAGTGGCATTTGCAGCTTGCAATAGTGCAGAGTTATCTCAAAGAAAGGGGCCACCGTGTTTCTGTATCTCTATTATGTTGGTGCGGCTTCGGAATTTTTAAATATCTCGATATATCTCGAAAACTACGCTTCTGATCAAAAAATATCATAGAACATAAATTGTAGGAAACGTAATTCTTTACAAAAAAGGTCTCTTAACATTTTGCCATAGCTCGCTTCGTTTCCGAGATATTTGCAGATTTATCTCAAGGGAAGGGGCCTGACGGACATATTTCGAGATATTTCTTCTTCTTGTTGTTCTTCTTCTGCACAGCTAAGCTGGAAGTGGCATTTGCAGCTCGCAATAGTGCAGAGTTATCTCAAAGAAAGGGGCCACGGTGTTTCTGTATCTCTATTATGTTGGTGCGGCGTCGGAACTTTTAAATATCTTGATATATCTCGAGAACTACGCATCTGATCAAAAAATATCATAGAACATAAAAAGTAGGAAACTTAATTCTCTACAAAAAAGGTCTCTTAACATTTTGCCATAGCTCGCTTCGTTTCCGAGATATTTGCAGATTTATCTCAAGGGAAGGGGCCTAACGGACATATTTCGAGATATTTCTCCTTCTTGTTGTTCTTCTTCTGCACAGCTAAACTGGAAGTGGCATTTCCAGCTCGCAATAGTGCAGAGTTATCTCAAAGAAAGGGGCCACGGTGTTTCTGTATCTCTATTATGTTGGTGCGGCTTCGGAACTTTTAAATATCTCGATATATCTCGAGAACTACGCATCTGAGCAAAAAATATCATAGAACATAAAAAGTAGGAAACTTAATTCTCTACAAATAAGGTCTCTTAACATTTTGCCATAGCTCGCTTCGTTTCCGAGATATTTGCAGATTTATCTCAAGGGAAGGGGTCTGACGGACATATTTCGAGATATTTCTTCTTCTTGTTGTTCTTCTTCTGCACAGCTAAGCTCGAAGTGGCATTTGCAGCTCGCAATAGTGCAGAGTTATCTCAAAGAAAGGGGCCACGGTGTTTCTGTATCTCTATTATGTTGGTGCGGCTTCGGAACTTTTAAATATCTTGATATATCTCGAGAACTACGCATCTCATCAAAAAATATCATAGAACATAAAAAGTAGGAAACTTAATTCTCTACAAATAAGGTCTCTTAACATTTTGCCATAGCTCGGTTCGTTTCCGAGATATTTGCAGATTTATCTCAAGGGAAGGGGCCTGACGGACATATTTCGAGATATTTCGTCTTCTTGTTGTTCTTCTTCTGCACAGCTAAGCTGGAAGTGGCATTTGCAGCGCGCTATAGTGCAGAGTTATCTCAAAGAATGGGGCCACGGTGATTCTGTATCTCTATTATGTTGGTGCGGCTTCGGAACTTTTAAATATCTTGATATATCTCGAGAACTACGCATCTGATCAAAAAATATCATAGAACGTAAAAAGTCGGAAACTTAATTCTCTACAAAAAAGCTCTCTTAACATTTTGCCATAGCTCGCTTGGTTTCCGAGATATTTGCAGATTTATCTCAAGGGAAGGGGGCTGACGGACATATTTCGAGATATTTCTTCTTCTTGTTGTTCTTCTTCTGCACAGCTAAGCTCGAAGTGGCATTTGCAGCTCGCAATAGTGCAGAGTTATCTCAAAGAAAGGGGCCACGGTGTTCCTGTATCTCTATTATGTTGGTGCGGCTTCGGAACTTTTAAATATCTTGATATATCTCGAGAACTACGCATCTGATCAAAAAATATCATAGAACATAAAAAGTAGGAAACTTAATTCTCTACAAAAAAGGTCTCTTAACATTTTGCCATAGCTCGCTTCGTTTCCGAGATATTTGCATATTTATCTCAAGGGAAGGGGCCTGACGGACATATTTCGAGATATTTCTTCTTCTTGTTGTTCTTCTTCTGCACAGCTAAGCTGGAAGTGGCATTTGCGGCTCGCACTAGTGCAGAGTTATCTCAAAGAAATGGGCCACGGTGTTTCTGTATCTCTATTATGTTGGTGCGGCTTCGGAACTTTTAAATATCTCGATATATCTCGAGAACTACTCGTCTGATCAAAAAATATCATAGAACATAAAAAGTAGGAAACTTAATTCTCTACAAAAACTGTCTCTTAACATTTTGCCATAGCTCGCTTCGTTTCCGAGATATTTGCAGATATATCTCAAGGGAAGGGGCCTGACGGACATATTTCGAGATATTTCTTCTTCTTGTTGTTCTTCTTCTGCACAGCTAAGCTGGAAGTGGCATTTGCGGCTCGCACTAGTGCACAGTTATCTCAAAGAAAGGGGCCACGGTGTTTCTGTATCTCTATTATGTTGGTGCGTCTTCGGAACTTTTAAATATCTCGATATATCTCGAAAACTACGCATCTGATCAAAAAATATCATAGAACATAAAAAGTAGGAAACTTAATTCTCTACAAACAAGGTCTCTTAACATTTTGCCATAGCTCGCTTCGTTTCCGAGATATTTGCAGATATATCTCAAGGGAAGGGGCCTCACGGACATATTTCGAGATATTTCTTCTTCTTGTTGTTCTTCTTCTGCACAGCTAAGCTGGAAGTGGCATTTGCAGCTCGCAATAGTGCAGAGATATCTCAAAGAAAGGGGCCACGGTGTTTCTGTATCTCTATTATGTTGGTGCGGCTTCGGAACTTTTAAATATCTTGATATATCTCGAGAACTACGCGTCTGATCAAAAAATATCATAGAACATAAAAAGTAGGAAACTTAATTCTCTACAAAAAAGGTCTCTTAATATTTTGCAATAGCTCGCTTCGTTTCCGAGATATTTGCAGATTTATCTCAAGGGAAGGGGCCTAACGGACATATTTCGAGATATTTCTTCTTCTTGATGTTCTTCTTCTGCACAGCTAAACTGGAAGTGGCATTTCCAGCTCGCAATAGTGCAGAGTTATCTCAAAGAAAGGGGCCACGGTGTTTCTGTATCTCTATTATGTTGGTGCGGCTTCGGAACTTTTAAATATCTTGATATATCTCGAGAACTACGCATCTGATCAAAAAATATCATAGAACATAAAAAGTAGGAAACTTAATTCTCTACAAATAAGGTCTCTGAACATTTTGCCATAGCTCGGTTCGTTTCCGAGATATTTGCAGATTTATCTCAAGGAAAGGGGCCTGACGGACATATTTCGAGATATTTCTTCTTCTTGTTGTTCTTCTTCTGCACAGCTAAGCTGGAAGTGGCATTAGCGGCTCGCACTAGTGCACAGTTATCTCAAAGAAAGGGGCCACGGTGTTTCTGTATCTCTATTATGTTGGTGCGTCTTCGGAACTTTTAAATATCTCGATATATCTCTAAAACTACGCTTCTGATCAAAAAATATCATAGAACATAAATTGTAGGAAACATAATTGTCTACAAAAAACGTCTCTTAACATTTTGCCATAGCTCGCTTCGTTTCCGAGATATTTGCAGATTCAGCTCAAAGGAACTGGCCTGACGGACATATTTCGAGATATTTCTTCTTCTTGTTGTTCTTCCTCTGCACAGCTAAGCTGGAAGTGGCATTTGCAGCTCGCAATAGTGCAGAGTTATCTCAAAGAAAGGGGCCACGGTGTTTCTGTATCTCTATTATGTTGGTGCGGCTTCGGAACTTTTAAATATCTTGATATATCTCGAGAACTACGCATCTGATCAAAAAATATCATAGAACATAAAAAGTAGGAAACTTAATTCTCTACAAATAAGGTCTCTGAACATTTTGCCATAGCTCGGTTCGTTTCCGAGATATTTGCAGATTTATCTCAAGGGAAGGGGCCTGACGGACATATTTCGAGATATTTCTTCTTCTTGTTGTTCTTCTTCTGCACAGCTAAGCTGGAAGTGGCATTAGCGGCTCGCACTAGTGCACAGTTATCTCAAAGAAAGGGGCTACGGTGTTTCTGTATCTCTATTATGTTGGTGCGTCTTCGGAACTTTTAAATATCTCGATATATCTCGAAAACTACGCTTCTGATCAAAAAATATCATAGAACATAAATTGTAGGAAACATAATTGTCTACAAAAAACGTCTCTTAACATTTTGCCATAGCTCGCTTCGTTTCCGAGATATTTGCAGATTCAGCTCAAAGGAACTGGCCTGACGGACATATTTCGAGATATTTCTTCTTCTTGTTGTTCTTCCTCTGCACAGCTAAGCTGGAAGTGGCATTTGCAGCTCGCAATAGTGCAGAGTGATCTCAAAGAAAGGGGCCACGGTGTTTCTGTATCTCTATTATGTTGGTGCTGCTTCGGAACTTTTAAATATCTTGATATATCTCGAGAACTACGCATCTGATCAAAAAATATCATAGAACATAAAAAGTAGGAAACTTAATTCTCTACAAAAAAGGTCTCTTAACATTTTGCCATAGCTCGCTTCGTTTCCGAGATATTTGCATATTTATCTCAAGGGAAGGGGCCTGACGGACATATTTCGAGATATTTCTTCTTCTTGTTGTTCTTCTTCTGCACAGCTAAGCTGGAAGTGGCATTTGCGGCTCGCACTAGTGCAGAGTTATCTCAAAGAAAGGGGCCACGGTGTTTCTGTATCTCTATTATGTTGGTGCGGCTTCGGAACTTTTAAATATCTCGATATATCTCGAGAACTACTCGTCTGATCAAAAAATATCATAGAACATAAAAAGTAGGAAACTTAATTCTCTACAAAAACTGTCTCTTAACATTTTGCCATACCTCGCTTCGTTTCCGAGATATTTGCAGATATATCTCAAGGGAAGGGGCCTGACGGACATATTTCGAGATATTTCTTCTTCTTGTTGTTCTTCTTCTGCACAGCTAAGCTGGAAGTGGCATTTGCGGCTCGCACTAGTGCACAGTTATCTCAAAGAAAGGGGCCACGGTGTTTCTGTATCTCTATTATGTTGGTGCGTCTTCGGAACTTTTAAATATCTCGATATATCTCGAAAACTACGCATCTGATCAAAAAATATCATAGAACATAAAAAGTAGGAAACTTAATTCTCTACAAACAAGGTCTCTTAACATTTTGCCATAGCTCGCTTCGTTTCCGAGATATTTGCAGATATATCTCAAGGGAAGGGGCCTCACGGACATATTTCGAGATATTTCTTCTTCTTGTTGTTCTTCTTCTGCACAGCTAAGCTGGAAGTGGCATTTGCAGCTCGCAATAGTGCAGAGATATCTCAAAGAAAGGGGCCACGGTGTCTCTGTATCTCTATTATGTTGGTGCGGCTTCGGAACTTTTAAATATCTTGATATATCTCGAGAACTACGCGTCTGATCAAAAAATATCATAGAACATAAAAAGTAGGAAACTTAATTCTCTACAAAAAAGGTCTCTTAATATTTTGCAATAGCTCGCTTCGTTTCCGAGATATTTGCAGATTTATCTCAAGGGAAGGGGCCTAACGGACATATTTCGAGATATTTCTTCTTCTTGATGTTCTTCTTCTGCACAGCTAAACTGGAAGTGGCATTTCCAGCTCGCAATAGTGCAGAGTTATCTCAAAGAAAGGGGCCACGGTGTTTCTGTATCTCTATTATGTTGGTGCGGCTTCGGAACTTTTAAATATCTTGATATATCTCGAGAACTACGCATCTGATCAAAAAATATCATAGAACATAAAAAGTAGGAAACTTAATTCTCTACAAAAAAGCTCTCTTAACATTTTGCCATAGCTCGGTTCGTTTCCGAGATATTTGCAGATTTATCTCAAGGGAAGGGGCCTGACGGACATATTTCGAGATATTTCTTCTTCTTGTTGTTCTTCTTCTGCACAGCTAAGCTGGAAGTGGCATTAGCGGCTCGCACTAGTGCACAGTTATCTCAAAGAAAGGGGCCACGGTGTTTCTGTATCTCTATTATGTTGGTGCGTCTTCGGAACTTTTAAATATCTCGATATATCTCGAAAACTACGCTTCTGATCAAAAAATATCATAGAACATAAATTGTAGGAAACATAATTGTCTACAAAAAACGTCTCTTAACATTTTGCCATAGCTCGCTTCGTTTCCGAGATATTTGCAGATTCAGCTCAAAGGAACTGGCCTGACGGACATATTTCGAGATATTTCTTCTTCTTGTTGTTCTTCCTCTGCACAGCTAAGCTGGAAGTGGCATTTGCAGCTCGCAATAGTGCAGAGTTATCTCAAAGAAAGGGGCCACGGTGTTTCTGTATCTCTATTATGTTGGTGCGGCTTCGGAACTTTTAAATATCTTGATATATCTCGAGAACTACGCATCTGATCAAAAAATATCATAGAACATAAAAAGTAGGAAACTTAATTCTCTACAAATAAGGTCTCTGAACATTTTGCCATAGCTCGGTTCGTTTCCGAGATATTTGCAGATTTATCTCAAGGGAAGGGGCCTGACGGACATATTTCGAGATATTTCTTCTTCTTGTTGTTCTTCTTCTGCACAGCTAAGCTGGAAGTGGCATTAGCGGCTCGCACTAGTGCAGAGTTATCTCAAAGAAAGGGGCCACGGTGTTTCTGTATCTCTATTATGTTGGTGCGGCTTCGGAACTTTTAAATATCTTGATATATCTCGAGAACTACGCATCTGATCAAAAAATATCATAGAACATAAAAAGTAGGAAACTTAATTCTCTACAAAAAAGGTCTCTTAACATTTTGCCATAGCTCGCTTCGTTTCCGAGATATTTGCATATTTATCTCAAGGGAAGGGGCCTGACGGACATATTTCGAGATATTTCTTCTTCTTGTTGTTCTTCTTCTGCACAGCTAAGCTGGAAGTGGCATTTGCGGCTCGCACTAGTGCAGAGTTATCTCAAAGAAAGGGGCCACGGTGTTTCTGTAT
Organism: Osmia lignaria lignaria; assembly: GCF_051020975.1. NCBI lineage: Eukaryota > Metazoa > Arthropoda > Insecta > Hymenoptera > Megachilidae > Osmia > Osmia lignaria. The sequence continues at coordinate 2,194,843 of NW_027478171.1, forward strand.
CTCTATTATGTTGGTGCGGCTTCGGAACTTTTAAATATCTTGATATATCTCGAGAACTACGCATCTGATCAAAAAATATCATAGAACATAAAAAGTAGGAAACTTAATTCTCTTCCAAAAATGTCTCTTAACATTTTGCCATAGCTCGCATCGTTTCCGAGATATTTGCAGATTTATCTCAAGGGAAGGGGCCTGACGGACATATTTCGAGATATTTCTTCTTCTTGTTGTTCTTCTTCTGCACAGCTAAGCTCGAAGTGGCATTTGCAGCTCGCAATAGTGCAGAGTTATCTCAAAGAAAGGGGCCACGGTGTTTCTGTATCTCTATTATGTTGGTGCGGCTTCGGAACTTTTAAATATCTTGATATATCTCGAGAACTACGCATCTCATCAAAAAATATCATAGAACATAAAAAGTAGGAAACTTAATTCTCTACAAATAAGGTCTCTTAACATTTTGCCATAGCTCGGTTCGTTTCCGAGATATTTGCAGATTTATCTCAAGGGAAGGGGCCTGACGGACATATTTCGAGATATTTCGTCTTCTTGTTGTTCTTCTTCTGCACAGCTAAGCTGGAAGTGGCATTTGCAGCGCGCTATAGTGCAGAGTTATCTCAAAGAAAGGGGCCACGGTGATTCTGTATCTCTATTATGTTGGTGCGGCTTCGGAACTTTTAAATATCTTGATATATCTCGAGAACTACGCATCTGATCAAAAAATATCATAGAACGTAAAAAGTCGGAAACTTAATTCTCTACAAAAAAGCTCTCTTAACATTTTGCCATAGCTCGCTTGGTTTCCGAGATATTTGCAGATTTATCTCAAGGGAAGGGGGCTGACGGACATATTTCGAGATATCTCTTCTTCTTGTTGTTCTTCTTCTGCACAGCTAAGCTCGAAGTGGCATTTGCAGCTCGCAATAGTGCAGAGTTATCTCAAAGAAAGGGGCCACGGTGTTTCTGTATCTCTATTATGTTGGTGCGGCTTCGGAACTTTTAAATATCTTGATATATCTCGAGAACTACGCATCTGATCAAAAAATATCATAGAACATAAAAAGTAGGAAACTTAATTCTCTACAAATAAGGTCTCTGAACATTTTGCCATAGCTCGGTTCGTTTCCGAGATATTTGCAGATTTATCTCAAGGGAAGGGGCCTGACGGACATATTTCGAGATATTTCTTCTTCTTGTTGTTCTTCTTCTGCACAGCTAAGCTGGAAGTGGCATTAGCGGCTCGCACTAGTGCACAGTTATCTCAAAGAAAGGGGCCACGGTGTTTCTGTATCTCTATTATGTTGGTGCGTCTTCGGAACTTTTAAATATCTCGATATATCTCGAAAACTACGCTTCTGATCAAAAAATATCATAGAACATAAATTGTAGGAAACATAATTGTCTACAAAAAACGTCTCTTAACATTTTGCCATAGCTCGCTTCGTTTCCGAGATATTTGCAGATTCAGCTCAAAGGAACTGGCCTGACGGACATATTTCGAGATATTTCTTCTTCTTGTTGTTCTTCCTCTGCACAGCTAAGCTGGAAGTGGCATTTGCAGCTCGCAATAGTGCAGAGTTATCTCAAAGAAAGGGGCCACGGTGTTTCTGTATCTCTATTATGTTGGTGCGGCTTCGGAACTTTCAAATATCTTGATATATCTCGAGAACTACGCATCTGATCAAAAAATATCATAGAACATAAAAAGTAGGAAACTTAATTCTCTACAAAAAAGGTCTCTCAACATTTTGCCATAGCTCGCTTCGTTTCCGAGATATTTGCATATTTATCTCAAGGGAAGGGGCCTGACGGACATATTTCGAGATATTTCTTCTTCTTGTTGTTCTTCTTCTGCACAGCTAAGCTGGAAGTGGCATTTGCGGCTCGCACTAGTGCAGAGTTATCTCAAAGAAAGGGGCCACGGTGTTTCTGTATCTCTATTATGTTGGTGCGGCTTCGGAACTTTTAAATATCTTGATATATCTCGAGAACTACGCGTCTGATCAAAAAATAGCATAGAACATAAAAAGTGGGAAACTTAATTCTCTACAAAAAAGGTCTCTTAACATTTTGCCATAGCTCGCTTCGTTTCCGAGATATTTGCAGATCTATCTCAAGGGAAGGGGCCTGACGGACATATTTCGAGATATTTCTTCTTCTTGTTGTTCTTCTTCTGCACAGCTAAGCTGGAAGTGGCATTTGCGGCTCGCACTAGTGCAGAGTTATCTCAAAGAAAGGGGCCACGGTGTTTCTGTATCTCTATTATGTTGGTGCGGCTTCGGAACTTTTAAATATCTTGATATATCTCGAGAACTACGCATCTGATCAAAAAATATCATAGAACATAAAAAGTAGGAAACTTAATTCTCTACAAATAAGGTCTCTGAACATTTTGCCATAGCTCGGTTCGTTTCCGAGATATTTGCAGATTTATCTCAAGGGAAGGGGCCTGACGGACATATTTCGAGATATTTCTTCTTCTTGTTGTTCTTCTTCTGCACAGCTAAGCTGGAAGTGGCATTAGCGGCTCGCACTAGTGCACAGTTATCTCAAAGAAAGGGGCTACGGTGTTTCTGTATCTCTATTATGTTGGTGCGTCTTCGGAACTTTTAAATATCTCGATATATCTCGAAAACTACGCTTCTGATCAAAAAATATCATAGAACATAAATTGTAGGAAACATAATTGTCTACAAAAAACGTCTCTTAACATTTTGCCATAGCTCGCTTCGTTTCCGAGATATTTGCAGATTCAGCTCAAAGGAACTGGCCTGACGGACATATTTCGAGATATTTCTTCTTCTTGTTGTTCTTCCTCTGCACAGCTAAGCTGGAAGTGGCATTTGCAGCTCGCAATAGTGCAGAGTTATCTCAAAGAAAGGGGCCACGGTGTTTCTGTATCTCTATTATGTTGGTGCGGCTTCGGAACTTTTAAATATCTTGATATATCTCGAGAACTACGCATCTGATCAAAAAATATCATAGAACATAAAAAGTAGGAAACTTAATTCTCTACAAAAAAGGTCTCTTAACATTTTGCCATAGCTCGCTTCGTTTCCGAGATATTTGCATATTTATCTCAAGGGAAGGGGCCTGACGGACATATTTCGAGATATTTCTTCTTCTTGTTGTTCTTCTTCTGCACAGCTAAGCTGGAAGTGGCATTTGCGGCTCGCACTAGTGCAGAGTTATCTCAAAGAAAGGGGCCACGGTGTTTCTGTATCTCTATTATGTTGGTGCGGCTTCGGAACTTTTAAATATCTCGATATATCTCGAGAACTACTCGTCTGATCAAAAAATATCATAGAACATAAAAAGTAGGAAACTTAATTCTCTACAAAAACTGTCTCTTAACATTTTGCCATAGCTCGCTTCGTTTCCGAGATATTTGCAGATATATCTCAAGGGAAGGGGCCTGACGGACATATTTCGAGATATTTCTTCTTCTTGTTGTTCTTCTTCTGCACAGCTAAGCTGGAAGTGGCATTTGCGGCTCGCACTAGTGCAGAGTTATCTCAAAGAAAGGGGCCACGGTGTTTCTGTATCTCTATTATGTTGGTGCGGCTTCGGAACTTTTAAATATCTTGATATATCTCGAGAACTACGCGTCTGATCAAAAAATAGCATAGAACATAAAAAGTGGGAAACTTAATTCTCTACAAAAAAGGTCTCTTAACATTTTGCCATAGCTCGCTTCGTTTCCGAGATATTTGCAGATTTATCTCAAGGGAAGGGGCCTGACGGACATATTTCGAGATATTTCTTCTTCTTGTTGTTCTTCTTCTGCACAGCTAAGCTGGAAGTGGCATTTGCGGCTCGCACTAGTGCAGAGTTATCTCAAAGAAAGGGGCCACGGTGTTTCTGTATCTCTATTATGTTGGTGCGGCTTCGGAACTTTTAAATATCTTGATATATCTCGAGAACTACGCATCTGATCAAAAAATATCATAGAACATAAAAAGTAGGAAACTTAATTCTCTACAAATAAGGTCTCTGAACATTTTGCCATAGCTCGGTTCGTTTCCGAGATATTTGCAGATTTATCTCAAGGGAAGGGGCCTGACGGACATATTTCGAGATATTTCTTCTTCTTGTTGTTCTTCTTCTGCACAGCTAAGCTGGAAGTGGCATTAGCGGCTCGCACTAGTGCACAGTTATCTCAAAGAAAGGGGCTACGGTGTTTCTGTATCTCTATTATGTTGGTGCGTCTTCGGAACTTTTAAATATCTCGATATATCTCGAAAACTACGCTTCTGATCAAAAAATATCATAGAACATAAATTGTAGGAAACATAATTGTCTACAAAAAACGTCTCTTAACATTTTGCCATAGCTCGCTTCGTTTCCGAGATATTTGCAGATTCAGCTCAAAGGAACTGGCCTGACGGACATATTTCGAGATATTTCTTCTTCTTGTTGTTCTTCCTCTGCACAGCTAAGCTGGAAGTGGCATTTGCAGCTCGCAATAGTGCAGAGTTATCTCAAAGAAAGGGGCCACGGTGTTTCTGTATCTCTATTATGTTGGTGCGGCTTCGGAACTTTTAAATATCTTGATATATCTCGAGAACTACGCATCTGATCAAAAAATATCATAGAACATAAAAAGTAGGAAACTTAATTCTCTACAAAAAAGGTCTCTTAACATTTTGCCATAGCTCGCTTCGTTTCCGAGATATTTGCATATTTATCTCAAGGGAAGGGGCCTGACGGACATATTTCGAGATATTTCTTCTTCTTGTTGTTCTTCTTCTGCACAGCTAAGCTGGAAGTGGCATTTGCGGCTCGCACTAGTGCAGAGTTATCTCAAAGAAAGGGGCCACGGTGTTTCTGTATCTCTATTATGTTGGTGCGGCTTCGGAACTTTTAAATATCTCGATATATCTCGAGAACTACTCGTCTGATCAAAAAATATCATAGAACATAAAAAGTAGGAAACTTAATTCTCTACAAAAACTGTCTCTTAACATTTTGCCATAGCTCGCTTCGTTTCCGAGATATTTGCAGATATATCTCAAGGGAAGGGGCCTGACGGACATATTTCGAGATATTTCTTCTTCTTGTTGTTCTTCTTCTGCACAGCTAAGCTGGAAGTGGCATTTGCGGCTCGCACTAGTGCACAGTTATCTCAAAGAAAGGGGCCACGGTGTTTCTGTATCTCTATTATGTTGGTGCGTCTTCGGAACTTTTAAATATCTCGATATATCTCGAAAACTACGCATCTGATCAAAAAATATCATAGAACATAAAAAGTAGGAAACTTAATTCTCTACAAACAAGGTCTCTTAACATTTTGCCATAGCTCGCTTCGTTTCCGAGATATTTGCAGATATATCTCAAGGGAAGGGGCCTCACGGACATATTTCGAGATATTTCTTCTTCTTGTTGTTCTTCTTCTGCACAGCTAAGCTGGAAGTGGCATTTGCAGCTCGCAATAGTGCAGAGATATCTCAAAGAAAGGGGCCACGGTGTTTCTGTATCTCTATTATGTTGGTGCGGCTTCGGAACTTTTAAATATCTTGATATATCTCGAGAACTACGCGTCTGATCAAAAAATATCATAGAACATAAAAAGTAGGAAACTTAATTCTCTACAAAAAAGGTCTCTTAATATTTTGCAATAGCTCGCTTCGTTTCCGAGATATTTGCAGATTTATCTCAAGGGAAGGGGCCTAACGGACATATTTCGAGATATTTCTTCTTCTTGATGTTCTTCTTCTGCACAGCTAAACTGGAAGTGGCATTTCCAGCTCGCAATAGTGCAGAGTTATCTCAAAGAAAGGGGCCACGGTGTTTCTGTATCTCTATTATGTTGGTGCGGCTTCGGAACTTTTAAATATCTTGATATATCTCGAGAACTACGCATCTGATCAAAAAATATCATAGAACATAAAAAGTAGGAAACTTAATTCTCTACAAATAAGGTCTCTGAACATTTTGCCATAGCTCGGTTCGTTTCCGAGATATTTGCAGATTTATCTCAAGGGAAGGGGCCTGACGGACATATTTCGAGATATTTCTTCTTCTTGTTGTTCTTCTTCTGCACAGCTAAGCTGGAAGTGGCATTAGCGGCTCGCACTAGTGCACAGTTATCTCAAAGAAAGGGGCCACGGTGTTTCTGTATCTCTATTATGTTGGTGCGGCTTCGGAACTTTTAAATATCTTGATATATCTCGAGAACTACGCGTCTGATCAAAAAATATCATAGAACATAAAAAGTGGGAAACTTAATTCTCTACAAAAAAGGTCTCTTAACATTTTGCCATAGCTCGCTTCGTTTCCGAGATATTTGCAGATTTATCTCAAGGGAAGGGGCCTGACGGACATATTTCGAGATATTTCTTCTTCTTGTTGTTCTTCTTCTGCACAGCTAAGCTGGAAGTGGCATTTGCGGCTCGCACTAGTGCAGAGTTATCTCAAAGAAAGGGGCCACGGTGTTTCTGTATCTCTATTATGTTGGTGCGGCTTCGGAACTTTTAAATATCTTGATATATCTCGAGAACTACGCATCTGATCAAAAAATATCATAGAACATAAAAAGTAGGAAACTTAATTCTCTTCCAAAAATGTCTCTTAACATTTTGCCATAGCTCGCATCGTTTCCGAGATATTTGCAGATTTATCTCAAGGGAAGGGGCCTGACGGACATATTTCGAGATATTTCTTCTTCTTGTTGTTCTTCTTCTGCACAGCTAAGCTGGAAGTGGCATTTGCGGCTCGCACTAGTGCAGAGTTATCTCAAAGAAAGGGGCCACGGTGTTTCTGTATCTCTATTATGTTGGTGCGGCTTCGGAACTTTTAAATATCTTGATATATCTCGAGAACTACGCATCTGATCAAAAAATATCATAGAACATAAAAAGTAGGAAACTTAATGCTCTACAAACAAGGTCTCTTAACATTTTGCCATAGCTCGCTTCGTTTCCGAGATATTTGCAGATATATCTCAAGGGAAGGGGCCTGACGGACATATTTCGAGATATTTCTTCTTCTTGTTGTTCTTCTTCTGCACAGCTAAGCTGGAAGTGGCATTTGCAGCTCGCAATAGTGCAGAGATGTCTCAAAGAAAGGGGCCACGGTGTTTCTGTATCTCTATTATGTTGGTGCGGCTTCGGAACTTTTAAATATCTTGATATATCTCGAGAACTACGCGTCTGATCAAAAAATATCATAGAACATAAAAAGTAGGAAACTTAATTCTCTACAAAAAAGGTCTCTTAATATTTTGCAATAGCTCGCTTCGTTTCCGAGATATTTGCAGATTTATCTCAAGGGAAGGGGCCTAACGGACATATTTCGAGATATTTCTTCTTCTTGATGTTCTTCTTCTGCACAGCTAAACTGGAAGTGGCATTTCCAGCTCGCAATAGTGCAGAGTTATCTCAAAGAAAGGGGCCACGGTGTTTCTGTATCTCTATTATGTTGGTGCGGCTTCGGAACTTTTAAATATCTTGATATATCTCGAGAACTACGCATCTGATCAAAAAATATCATAGAACATAAAAAGTAGGAAACTTAATTCTCTACAAAAAAGGTCTCTTAACATTTTGCCATAGCTCGCTTCGTTTCCGAGATATTTGCAGATTTATCTCAAGGGAAGGGGCCTGACGGACATATTTCGAGATATTTCTTCTTCTTGTTGTTCTTCTTCTGCACAGCTCAGCTGGAAGTGGCATTTGCGGCTCGCACTAGTGCAGAGTTATCTCAAAGAAAGGGGCCACGGTGTTTCTGTATCTCTATTATGTTGGTGCGGCTTCGGAACTTTTAAATATCTTGATATATCTCGAGAACTACGCATCTGATCAAAAAATATCACAGAACATAAAAAGTAGGAAACTTAATTCTCTTCCAAAAATGTCTCTTAACATTTTGCCATAGCTCGCTTCGTTTCCGAGATATTTGCAGATTTATCTCAAGGGAAGGGGCCTGACGGACATATTTCGAGAGATTTCTTCTTCTTGTTGTTCTTCTTCTGCACAGCTAAGCTGGAAGTGGCATTTGCAGCTCGTAATAGAGCAGAGTTATCTCAAAGAAAGGGGCCACGGTGTTTCTGTATCTCTATTATGTTGGTGCGGCTTCGGAACTTTTAAATATCTTGATATATCTCGAGAACTACTCGTCTGATCAAAAAATATCATAGAACATAAAAAGTAGGAAACTTAATTCTCTACAAAAACTGTCTCTTAACATTTTGCCATAGCTCGCTTCGTTTCCGAGATATTTGCAGATATATCTCAAGGGAAGGGGCCTGACGGACATATTTCGAGATATTTCTTCTTCTTGTTGTTCTTCTTCTGCACAGCTAAGCTGGAAGTGGCATTAGCGGCTCGCACTAGTGCACAGTTATCTCAAAGAAAGGGGCCACGGTGTTTCTGTATCTCTATTATGTTGGTGCGTCTTCGGAACTTTTAAATATCTCGATATATCTCGAAAACTACGCTTCTGATCAAAAAATATCATAGAACATAAATTGTAGGAAACATAATTGTCTACAAAAAACGTCGCTTAACATTTTGCCATAGCTCGCTTCGTTTCCGAGATATTTGCAGATTCAGCTCAAAGGAACTGGCCTGACGGACATATTTCGAGATATTTCTTCTTCTTGTTGTTCTTCCTCTGCACAGCTAAGCTGGAAGTGGCATTTGCAGCTCGCAATAGTGCAGAGTTATCTCAAAGAAAGGGGCCACGGTGTTTCTGTATCTCTATTATGTTGGTGCGGCTTCGGAACTTTTAAATATCTTGATATATCTCGAGAACTACGCATCTGATCAAAAAATATCATAGAACATAAAAAGTAGGAAACTTAATTCTCTACAAAAAAGGTCTCTTAACATTTTGCCATAGCTCGCTTCGTTTCCGAGATATTTGCATATTTATCTCAAGGGAAGGGGCCTGACGGACATATTTCGAGATATTTCTTCTTCTTGTTGTTCTTCATCTGCACAGCTAAGCTGGAAGTGGCATTTGCGGCTCGCACTAGTGCAGAGTTATCTCAAAGAAAGGGGCCACGGTGTTTCTGTATCTCTATTATGTTGGTGCGGCTTCGGAACTTTTAAATATCTCGATATATCTCGAGAACTACTCGTCTGATCAAAAAATATCATAGAACATAAAAAGTAGGAAACTTAATTCTCTACAAAAACTGTCTCTTAACATTTTGCCATAGCTCGCTTCGTTTCCGAGATATTTGCAGATATATCTCAAGGGAAGGGGCCTGACGGACATATTTCGAGATATTTCTTCTTCTTGTTGTTCTTCTTCTGCACAGCTAAGCTGGAAGTGGCATTTGCAGCTCGCAATAGTGCAGAGATATCTCAAAGAAAGGGGCCACGGTGTTTCTGTATCTCTATTATGTTGGTGCGGCTTCGGAACTTTTAAATATCTTGATATATCTCGAGAACTACGCGTCTGATCAAAAAATATCATAGAACATAAAAAGTAGGAAACTTAATTCTCTACAAAAAAGGTCTCTTAATATTTTGCAATAGCTCGCTTCGTTTCCGAGATATTTGCAGATTTATCTCAAGGGAAGGGGCCTAACGGACATATTTCGAGATATTTCTTCTTCTTGATGTTCTTCTTCTGCACAGCTAAACTGGAAGTGGCATTTGCAGCTCGCAATAGTGCAGAGTTATCTCAAAGAAAGGGGCCACGGTGTTTCTGTATCTCTATTATGTTGGTGCGGCTTCGGAACTTTTAAATATCTTGATATATCTCGAGAACTACGCATCTGATCAAAAAATATCATAGAACATAAAAAGTAGGAAACTTAATTCTCTACAAAAAAGGTCTCTTAACATTTTGCCATAGCTCGCTTCGTTTCCGAGATATTTGCAGATTTATCTCAAGGGAAGGGGCCTGACGGACATATTTCGAGATATTTCTTCTTCTTGTTGTTCTTCTTCTGCACAGCTCAGCTGGAAGTGGCATTTGCGGCTCGCACTAGTGCAGAGTTATCTCAAAGAAAGGGGCCACGGTGTTTCTGTATCTCTATTATGTTGGTGCGGCTTCGGAACTTTTAAATATCTTGATATATCTCGAGAACTACGCATCTGATCAAAAAATATCACAGAACATAAAAAGTAGGAAACTTAATTCTCTTCCAAAAATGTCTCTTAACATTTTGCCATAGCTCGCTTCGTTTCCGAGATATTTGCAGATTTATCTCAAGGGAAGGGGCCTGACGGACATATTTCGAGAGATTTCTTCTTCTTGTTGTTCTTCTTCTGCACAGCTAAGCTGGAAGTGGCATTTGCAGCTCGTAATAGAGCAGAGTTATCTCAAAGAAAGGGGCCACGGTGTTTCTGTATCTCTATTATGTTGGTGCGGCTTCGGAACTTTTAAATATCTTGATATATCTCGAGAACTACTCGTCTGATCAAAAAATATCATAGAACATAAAAAGTAGGAAACTTAATTCTCTACAAAAACTGTCTCTTAACATTTTGCCATAGCTCGCTTCGTTTCCGAGATATTTGCAGATATATCTCAAGGGAAGGGGCCTGACGGACATATTTCGAGATATTTCTTCTTCTTGTTGTTCTTCTTCTGCACAGCTAAGCTGGAAGTGGCATTAGCGGCTCGCACTAGTGCACAGTTATCTCAAAGAAAGGGGCCACGGTGTTTCTGTATCTCTATTATGTTGGTGCGGCTTCGGAACTTTTAAATATCTCGATATATCTCGAAAACTACGCTTCTGATCAAAAAATATCATAGAACATAAATTGTTGGAAACATAATTGTCTACAAAAAACGTCTCTTAACATTTTGCCATAGCTCGCTTCGTTTCCGAGATATTTGCAGATTCAGCTCAGAGGAACTGGCCTGACGGACATATTTCGAGATATTTCTTCTTCTTGTTGTTCTTCCTCTGCACAGCTAAGCTGGAAGTGGCATTTGCAGCTCGCAATAGTGCAGAGTTATCTCAAAGAACGGGGCCACGGTGTTTCTGTATCTCTATTATGTTGGTGCGGCTTCGGAACTTTTAAATATCTCGATATATCTCGAAAACTACGCTTCTGATCAAAAAATATCATAGAACATAAATTGTAGGAAGCATAATTCTCTACAAAAAAGGTCTCTTAACATTTTGCCATAGCTCGATTCGTTTCCGAGATATTTGCAGATATATCTCAAGGGAAGGGGCCTGACGACATATTTCGAGATATTTCTTCTTCTTGTTGTTCTTCTTCTGCACAGCTAAGCTGGAAGTGGCATTTGCAGCTCGCAATAGTGCAGAGTTATCTCAAAGAAAGGCGCCACGGTGTTCCTGTATCTCTGTTATGTTGGTGCGGCTTCGGAACTTTTAAATATCTTGATATATCTCGAGAACTACGCGTCTGATCAAAAAATATCATAGAACATAAAAAGTAGGAAACATAATTCTCTACAAAAACGGTCTCTTAACATTTTGCCATAGCTCGCTTCGTTTCCGAGATATTTGCAGATATATCTCAAGGGAAGGGGCCTGACGGACATATTTCGAGATATTTCTTCTTCTTGTTGTTCTTCCTCTGCACAGCTAAGCTGGAAGTGGCATTTGCAGCTCGCAATAGTGCAGAGTTATCTCAAAGAAAGGGGCCACGGTGTTTCTGTATCTCTATTATGATGGTGCGGCTTCGGAACTTTTAAATATCTTGATATATCTCGAGAACTACGCATCTGATCAAAAAATATCATAGAACATAAAAAGTAGGAAACTTAATTCTCTACAAAAAAGGTTTCTTAACGTTTTGCCATAGCTCGCTTCGTTTCCGAGATATTTGCATATTTATCTCAAGGGAAGGGGCCTGACGGACATATTTCGAGATATTTCTTCTTCTTGTTGTTCTTCTTCTGCACAGCTAAGCTGGAAGTGGCATTTGCAGCTCGCAATAGTGCAGAGTTATCTCAAAGAAAGGGGCCACGGTGTTTCTGTATCTCTATTATGTTGGTGCGGCATCGGAACTTTTAAATATCTTGATATATCTCGAGAACTACGCATCTGATCAAAAAATATCATCGAACATAAAAAGTAGGAAACTTAATTCTCTACAAAAAAGGTCTCTTAACATTTTGCCATAGCTCGCTTCGTTTCCGAGATATTTGCAGATTTATCTCAAGGGAAGTGGCCTGACGGACATATTTCGAGATATTTCTTCTTCTTGTTGTTCTTCTTCTGCACAGCTAAGCTGGAAGTGGCATTTGCAGCTCGCAATAGTGCAGAGTTATCCCAAAGAAAGGGGCCACGGTGTTTCTGTATCTCTATTATGTTGGTGCGGCTTCGGAACTTTTAAATATCTCGATATATCTCGAAAACTACGCTTCTGATCAAAAAATATCATAGAACATAAATTGTAGGAAACATAATTCTCTACAAAAAAGGTCTCTTAACATTTTGCCATAGCTCGCTTCGTTTCCGAGATATTTGCAGATTTATCTCAAGGGAAGGGTCCTGATGGACATATTTCGAGATATTTCTTCTTCTTGTTGTTCTTCTTCTGCACAGCTAAACTGGAAGTGGCATTTCCAGCTCGCAATCGTGCGGAGTTATCTCAAAGAAAGGGGCCACGGTGTTTCTGTATCTCTATTATGTTGGTGCGGCTTCGGAACTTTTAAATATCTTGATATATCTCGAGAACTACGCCTCTGATCGAAAAATATCATAGAACATAAAAAGTAGGAAACTTAATTCTCTACAAAAAAGGTCTCTTAAGATTTTGCCATAGCTCGCTTGGTTTCCGAGATATTTGCAGATTTATCTCAAGGGAAGGGGCCTGACGGACATATTTCGAGATATTTCTTCTTCTTGTTGTTCTTCTTCTGCACAGCTAAGCTGGAAGTGGCATTTACAGCTCGCAATAGTGCAGAGTTATCTCAAAGAAAGGGGCCACGGTGTTTCTGTATCTCTATTATGTTGGTGCGGCTTCGGAACTTTTAAATATCTTGATATATCTCGAGAACTACGCGTCTGATCAAAAAATATCATAGAACATAAAAAGTAGGAAACATAATTCTCCACAAAAACGGTCTCTTAACATTTTGCCATAGCTCGCTTCGTTTCCGAGATATTTGCAGATATATCTCAAGGGAAGGGGCCTGACGGACATATTTCGAGATATTTCTTCTTCTTGTTGTTCTTCCTCTGCACAGCTAAGCTGGAAGTGGCATTTGCAGCTCGCAATAGTGCAGAGTTATCTCAAAGAAAGGGGCCACGGTGTTTCTGTATCTCTATTATGTTGGTGCGGCTTCGGAACTTTTAAATATCTTGGTATATCTCGAGAACTACGCCTCTGATCGAAAAATATCATAGAACATAAAAAGTAGGAAACTTAATTCTCTACAAAAAAGGTCTCTTAAGATTTTGCCATAGCTCGCTTGGTTTCCGAGATATTTGCAGATTTATCTCAAGGGAAGGGGCCTGACGGACATATTTCGAGATATTTCTTCTTCTTGTTGTTCTTCTTCTGCACAGCTAAGCTGGAAGTGGCATTTACAGCTCGCAATAGTGCAGAGTTATCTCAAAGAAAGGGGCCACGGTGTTTCTGTATCTCTATTATGTTGGTGCGGCTTCGGAACTTTTAAATATCTTGATATATCTCGAGAACTACGCATCTGATCAAAAAATATCATAGAATATAAAAAGTAGGAAACTTAATTCTCTACAAAAAAGGTCTCTTAACATTTTGCCATAGCTCGCTTCGTTTCCGAGATATTTGCAGATTTATCTCAAGGGAAGGGGCCTAACGGACATATTTCGAGATATTTCTTCTTCTTGTTGTTCTTCTTCTGCACAGCTAAACTGGAAGTGGCATTTCCAGCTCGCAATAGTGCAGAGTTATCTCAAAGAGAGGGGCCACGGTGTTTCTGCATCTCTATTATGTTGGTGCGGCTTCGGAACTTTTAAATATCTTGATATATCTCGAGAACTACGCATCTGATCAAAAAATATCAAAGAAGATAAAAAGTAGGAAACTTAATTCCCTACAAAAAAGGTCTCTTAACATTTTGCCATAGCTCGCTTCGTTTCCGAGATATTTGCAGATTTATCTCAAGGGAAGGGGCCTGACGGACATATTTCGAGATATTTCTTCTTCTTGTTGTTCTTCTTCTGCACAGCTAAGCTGGAAGTAGCATTTGCGGCTCGCACTAGTGCAGAGTTATCTCGAAGAAAGGGGCCACGGTGTTTCTGTATCCCTATTATGTTGGTGCGGCTTCGGAACTTTTAAATATCTCGATATATCTCGAAAACTACGCTTCTGATCAAAAAATATCATAGAACATAAATTGTTGGAAACATAATTGTCTACAAAAAACGTCTCTTAACATTTTGCCATAGCTCGCTTCGTTTCCGAGATATTTGCAGATTCAGCTCAAAGGAACTGGCCTGACGGACATATTTCGAGATATTTCTTCTTCTTGTTGTTCTTCCTCTGCACAGCTAAGCTGGAAGTGGCATTTGCAGCTCGCAATAGTGCAGAGTTATCTCAAAGAACGGGGCCACGGTGTTTCTGTATCTCTATTATGTTGGTGCGGCTTCGGAACTTTTAAATATCTCGATATATCTCGAAAACTGCGCTTCTGATCAAAAAATATCATAGAACATAAATTGTAGGAAGCATAATTCTCTACAAAAAAGGTCTCTTAACATTTTGCCATAGCTCGCTTCGTTTCCGAGATATTTGCAAATATATCTCAAGGGAAGGGGCCTGACGGACATATTTCGAGATATTTCTTCTTCTTGTTGTTCTTCTTCTGCACAGCTAAGCTGGAAGTGGCATTTACAGCTCGCAATAGTGCAGAGTTATCTCAAAGAAAGGGGCCACGGTGTTTCTGTATCTCTATTATGTTGGTGCGGCTTCGGAACTTTTAAATATCTCGATATATCTCGAAAACTACGCTTCTGATCAAAAAATATCATAGAACATAAATTGTAGGAAGCATAATTCTCTACAAAAAAGGTCTCTTAACATTTTGCCATAGCTCGCTTCGTTTCCGAGATATTTGCAGATATATCTCAAGGAAGGGGCCTGACGGACATATTTCGAGATATTTCTTCTTCTTGTTGTTCTTCTTCTGCACAGCTAAGCTGGAAGTGGCATTTACAGCTCGCAATAGTGCAGAGTTATCTCAAAGAAAGGGGCCACGGTGTTTCTGTATCTCTATTATGTTGGTGCGGCTTCGGAACTTTTAAATATCTTGATATATCTCGAGAACTATGCTTCTGATCGAAAAATATCATAGAACATAAAAAGTAGGAAACTTAATTCCCTACAAAAAAGGTCTCTTAACATTTTGCCATAGCTCGCTTCGTTTCCGAGATATTTGCAGATTTATCTCAAGGGAAGGGGCCTAACGGACATATTTCGAGATATTTCTTCTTCTTGTTGTTCTTCTTCTGCACAGCTAAACTGGAAGTGGCATTTCCAGCTCGCAATAGTGCAGAGTTATCTCAAAGAGAGGGGCCACGGTGTTTCTGTATCTCTATTATGTTGGTGCGGCTTCGGAACTTTTAAATATCTTGATATATCTCGAGAACTACGCATCTGATCAAAAAATATCATAGAAGATAAAAAGTAGGAAACTTAATTCCCTACAAAAAAGGTCTCTTAACATTTTGCCATAGCTCGCTTCGTTTCCGAGATATTTGCAGATTTAGCTCAAGGGAAGGGGCCTAACGGACATATTTCGAGATATTTCTTCTTCTTGTTGTTCTTCTTCTGCACAGCTAAGCTGGAAGTAGCATTTGCGGCTCGCACTAGTGCAGAGTTATCTCAAAGAAAGGGGCCACGGTGTTTCTGTATCCCTATTATGTTGGTGCGGCTTCGGAACTTTTAAATATCTCGATATATCTCGAAAACTACGCTTCTGATCAAAAAATATCATACAACATAAATTGTAGGAAACATAATTGTCTACAAAAAACGTCTCTTAACATTTTGCCATAGCTCGCTTCGTTTCCGAGATATTTGCAGATTCAGCTCAAAGGAACTGGCCTGACGGACATATTTCGAGATATTTCTTCTTCTTGTTGTTCTTCCTCTGCACAGCTAAGCTGGAAGTAGCATTTGCAGCTCGCAATAGTGCAGAGTTATCTCAAAGAACGGGGCCACGGTGTTTCTGTATCTCTATTATGTTGGTGCGGCTTCGGAACTTTTAAATATCTCGATATATCTCGAAAACTACGCTTCTGATCAAAAAATATCATAGAACATAAATTGTAGGAAGCATAATTCTCTACAAAAAAGGTCTCTTAACATTTTGCCATAGCTCGCTTCGTTTCCGAGATATTTGCAGATTTATCTCAAGGGAAGGGGCCTGACGGACATATTTCGAGATATTTCTTCTTCTTGTTGTTCTTCTTCTGCACAGCTAAGCTGGAAGTGGCATTTGCAGCTCGCACTAGTGCAGAGTTATCTCAAAGAAAGGGGCCACGGTGTTTCTGTATATCTACTATGTTGGTGCGGCTTCGGAACTTTTAAATATCTCGATATATCTCGAGAACTACGCATCTGATCAAAAAATATCATAGAACATGAAAAGTAGGAAACTTAATTCTCTACAAAAAAGGTCTCTTAACATTTTGCCATAGCTCTCTTCGTTTCCGAGATATTTGCAGATTTATCTCAAGGGAAGGGGCCTGACGGACATATTTCGAGATATTTCTTCTTCTTGTTGTTCTTCTTCTGCACAGCTAAGCTGGAAGTGGCATTTGCAGCTCGCAATAGTGCAGAGTTATCTCAAAGAAAGGGGCCACGGTGTTTCTGTATCTCTATTATGTTGGTGCGGCTTCGGAACTTTTAAATATCTTGATATATCTCGAGAACTACGCATCTGATCAAAAAATATCATAGAACATAAAAAGTAGGAAACTTAATTCTCTACAAAAAAGGTCTCTTAACATTTTGCCATAGCTCGCTTCGTTTCCGAGATATTTGCAGATTTATCTCAAGGGAAGGGGCCTGACGGACATATTTCGAGATATTTCTTCTTCTTGTTGTTCTTCTTCTGCACAGCTAAGCTGGAAGTGGCATTTGCAGCTCGCACTAGTGCAGAGTTATCTCAAAGAAAGGGGCCACGGTGTTTCTGTATATCTATTATGTTGGTGCGGCTTCGGAACTTTTAAATATCTCGATATATCTCGAAAACTACGCTTCTGATCAAAAAATATCGTAGAACATAAATTGTAGGAAACATAATTCTCTACAAAAAAGGTCTCTTAACATTTTGCCATAGCTCGCTTCGTTTCCGAGATATTTGCAGATATATCTCAAGGGAAGGGGCCTGACGGACATATTTCGAGATATTTCTTCTTCTTGTTGTTCTTCTTCTGCACAGCTAAGCTGGAAGTGGCATTTACAGCTCGCAATAGTGCAGAGTTATCTCAAAGAAAGGGGCCACGGTGTTTCTGTATCTCTATTATGTTGGTGCGGCTTCGGAACTTTTAAATATCTTGATATATCTCGAGAACTACGCATCTGATCAAAAAATATCATAGAACATAAAAAGTAGGAAACATAATTCTCTACAAAAAACGTCTCTTAACATTTTGCGATAGCTCGCTTCGTTTCCGAGATATTTGCAGATACAGCTCAAAGGAACTGGCCTGACGGACATATTTCGAGATATTTCTTCTTCTTGTTGTTCTTCCTCTGCGCAGCTAAGCTGGAAGTGGCATTTGCAGCTCGCAATAGTGCAGAGTTATCTCAAAGAAAGGGGCCACGGTGTTTCTGTATCTCTATTATGTTGGTGCGGCTTCGGAACTTTTAAATATCTTGATATATCTCGAGAACTACGCATCTGATCAAAAAATATCATAGAACGTAAAAAGTAGGAAACTTAATTCTCTACAAAAAAGGTCTCTTAACATTTTGCCATAGCTCGCTTCGTTTCCGAGATATTTGCATATTTATCTCAAGGGAAGGGGCCTGACGGACATATTTCTAGATATTTCTTCTTCTTGTTGTTCTTCTTCTGCACAGCTAAGCTGGAAGTGGCATTTGCGGCTCGCACTAGTGCAGAGTTATCTCAAAGAAAGGGGCCACGGTGTTTCTGTATCTCTATTATGTTGGTGCGGCTTCGGAGCTTTTAAATATCTCGATATATCTCGAAAACTACGCTTCTGATCAAAAAATATCATAGAACATAAATTGTAGGAAACATAATTCTCTACAAAAAAGGTCTCTTAACATTTTGCCATAGCTCACTTCGTTTCCGAGATATTTGCAGATACATCTCAAGGGAAGGGGCCTGACGGACATATTTCGAGATATTTCTTCTTCTTGTTGTTCTTCTTCTGCACAGCTAAGCTGGAAGTGGCATTTACAGCTCGCAATAGTGCAGAGTTATCTCAAAGAAAGGGGCCACGGTGTTTCTGTATTTCTATTATGTTGGTGCGGCTTCGGAACTTTTAAATATCTGGATATATCTCGAGAACTACGCATCTGATCAAAAAATATCATAGAACATGAAAAGTAGGAAACTTAATTCTCTACAAAAAAGGTCTCTTAAGATTTTGCCATAGCTCTCTTCGTTTCCGAGATATTTGCAGATTTATCTCAAGGGAAGGGGCCTGACGGACATATTTCGAGATATTTCTTCTTCTTGTTGTTCTTCTTCTGCACAGCTAAGCTGGAAGTGGCATTTGCAGCTCGCAATAGTGCAGAGTTATCTCAAAGAAAGGGGCCGCGGTGTTTCTGTATCTCTATTATGTTGGTGCGGCTTCGGAACTTTTAAATATCTTGATATATCTCGAGAACTACGCATCTGATCAAAAAATATCATAGAACATAAAAAGTAGGAAACTTAATTCTCTACAAAAAAGGTCTCTTAACATTTTGCCATAGCTCGCTTCGTTTCCGAGATATTTGCAGATTTATCTCAAGGGAAGGGGCCTAACGGACATATTTCGAGATATTTCTTCTTCTTGTTGTTCTTCTTCTGCACAGCTAAACTGGAAGTGGCATTTCCAGCTCGCAATAGTGCAGAGTTATCTCAAAGAGAGGGGCCACGGTGTTTCTGTATCTCTATTATGTTGGTGCGGCTTCGGAACTTTTACATATCTTGATATATCTCGAGAACTACGCATCTGATCAAAAAATATCATAGAAGGTAAAAAGTAGGAAACTTAATTCTCTACAAAAAAGGTCTCTTAACATTTTGCCATAGCTCGCTTCGTTTCCGAGATATTTGCAGATTTATCTCAAGGGAAGGGGCCTGACGGACATATTTCGAGATATTTCTTCTTCTTGTTGTTCTTCTTCTGCACAGCTAAGCTGGAAGTGGCATTTGCGGCTCGCACTAGTGCAGAGTTATCTCAAAGAAAGGGGCCACGGTGTTTCTGTATCTCTATTATGTTGGTGCGGCATCGGAACTTTTAAATATCTCGATATATCTCGAAAACTACGCTTCTGATCAAAAAATATCATAGAACATAAATTGTAGGAAACATAATTCTCTACAAAAAACGTCTCTTAACATTTTGCCATAGCTCGCTTCGTTTCCGAGATATTTGCAGATTCAGCTCAAAGGAACTGGCCTGACGGACATATTTCGAGATATTTCTTCTTCTTGTTGTTCTTCCTCTGCACAGCTAAGCTGGAAGTGGCATTTGCAGCTCGCAATAGTGCAGAGTTATCTCAAAGAAAGGGGTCACGGTGTTTCTGTATCTCTATTATGTTGGTGCGGCTTCGGAACTTTTAAATATCTTGATATATCTCGAGAACTACGCATCTGATCAAAAAATATCATACAAGATAAAAAGTAGGAAACTTAATTCTCTACAAAAAAGGTCTCTTAACATTTTGCCATAGCTCGCTTCGTTTCCGAGATATTTGCAGATTTATCTCAAGGGAAGGGGCCTGACGGACATATTTCGAGATATTTCTTCTTCTTGTTGTTCTTCTTCTGCACAGCAAAGCTGGAAGTGGCATTTGCGGCTCGCACTAGTGCAGAGTTATCTCAAAGAAAGGGGCCACGGTGTTTCTGTATCTCTATTATGTTGGTGCGGCTTCGGAACTTTTAAATATCTCGATATATCTCGAAAACTACGCTTCTGATCAAAAAATATCATAGAACATAAATTGTAGGAAACATAATTCTCTACAAAAAAGGTCTCTTAACATTTTGCCATAGCTCACTTCGTTTCCGAGATATTTGCAGATATATCTCAAGGGAAGGGGCCTGACGGACATATTTCGAGATATTTCTTCTTCTTGTTGTTCTTCTTCTGCACAGCTAAGCTGGAAGTGGCATTTGCGGCTCGCACTAGTGCAGAGTTATCTCAAAGAAAGGGGCCACGGTGTTTCTGTATCTCTATTATGTTGGTGCGGCTTCGGAACTTTTAAATATCTTGATATATCTCGAGAACTACGCATCTGATCAAAAAATATCATAGAAGATAAAAAGTAGGAAACTTAATTCTCTACAAAAAAGGTCTCTTAACATTTTGCCATAGCTCGCTTCGTTTCCGTGATATTTGCAGATTTATCTCAAGGGAAGGGGCCTGACGGACATATTTCGAGATATTTCTTCTTCTTGTTGTTCTTCTTCTGCACAGCAAAGCTGGAAGTGGCATTTGCGGCTCGCACTAGTGCAGAGTTATCTCAAAGAAAGGGGCCACGGTGTTTCTGTATCTCTATTATGTTGGTGCGGCTTCGGAACTTTTAAATATCTCGATATATCTCGAAAACTACGCTTCTGATCAAAAAATATCATAGAACATAAATTGTAGTAAACATAATTCTCTACAAAAAAGGTCTCTTAACATTTTGCCATAGCTCACTTCGTTTCCGAGATATTTGCAGATATATCTCAAGGGAAGGGGCCTGACGGACATATTTCGAGATATTTCTTCTTCTTGTTGTTCTTCTTCTGCACAGCTAAGCTGGAAGTGGCATTTACAGCTCGCAATAGTGCAGAGTTATCTCAAAGAAAGGGGCCACGGTGTTTCTGTATCTCTATTATGTTGGTGCGGCTTCGGAACTTTTAAATATCTTGATATATCTCGAGAACTACGCATCTGATCAAAAAATATCATAGAAGATAAAGAGTAGGAAGCTTAATTCTCTACAAAAAAGGTCTCTTAACATTTTGCCATAGCTCGCTTCGTTTCCGAGATATTTGCAGATTTATCTCAAGGGAAGGGGCCTGACGGACATATTTCGAGATATTTCTTCTTCTTGTTGTTCGTCTTCTGCACAGCTAAGCTGGAAGTGTCATTTGCGGCTCGCACTAGTGCAGAGTTATCTCAAAGAAAGGGGCCACGGTGTTTCTGTATCTCTATTATGTTGGTGCGGCTTCGGAACTTTTAAATATCTCGATATATCTCGAAAACTACGCTTCTGATCAAAAAATATCATAGAACATAAATTGTAGGAAACATAATTCTCTACAAAAAAGGTCTCATAACATTTTGCCATAGCTCACTTCGTTTTCGAGATATTTGCAGATACATCTCAAGGGAAGGGGCCTGACGGACATATTTCGAGATATTTCTTCTTCTTGTTGTTCTTCTTCTGCACAGCTAAGCTGGAAGTGGCATTTACAGCTCGCAATAGTGCAGAGTTATCTCAAAGAAAGGGGCCACGGTGTTTCTGTATCTCTATTATGTTGGTGCGGCTTCGGAACTTTTAAATATCTGGATATATCTCGAGAACTACGCATCTGATCAAAAAATATCATAGAACATGAAAAGTAGGAAACTTAATTCTCTACAAAAAAGGTCTCTTAAGATTTTGCCATAGCTCTCTTCGTTTCCGAGATATTTGCAGATTTATCTCAAGGGAAGGGGCCTGACGGACATATTTCGAGATATTTCTTCTTCTTGTTGTTCTTCTTCTGCACAGCTAAGCTGGAAGTGGCATTTGCAGCTCGCAATAGTGCAGAGTTATCTCAAAGAAAGGGGCCACCGTGTTTCTGTATCTCTATTATGTTGGTGCGGCTTCGGAACTTTTAAATATCTCGATATATCTCGAAAACTACGCTTCTGATCAAAAAATATCATAGAACATAAATTGTAGGAAACATAATTCTCTACAAAAAAGGTCTCTTAACATTTTGCCATAGCTCGCTTCGTTTCCGAGATATTTGCAGATATATCTCAAGGGAAGGGGCCTGACGGACATATTTCGAGATATTTCTTCTTCTTGTTGTTCTTCTTCTGCACAGCTAAACTGGAAGTGGCATTTCCAGCTCGCAATAGTGCAGAGTTATCTCAAAGAAAGGGGCCACGGTGTTTCTGTATCTCTATTATGTTGGTGCGGCTTCGGAACTTTTAAATATCTTGATATATCTCGAGAACTACGCATCTGATCAAAAAATATCATAGAACATAAAAAGTAGGAAACTTAATTCTCTACAAAAAAGGTCTCTTAACATTTTGCCATAGCTCGCTTCGTTTCCGAGATATTTGCAGATTTATCTCAAGGGAAGGGGCCTAACGGACATATTTCGAAATATTTCTGCTTCTTGTTGTTCTTCTTCTGCACAGCTAAACTGGAAGTGGCATTTCCAGCTCGCAATAGTGCAGAGTTATCTCAAAGAGAGGGGCCACGGTGTTTCTGTATCTCTATTATGTTGGTGCGGCTTCGGAACTTTTAAATATCTTGATATATCTCGAGAACTACGCATCTGATCAAAAAATATCATAGAAGATAAAAAGTAGGAAACTTAATTCTCTACAAAAAAGGTCTCTTAACATTTTGCCATAGCTCGCTTCGTTTCCGAGATATTTGCAGATTTATCTCAAGGGAAGGGGCCTAA
This sequence comes from Osmia lignaria lignaria, assembly GCF_051020975.1. Lineage (NCBI taxonomy): Eukaryota > Metazoa > Arthropoda > Insecta > Hymenoptera > Megachilidae > Osmia > Osmia lignaria. The sequence goes on from NW_027478171.1 coordinate 2,217,577, forward strand.
CGGACATATTTCGAGATATTTCTGCTTCTTGTTGTTCTTCTTCTGCACAGCTAAACTGGAAGTGGCATTTCCAGCTCGCAATAGTGTAGAGTTATCTCAAAGAGAGGGGCCACGGTGTTTCTGTATCTCTATTATGTTGGTGCGGCTTCGGAACTTTTAAATATCTTGATATATCTCGAGAACTACGCATCTGATCAAAAAATATCATACTACATAAAAAGTAGGAAACTTAATTCTCTACAAAAAAGGTCTCATAACATTTTGCCATAGCTCACTTCGTTTTCGAGATATTTGCAGATACATCTCAAGGGAAGGGGCCTGACGGACATATTTCGAGATATTTCTTCTTCTTGTTGTTCTTCTTCTGCACAGCTAAGCTGGAAGTGGCATTTACAGCTCGCAATAGTGCAGAGTTATCTCAAAGAAAGGGGCCACGGTGTTTCTGTATCTCTATTATGTTGGTGCGGCTTCGGAACTTTTAAATATCTGGATATATCTCGAGAACTACGCATCTGATCAAAAAATATCATAGAACATGAAAAGTAGGAAACTTAATTCTCTACAAAAAAGGTCTCTTAAGATTTTGCCATAGCTCTCTTCGTTTCCGAGATATTTGCAGATTTATCTCAAGGGAAGGGGCCTGACGGACATATTTCGAGATATTTCTTCTTCTTGTTGTTCTTCTTCTGCACAGCTAAGCTGGAAGTGGCATTTGCAGCTCGCAATAGTGCAGAGTTATCTCAAAGAAAGGGGCCACCGTGTTTCTGTATCTCTATTATGTTGGTGCGGCTTCGGAACTTTTAAATATCTCGATATATCTCGAAAACTACGCTTCTGATCAAAAAATATCATAGAACATAAATTGTAGGAAACATAATTCTCTACAAAAAAGGTCTCTTAACATTTTGCCATAGCTCGCTTCGTTTCCGAGATATTTGCAGATATATCTCAAGGGAAGGGGCCTGACGGACATATTTCGAGATATTTCTTCTTCTTGTTGTTCTTCTTCTGCACAGCTAAACTGGAAGTGGCATTTCCAGCTCGCAATAGTGCAGAGTTATCTCAAAGAAAGGGGCCACGGTGTTTCTGTATCTCTATTATGTTGGTGCGGCTTCGGAACTTTTAAATATCTTGATATATCTCGAGAACTACGCATCTGATCAAAAAATATCATAGAACATAAAAAGTAGGAAACTTAATTCTCTACAAAAAAGGTCTCTTAACATTTTGCCATAGCTCGCTTCGTTTCCGAGATATTTGCAGATTTATCTCAAGGGAAGGGGCCTAACGGACATATTTCGAAATATTTCTGCTTCTTGTTGTTCTTCTTCTGCACAGCTAAACTGGAAGTGGCATTTCCAGCTCGCAATAGTGCAGAGTTATCTCAAAGAGAGGGGCCACGGTGTTTCTGTATCTCTATTATGTTGGTGCGGCTTCGGAACTTTTAAATATCTTGATATATCTCGAGAACTACGCATCTGATCAAAAAATATCATAGAAGATAAAAAGTAGGAAACTTAATTCTCTACAAAAAAGGTCTCTTAACATTTTGCCATAGCTCGCTTCGTTTCCGAGATATTTGCAGATTTATCTCAAGGGAAGGGGCCTAACGGACATATTTCGAGATATTTCTGCTTCTTGTTGTTCTTCTTCTGCACAGCTAAACTGGAAGTGGCATTTCCAGCTCGCAATAGTGTAGAGTTATCTCAAAGAGAGGGGCCACGGTGTTTCTGTATCTCTATTATGTTGGTGCGGCTTCGGAACTTTTAAATATCTTGATATATCTCGAGAACTACGCATCTGATCAAAAAATATCATACTACATAAAAAGTAGGAAACTTAATTCTCTACAAAAAAGGTCTCTTAACATTTTGCCATAGCTCGCTTCGTTTCCGAGATATTTGCAGATTTATCTCAAGGGAAGGGGCCTGACGGACATATTTCGAGATATTTCTGCTTCTTGTTGTTCTTCTTCTGCACAGCTAAACTGGAAGTGGCATTTCCAGCTCGCAATAGTGCAGAGTTATCTCAAAGAGAGGGTCCACGGTGTTTCTGTATCCCTATTATGTTGGTGCGGCTTCGGAACTTTTAATTATCTTGATATATCTCGAGAACTACGCATCTGATCAAAAAATATCATAGAACATAAAAAGTAGGAAACTTAATTCTCTACAAAAAAGGTCTCTTAACATTTTGCCATAGCTCGCTTCGTTTCCGAGATATTTGCAGATTCAGCTCAAAGGAACTGGCCTGACGGACATATTTCGAGATATTTCTTCTTCTTGTTGTTCTTCCTCTGCACAGCTAAGCTGGAAGTGGCATTTGCAGCTCGCAATAGTGCAGAGTTATCTCAAAGAAAGGGGCCACGGTGTTTCTGTATCTCTATTATGTTGGTGCGGCTTCGGAACTTTTAAATATCTCGATATATCTCGAAAACTACGCTTCTGATCAAAAAATATCATAGAACATAAATTGTAGGAAACATAATTCTCTACAAAAAACGTCTCTTAACATTTTGCCATAGCTCGCTTCGTTTCCGAGATATTTGCAGATATATCTCAAGGGAAGGGGCCTGACGGACATATTTCGAGATATTTCTTCTTCTTGTTGTTCTTCTTCTGCACAGCTAAACTGGAAGTGGCATTTCCAGCTCGCAATAGTGCAGAGTTATCTCAAAGAAAGGGGCCACGGTGTTTCTGTATCTCTATTATGTTGGTGCGGCTTCGGAACTTTTAAATATCGTGATATATCTCGAGAACTACGCATCTGATCAAAAAATATCATAGAACATAAAAAGTAGGAAACTTAATTCTCTACAAAAAAGGTCTCTTAACATTTTGCCATAGCTCGCTTCGTTTCCAAGATATTTGCAGATTTATCTCAAGGGAAGGGGCCTAACGGACATATTTCGAGATACTTCTTCTTCTTGTTGTTCTTCTTCTGCACAGCTAAACTGGAAGTGGCATTTCCAGCTCGCACTAGTGCATCGTTATCTCAAAGAAAGGGGCCACGGTGTTTCTGTATCTCCATTATGTTGGTGCGGCTTCGGAACTTTTAAATATCTTGATATATCTCGAGAACTACGCATCTGATCAAAAAATATCATAGAACATAAAAAGTAGGAAACTTAATTCTCTACAAAAAAGGTCTCTTAACATTTTGCCATAGCTCGCTTCGTTTCCGAGATATTTGCACATATATCTCAAGGGAAGGGGCCTAACGGACATATTTCGAGATATTTCTTCTTCTTGTTGTTCTTGTTCTGCACAGCTAAACTGGAAGTGGCATTTCCAGCTCGCAATAGTGCAGAGTTATCTCAAAGTGAGGGGCCACGGTGTTTCTGTATCTCTATTATGTTGGTGCGGCATGGGAACTTTTAAATATCTTGATATATCTCGAGAACTACGCATCTGATCAAAAAATATCATAGAACATAAAAAGTAGGAAACTTAATTCTCTACAAAAAAGGTCTCTTAACATTTTGCCATAGCTCGCTTCGTTTCCGAGATATTTGCACATTTATCTCAAGGGAAGGGGCCTAACGGACATATTTCGAGATATTTCTTCTTCTTGTTGTTCTTCTTCTGCACAGCTAAACTGGAAGTGGCATTTCCAGCTCGCAATAGTGCAGAGTTATCTCAAAGAGAGGGGCCACGGTGTTTCTGTATCCCTATTATGTTGGTGCGGCTTCGGAACTTTTAAATATCTTGATATATCTCGAGAACTACGCATCTGATCAAAAAATATCATAGAACATAAAAAGTAGGAAACTTAATTCTCTACAAAAAAGGTCTCTTAACATTTTGCCATAGTTCGCTTCGTTTCCGAGATATTTGCACATTTATCTCAAGGGAAGGGGCCTAACGGACATATTTCGAGATATTTCTTCTTCTTGTTGTTCTTCTTCTGCACAGCTAAACTGGAAGTGGCATTTCCAGCTCGCAATAGTGCAGAGTTATCTCGAAGAGAGGGGCCACGGTGTTTCTGTATCCCTATTATGTTGGTGCGGCTTCGGAACTTTTAAATATCTTGATATATCTCGAGAACTACGCATCTGATCAAAAAATATCATAGAACATAAAAAGTAGGAAACTTAATTCTCTCCAAAAATGTCTCTCAACATTTTGCCATAGCTCGCTTCGTTTCCGAGATATTTGCAGATTTATCTCAAGGGAAGGGGCCTGACGGACATATTTCGAGATATTTCTTCTTCTTGTTGTTCTTCTTCTGCACAGCTAAGCTGGAAGTGGCATTTGCAGCTCGCAATAGTGCAGAGTTATCTCAAAGAGAGGGGCCACGGTGTTTCTGTATCTCTATTATGTTGGTGCGGCTTCGGAACTTTTAAGTATCTTGATCTATCTCGAGAACTACGCATCTGATCAAAAAATATCATAGAACATAAAAAGTAGGAAACTTAATTCTCTACAAAAAAGGTCTCTTAACATTTCGCCATAGCTCGCTTCGTTTCCGAGATATTTGCAGATTTATCTCAAGGGAAGGGGCCTGTCGGACATATTTCGAGATACTTCTTCTTCTTGTTGTTCTTCTTCTGCACAGCTAAGCTGGAAGTGGCATTTGCGGCTCGCACTAGTGCAGAGTTATCTCAAAGAAAGGGGCCACGGTGTTTCTGTATCTCTATTATGTTGGTGCGGCTTCGGAACTTTTAAATATCTCGATATATCTCGAAAACTACGCTTCTGATCAAAAAATATCATAGAACATAAATTGTAGGAAACATAATTCTCTACAAAAAACGTCTCTTAACATTTTGCCATAGCTCGCTTTGTTTCCGAGATATTTGCAGATTTATCTCAAGGGAAGTGGCCTGACGGACATATTTCGAGATATTTCTTCTTCTTGTTGTTCTTCTTCTGCACAGCTAAGCTGGAAGTGGCATTTGCGGCTCGCACTAGTGCAGAGTTATCTCAAAGAAAGGGGCCACGGTGTTTCTGTATCCCTATTATGTTGGTGCGGCTTCGGAACTTTTAAATATCTCGATATATCTCGAAAACTACGCTTCTGATCAAAAAATATCATAGAACATAAATTGTAGGAAACATAATTCTCTACAAAAAACGTCTCTTAACATTTTGCCATAGCTCGCTTCGTTTCCGAGATATTTGCAGATTCACCTCAAAGGAACTGGCCTGACGGACATATTTCGAGATATTTCTTCTTCTTGTTGTTCTTCCTCTGCACAGCTAAGCTGGAAGTGGCATTTGCAGCTCGCAATAGTGCAGAGTTATCTCAAAGAAAGGGGCCACGGTGTTTCTGTATCTCTATTATGTTGGTGCGGCTTCGGAACTTTAAAATATCTTGATATATCTCGAGAACTACGCATCTGATCAAAAAATATCATAGAACATAAATTGTAGGAAACATAATTCTCTACAAAAAAGGTCTCTTAACATTTTGCCATAGCTCGCTTCGTTTCCGAGATATTTGCAGATATATCTCAAGGGAAGGGGCCTGACGGACATATTTCGAGATATTTCTTCTTCTTGTTGTTCTTCTTCTGCACAGCTAAGCTGGAAGTGGCATTTGCAGCTCGCACTAGTGCAGAGTTATCTCAAAGAAAGGGGGCACGGTGTTTCTGTATATCTATTATGTTGGTGCGGCTTCGGAACTTTTAAATATCTCGATATATCTCGAAAACTACGCTTCTGATCAAAAAATATCGTAGAACATAAATTGTAGGAAACATAATTCTCTACAAAAAAGGTCTCTTAACATTTTGCCATAGCTCGCTTCGTTTCCGAGATATTTGCAGATATATCTCAAGGGAAGGGGCCTGACGGACATATTTCGAGATATTTCTTCTTCTTGTTGTTCTTCTTCTGCACAGCTAAGCTGGAAGTGGCATTTACAGCTCGCAATAGTGCAGAGTTATCTCAAAGAAAGGGGCCACGGTGTTTCTGTATCTCTATTATGTTGGTGCGGCTTCGGAACTTTTAAATATCTTGATATATCTCGAGAACTACGCATCTGATCAAAAAATATCATAGAATATAAAAAGTAGGAAACTTAATTCTCTACAAAAAAGGTCTCTTAACATTTTGCCATAGCTCGCTTCGTTTCCGAGATATTTGCAGATTTATCTCAAGGGCAGGGGCCTAACGGACATATTTCGAGATATTTCTTCTTCTTGTTGTTCTTCTTCTGCACAGCTAAGCTGGAAGTGGCATTTGCGGCTCGCACTAGTGCACAGTTATCTCAAAGAAAGGGGCCACGGTGTTTCTGTATCTCTATTATGTTGGTGCGGCTTCGGAACTTTCAAGTATCTCGATATATCTCGAAAACTACGCTTCTGATCAAAAAATATCATAGAACATAAATTGTAGGAAACATAATTCTCTACAAGAAACGTCTCTTAACATTTTGCCATAGCTCGCTTCGTTTCCGAGATATTTGCAGATTCAGCTCAAAGGAACTGGCCTGACGGACATATTTCGAGATATTTCTTCTTCTTGTTGTTCTTCCTCTGCACAGCTAAGCTGGAAGTGGCATTTGCAGCTCGCAATAGTGCAGAGTTATCTCAAAGAAAGGGGCCACGGTGTTTCTGTATCTCTATTATGATGGTGCGGCTTCGGAACTTTTAAATATCTTGATATATCTCGAGAACTACGCATCTGATCAAAAAATATCATAGAACATAAAAAGTAGGAAACTTAATTCTCTACAAAAAAGGTTTCTTAACATTTTGCCATAGCTCGCTTCGTTTCCGAGATATTTGCATATTTATCTCAAGGGAAGGGGCCTGACGGACATATTTCGAGATATTTCTTCTTCTTGTTCTTCTTCTTCTGCACAGCTAAGCTGGAAGTGGCATTTACAGCTCGCAATAATGCAGAGTTATCTCAAAGAAAGGGGCCGCGGTGTTTCTGTATCCCTATTATGTTGGTGCGGCTTCGGAACTTTTAAATATCTTGATATATCTCGAGAACTACGCATCTGATCAAAAAATATCATAGAACATAAAAAGTAGGAAACTTAATTCTCTACAAAAAAGGTCTCTTAACATTTTGCCATAGCTCGCTTCGTTTCCGAGATATTTGCAGATATATCTCAAGGGAAGGGGCCTGACGGACATATTTCGAGATATTTCTTCTTCTTGTTGTTCTTCTTCTGCACAGCTAAGCTGGAAGTGGCATTTACAGCTCGCAATAGTGCAGAGTTATCTCAAAGAAAGGGGCCACGGTGTTTCTGTATCTCTATTATGTTGGTGCGGCTTCGGAACTTTTAAATATCTTGATATATCTCGAGAACTACGCATCTGATCAAAAAATATCATAGAATATAAAAAGTAGGAAACTTAATTCTCTACAAAAAAGGTCTCTTAACATTTTGCCATAGCTCGCTTCGTTTCCGAGATATTTGCAGATTTATCTCAAGGGCAGGGGCCTAACGGACATATTTCGAGATATTTCTTCTTCTTGTTGTTCTTCTTCTGCACAGCTAAGCTGGAAGTGGCATTTGCGGCTCGCACTAGTGCACAGTTATCTCAAAGAAAGGGGCCACGGTGTTTCTGTATCTCTATTATGTTGGTGCGGCTTCGGAACTTTCAAGTATCTCGATATATCTCGAAAACTACGCTTCTGATCAAAAAATATCATAGAACATAAATTGTAGGAAACATAATTCTCTACAAAAAACGTCTCTTAACATTTTGCCATAGCTCGCTTCGTTTCCGAGATATTTGCAGATTCAGCTCAAAGGAACTGGCCTGACGGACATATTTCGAGATATTTCTTCTTCTTGTTGTTCTTCCTCTGCACAGCTAAGCTGGAAGTGGCATTTGCAGCTCGCAATAGTGCAGAGTTATCTCAAAGAAAGGGGCCACGGTGTTTCTGTATCTCTATTATGATGGTGCGGCTTCGGAACTTTTAAATATCTTGATATATCTCGAGAACTACGCATCTGATCAAAAAATATCATAGAACATAAAAAGTAGGAAACTTAATTCTCTACAAAAAAGGTTTCTTAACATTTTGCCATAGCTCGCTTCGTTTCCGAGATATTTGCATATTTATCTCAAGGGAAGGGGCCTGACGGACATATTTCGAGATATTTCTTCTTCTTGTTCTTCTTCTTCTGCACAGCTAAGCTGGAAGTGGCATTTACAGCTCGCAATAATGCAGAGTTATCTCAAAGAAAGGGGCCGCGGTGTTTCTGTATCCCTATTATGTTGGTGCGGCTTCGGAACTTTTAAATATCTTGATATATCTCGAGAACTACGCATCTGATCAAAAAATATCATAGAACATAAAAAGTAGGAAACTTAATTCTCTACAAAAAAGGTCTCTTAACATTTTGCCATAGTTCGCTTCGTTTCCGAGATATTTGCACATTTATCTCAAGGGAAGGGGCCTAACGGACATATTTCGAGATATTTCTTCTACTTGTTGTTCTTCTTCTGCACAGCTAAACTGGAAGTGGCATTTCCAGCTCGCAATAGTGCAGAGTTATCTCGAAGAGAGGGGCCACGGTGTTTCTGTATCCCTATTATGTTGGTGCGGCTTCGGAACTTTTAAATATCTTGATATATCTCGAGAACTACGCATCTGATCAAAAAATATCATAGAACATAAAAAGTAGGAAACTTAATTCTCTCCAAAAATGTCTGTCAACATTTTGCCATAGCTCGCTTCGTTTCCGAGATATTTGCAGATTTATCTCAAGGGAAGGGGCCTGACGGACATATTTCGAGATATTTCTTCTTCTTGTTGTTCTTCTTCTGCACAGCTAAGCTGGAAGTGGCATTTGCAGCTCGCAATAGTGCAGAGTTATCTCAAAGAGAGGGGCCACGGTGTTTCTGTATCTCTATTATGTTGGTGCGGCTTCGGAACTTTTAAGTATCTTGATCTATCTCGAGAACTACGCATCTGATCAAAAAATATCATAGAACATAAAAAGTAGGAAACTTAATTCTCTACAAAAAAGGTCTCTTAACATTTCGCCATAGCTCGCTTCGTTTCCGAGATATTTGCAGATTTATCTCAAGGGAAGGGGCCTGTCGGACATATTTCGAGATACTTCTTCTTCTTGTTGTTCTTCTTCTGCACAGCTAAGCTGGAAGTGGCATTTGCGGCTCGCACTAGTGCAGAGTTATCTCAAAGAAAGGGGCCACGGTGTTTCTGTATCTCTATTATGTTGGTGCGGCTTCGGAACTTTTAAATATCTTGATATATCTCGAGAACTACGCATCTGATCAAAAAATATCATAGAACATAAATTGTAGGAAACATAATTCTCTACAAAAAAGGTCTCTTAACATTTTGCCATAGCTCGCTTCGTTTCCGAGATATTTGCAGATATATCTCAAGGGAAGGGGCCTGACGGACATATTTCGAGATATTTCTTCTTCTTGTTGTTCTTCTTCTGCACAGCTAAGCTGGAAGTGGCATTTGCAGCTCGCACTAGTGCAGAGTTATCTCAAAGAAAGGGGGCACGGTGTTTCTGTATATCTATTATGTTGGTGCGGCTTCGGAACTTTTAAATATCTCGATATATCTCGAAAACTACGCTTCTGATCAAAAAATATCGTAGAACATAAATTGTAGGAAACATAATTCTCTACAAAAAAGGTCTCTTAACATTTTGCCATAGCTCGCTTCGTTTCCGAGATATTTGCAGATATATCTCAAGGGAAGGGGCCTGACGGACATATTTCGAGATATTTCTTCTTCTTGTTGTTCTTCTTCTGCACAGCTAAGCTGGAAGTGGCATTTACAGCTCGCAATAGTGCAGAGTTATCTCAAAGAAAGGGGCCACGGTGTTTCTGTATCTCTATTATGTTGGTGCGGCTTCGGAACTTTTAAATATCTTGATATATCTCGAGAACTACGCATCTGATCAAAAAATATCATAGAATATAAAAAGTAGGAAACTTAATTCTCTACAAAAAAGGTCTCTTAACATTTTGCCTTAGCTCGCTTCGTTTCCGAGATATTTGCAGATTTATCTCAAGGGCAGGGGCCTAACGGACATATTTCGAGATATTTCTTCTTCTTGTTGTTCTTCTTCTGCACAGCTAAGCTGGAAGTGGCATTTGCGGCTCGCACTAGTGCACAGTTATCTCAAAGAAAGGGGCCACGGTGTTTCTGTATCTCTATTATGTTGGTGCGGCTTCGGAACTTTCAAGTATCTCGATATATCTCGAAAACTACGCTTCTGATCAAAAAATATCATAGAACATAAATTGTAGGAAACATAATTCTCTACAAAAAACGTCTCTTAACATTTTGCCATAGCTCGCTTCGTTTCCGAGATATTTGCAGATTCAGCTCAAAGGAACTGGCCTGACGGACATATTTCGAGATATTTCTTCTTCTTGTTGTTCTTCCTCTGCACAGCTAAGCTGGAAGTGGCATTTGCAGCTCGCAATAGTGCAGAGTTATCTCAAAGAAAGGGGCCACGGTGTTTCTGTATCTCTATTATGATGGTGCGGCTTCGGAACTTTTAAATATCTTGATATATCTCGAGAACTACGCATCTGATCAAAAAATATCATAGAACATAAAAAGTAGGAAACTTAATTCTCTACAAAAAAGGTTTCATAACATTTTGCCATAGCTCGCTTCGTTTCCGAGATATTTGCATATTTATCTCAAGGGAAGGGGCCTGACGGACATATTTCGAGATATTTCTTCTTCTTGTTCTTCTTCTTCTGCACAGCTAAGCTGGAAGTGGCATTTACAGCTCGCAATAATGCAGAGTTATCTCAAAGAAAGGGGCCGCGGTGTTTCTGTATCTCTATTATGTTGGTGCGGCTTCGGAACTTTTAAATATCTTGATATATCTCGAGAACTACGCATCTGATCAAAAAATATCATAGAAGGTAAAAAGTAGGAAACTTAATTCCCTACAAAAAAGGTCTCTTAACATTTTGCCATAGCTCGCTTTGTTTCCGAGATATTTGCAGATTTATCTCAAGGGAAGGGGCCTGACGACATATTTCGAGATATTTCTTCTTCTTGTTGTTCTTCTTCTGCACAGCTAAGCTGGAAGTGGCATTTGCAGCTCGCAATAGTGCAGAGTTATCTCAAAGAAAGGGGCCACGGTGTTCCTCTATCTCTATTATGTTGGTGCGGCTTCGGAACTTTTAAATATCTTGATATATCTCGAGAACTACGCGTCTGATCAAAAAATATCATAGAACATAAAAAGTAGGAAACATAATTCTCTACAAAAACGGTCTCTTAACATTTTGCCATAGCTCGCTTCGTTTCCGAGATATTTGCAGATATATCTCAAGGGAAGGGGCCTGACGGACATATTTCGAGATATTTCTTCTTCTTGTTGTTCTTCCTCTGCACAGCTAAGCTGGAAGTGGCATTTGCAGCTCGCAATAGTGCAGAGTTATCTCAAAGAAAGGGGCCACGGTGTTTCTGTATCTCTATTATGATGGTGCGGCTTCGGAACTTTTAAATATCTTGATATATCTCGAGAACTACGCATCTGATCAAAAAATATCATAGAACATAAAAAGTAGGAAACTTAATTCTCTACAAAAAAGGTTTCTTAACATTTTGCCATAGCTCGCTTCGTTTCCGAGATATTTGCATATTTATCTCAAGGGAAGGGGCCTAACGGACATATTTCGAGATATTTCTTCTTCTTGTTGTTCTTCTTCTGCACAGCTAAGCTGGAAGTGGCATTTGCAGCTCGCAATAGTGCAGAGTTATCTCAAAGAAAGGGGCCACGGTGTTTCTGTATCTCTATTATGTTGGTGCGGCTTCGGAACTTTTAAATATCTTGATATATCTCGAGAACTACGCATCTGATCAAAAAATATCATCGAACATAAAAAGTAGGAAACTTAATTCTCTACAAAAAAGGTCTCTTAACATTTTGCCATAGCTCGCTTCGTTTCCGAGATATTTGCAGATTTATCTCAAGGGAAGTGGCCTGACGGACATATTTCGAGATATTTCTTCTTCTTGTTGTTCTTCTTCTGCACAGCTAAGCTGGAAGTGGCATTTGCAGCTCGCAATAGTGCATAGTTATCCCAAAGAAAGGGGCCACGGTGTTTCTGTATCTCTATTATGTTGGTGCGGCTTCGGAACTTTTAAATATCTCGATATACCTCGAAAACTACGCTTCTGATCAAAAAATATCATAGAACATAAATTGTAGGAAACATAATTCTCTACAAAAAAGGTCTCTTAAGATTTTGCCATAGCTCGCTTCGTTTCCGAGATATTTGCAGATTTATCTCAAGGGAAGGGTCCTGATGGACATATTTCGAGATATTTCTTCTTCTTGTTGTTCTTCTTCTGCACAGCTAAACTGGAAGTGGCATTTCCAGCTCGCAATAGTGCAGAGTTATCTCAAAGAAAGGGGCCACGGTGTTTCTGTATCTCTATTATGTTGGTGCGGCTTCGGAACTTTTAAATATCTCGATATATCTCGAAAACTACGCTTCTGATCAAAAAATATCATAGAACATAAATTGTAGGAAACATAATTCTCTACAAAAAACGTCTCTTAACATTTTGCCATAGCTCGCTTCGTTTCCGAGATATTTGCAGATATATCTCAAGGGAAGGGGCCTGACGGACATATTTCGAGATATTTCTTCTTCTTGTTGTTCTTCTTCTGCACAGCTAAACTGGAAGTGGCATTTCCAGCTCGCAATAGTGCAGAGTTATCTCAAAGAAAGGGGCCACGGTGTTTCTGTATCTCTATTATGTTGGTGCGGCTTCGGAACTTTTAAATATCGTGATATATCTCGAGAACTACGCCTCTGATCGAAAAATATCATAGAACATGAAAAGTAGGAAACTTAATTATCTACAAAAAAGGTCTCTTAACATTTTGCCATAGCTCGCTTGGTTTCCGAGATATTTGCAGATTTATCTCAAGGGAAGGGGCCTGACGGACATATTTCGAGATATTTCTTCTTCTTGTTGTTCTTCTTCTGCACAGCTAAGCTGGAAGTGGCATTTGCAGCGCGCAATAGTGCAGAGTTATCTCAAAGAAAGGGGCCACGGTGTTTCTGTATCTCTATTATGTTGGTGCGGCTTCGGAACTTTTAAATATCTTGATATATCTCGAGAACTACGCATCTGATCAAAAAATATCATACTACATAAAAAGTAGGAAACTTAATTCTCTACAAGAAAGGTCTCTAAACATTTTGCCATAGCTCGCTTCGTTTCCGAGATATTTGCAGATTTATCTCCAGGGAAGGGGCCTGACGGACATATTTCGAGATATTTCTTCTTCTTGTTGTTCTTCTTCTGCACAGCTAAGCTGGAAGTGGCATTTGCAGCTCGCAATAGTGCAGAGTTATCTCAAAGAGAGGGGCGACGGTGTTTCTGTATCTCTATTATGTTGGTGCGGCTTCGGAACTTTTAAGTATCTTGATCTATCTCGAGAACTACGCATCTGATCAAAAAATATCATAGAAGATAAAAAGTAGGAAACTTAATTCTCTACAGAAAAGGTCTCTTAACATTTCGCCATAGCTCGCTTCGTTTCCGAGATATTTGCAGATTTATCTCAAGGGAAGGGGCCTGTCGGACATATTTCGAGATATTTCTTCTTCTTGTTGTTCTTCTTCTGCACAGCTAAGCTGGAAGTGGCATTTGCGGCTCGCACTAGTGCAGAGTTATCTCAAAGAAAGGGGCCACGGTGTTTCTGTATCCCTATTATGTTGGTGCGGCTTCGGAACTTTTAAATATCTCGATATATCTCGAAAACTACGCTTCTGATCAAAAAATATCATAGAACATAAATTGTAGGAAACATAATTCTCTACAAAAAACGTCTCTTAACATTTTGCCATAGCTCACTTCGTTTCCGAGATATTTGCAGATTCAGCTCAAAGGAACTGGCCTGACGGACATATTTCGAGATATTTCTTCTTCTTGTTGTTCTTCCTCTGCACAGCTAAGCTGGAAGTGGCATTTGCAGCTCGCAATAGTGCAGAGTTATCTCAAAGAAAGGGGCCACGGTGTTTCTGTATCTCTATTATGTTGGTGCGGCTTCGGAACTTTAAAATATCTTGATATATCTCGAGAACTACGCATCTGATCAAAAAATATCATAGAACATAAATTGTAGGAAACATAATTCTCTACAAAAAAGGTCTCTTAACATTTTGCCATAGCTCGCTTCGTTTCCGAGATATTTGCAGATATATCTCAAGGGAAGGGGCCTGACGGACATATTTCGAGATATTTCTTCTTCTTGTTGTTCTTCTTCTGCACAGCTAAGCTGGAAGTGGCATTTACAGCTCGCAATAGTGCAGAGTTATCTCAAAGAAAGGGGCCACGGTGTTTCTGTATCTCTATTATGTTGGTGCGGCTTCGGAACTTTTAAATATCTTGATATATCTCGAAAACTACGCTTCTGATCAAAAAATATCATACAACATAAATTGTAGGAAACATAATTCTCTACAAAAAAGGTCTCTTAACATTTTGCCATAGCTCGCTTCGTTTCCGAGATATTTGCAGATATATCTCAAGGGAAGGGGCCTGACGGACATATTTCGAGATATTTCTTCTTCTTGTTGTTCTTCTTCTGCACAGCTAAGCTGGAAGTGGCATTTACAGCTCGCAATAGTGCAGAGTTATCTCAAAGAAAGGGGCCACGGTGTTTCTGTATCTCTATTATGTTCGTGCGGCTTCGGAACTTTTAAATATCTTGATATATCTCGAGAACTACGCTTCTGATCGAAAAATATCATAGAACATAAAAAGTAGGAAACTTAATTCTCTACAAAAAAGGTCTCTTAACATTTTGCCATAGCTCGCTTCGTTTCCGAGATATTTGCACATATATCTCAAGGGAAGGGGCCTAACGGACATATTTCGAGATATTTCTTCTTCTTGTTGTTCTTGTTCTGCACAGCTAAACTGGAAGTGGCATTTCCAGCTCGCAATAGTGCAGAGTTATCTCAAAGAGAGGGGCCACGGTGTTTCTGTATCTCTATTATGTTGGTGCGGCATCGGAACTTTTAAATATCTTGATATATCTCGAGAACTACGCATCTGATCAAAAAATATCATAGAACATAAAAAGTAGGAAACTTAATTCTCTACAAAAAAGGTTTCTTAACATTTTGCCATAGCTCGCTTCGTTTCCGAGATATTTGCACATTTATCTCAAGGGAAGGGGCCTAACGGACATATTTCGAGATATTTCTTCTTCTTGTTGTTCTTCTTCTGCACAGCTAAACTGGAAGTGGCATTTCCAGCTCGCAATAGTGCAGAGCTATCTCAAAGAGAGGGGCCACGGTGTTTCTGTATCTCTATTATGTTGGTGCGGCATCGGAACTTTTAAATATCTTGATATATCTCGAGAACTACGCATCTGATCAAAAAATATCATAGAACATAAAAAGTAGGAAACTTAATTCTCTACAAAAAAGGTTTCTTAACATTTTGCCATAGCTCGCTTCGTTTCCGAGATATTTGCAGATTTATCTCAAGGGAAGGGTCCTGATGGACATATTTCGAGATATTTCTTCTTCTTGTTGTTCTTCTTCTGCACAGCTAAACTGGAAGTGGCATTTCCAGCTCGCAATAGTGCAGAGTTATCTCAAAGAAAGGGGCCACGGTGTTTCTGTATCTCTATTATGTTGGTGCGGCTTCGGAACTTTTAAATATCTCGATATATCTCGAAAACTACGCTTCTGATCAAAAAATATCATAGAACATAAATTGTAGGAAACATAATTCTCTACAAAAAACGTCTCTTAACATTTTGCCATAGCTCGCTTCGTTTCCGAGATATTTGCAGATATATCTCAAGGGAAGGGGCCTGACGGACATATTTCGAGATATTTCTTCTTCTTGTTGTTCTTCTTCTGCACAGCTAAACTGGAAGTGGCATTTCCAGCTCGCAATAGTGCAGAGTTATCTCAAAGAAAGGGGCCACGGTGTTTCTGTATCTCTATTATGTTGGTGCGGCTTCGGAACTTTTAAATATCGTGATATATCTCGAGAACTACGCCTCTGATCGAAAAATATCATAGAACATAAAAAGTAGGAAACTTAATTATCTACAAAAAAGGTCTCTTAACATTTTGCCATAGCTCGCTTGGTTTCCGAGATATTTGCAGATTTATCTCAAGGGAAGGGGCCTGACGGACATATTTCGAGATATTTCTTCTTCTTGTTGTTCTTCTTCTGCACAGCTAAGCTGGAAGTGGCATTTGCAGCGCGCAATAGTGCAGAGTTATCTCAAAGAAAGGGGCCACGGTGTTTCTGTATCTCTATTATGTTGGTGCGGCTTCGGAACTTTTAAATATCTTGATATATCTCGAGAACTACGCATCTGATCAAAAAATATCATACTACATAAAAAGTAGGAAACTTAATTCTCTACAAGAAAGGTCTCTAAACATTTTGCCATAGCTCGCTTCGTTTCCGAGATATTTGCAGATTTATCTCCAGGGAAGGGGCCTGACGGACATATTTCGAGATATTTCTTCTTCTTGTTGTTCTTCTTCTGCACAGCTAAGCTGGAAGTGGCATTTGCAGCTCGCAATAGTGCAGAGTTATCTCAAAGAGAGGGGCGACGGTGTTTCTGTATCTCTATTATGTTGGTGCGGCTTCGGAACTTTTAAGTATCTTGATCTATCTCGAGAACTACGCATCTGATCAAAAAATATCATAGAAGATAAAAAGTAGGAAACTTAATTCTCTACAGAAAAGGTCTCTTAACATTTCGCCATAGCTCGCTTCGTTTCCGAGATATTTGCAGATTTATCTCAAGGGAAGGGGCCTGTCGGACATATTTCGAGATATTTCTTCTTCTTGTTGTTCTTCTTCTGCACAGCTAAGCTGGAAGTGGCATTTGCGGCTCGCACTAGTGCAGAGTTATCTCAAAGAAAGGGGCCACGGTGTTTCTGTATCCCTATTATGTTGGTGCGGCTTCGGAACTTTTAAATATCTCGATATATCTCGAAAACTACGCTTCTGATCAAAAAATATCATAGAACATAAATTGTAGGAAACATAATTCTCTACAAAAAACGTCTCTTAACATTTTGCCATAGCTCACTTCGTTTCCGAGATATTTGCAGATTCAGCTCAAAGGAACTGGCCTGACGGACATATTTCGAGATATTTCTTCTTCTTGTTGTTCTTCCTCTGCACAGCTAAGCTGGAAGTGGCATTTGCAGCTCGCAATAGTGCAGAGTTATCTCAAAGAAAGGGGCCACGGTGTTTCTGTATCTCTATTATGTTGGTGCGGCTTCGGAACTTTAAAATATCTTGATATATCTCGAGAACTACGCATCTGATCAAAAAATATCATAGAACATAAATTGTAGGAAACATAATTCTCTACAAAAAAGGTCTCTTAACATTTTGCCATAGCTCGCTTCGTTTCCGAGATATTTGCAGATATATCTCAAGGGAAGGGGCCTGACGGACATATTTCGAGATATTTCTTCTTCTTGTTGTTCTTCTTCTGCACAGCTAAGCTGGAAGTGGCATTTACAGCTCGCAATAGTGCAGAGTTATCTCAAAGAAAGGGGCCACGGTGTTTCTGTATCTCTATTATGTTGGTGCGGCTTCGGAACTTTTAAATATCTTGATATATCTCGAAAACTACGCTTCTGATCAAAAAATATCATACAACATAAATTGTAGGAAACATAATTCTCTACAAAAAAGGTCTCTTAACATTTTGCCATAGCTCGCTTCGTTTCCGAGATATTTGCAGATATATCTCAAGGGAAGGGGCCTGACGGACATATTTCGAGATATTTCTTCTTCTTGTTGTTCTTCTTCTGCACAGCTAAGCTGGAAGTGGCATTTACAGCTCGCAATAGTGCAGAGTTATCTCAAAGAAAGGGGCCACGGTGTTTCTGTATCTCTATTATGTTCGTGCGGCTTCGGAACTTTTAAATATCTTGATATATCTCGAGAACTACGCTTCTGATCGAAAAATATCATAGAACATAAAAAGTAGGAAACTTAATTCTCTACAAAAAAGGTCTCTTAACATTTTGCCATAGCTCGCTTCGTTTCCGAGATATTTGCACATATATCTCAAGGGAAGGGGCCTAACGGACATATTTCGAGATATTTCTTCTTCTTGTTGTTCTTGTTCTGCACAGCTAAACTGGAAGTGGCATTTCCAGCTCGCAATAGTGCAGAGTTATCTCAAAGAGAGGGGCCACGGTGTTTCTGTATCTCTATTATGTTGGTGCGGCATCGGAACTTTTAAATATCTTGATATATCTCGAGAACTACGCATCTGATCAAAAAATATCATAGAACATAAAAAGTAGGAAACTTAATTCTCTACAAAAAAGGTTTCTTAACATTTTGCCATAGCTCGCTTCGTTTCCGAGATATTTGCACATTTATCTCAAGGGAAGGGGCCTAACGGACATATTTCGAGATATTTCTTCTTCTTGTTGTTCTTCTTCTGCACAGCTAAACTGGAAGTGGCATTTCCAGCTCGCAATAGTGCAGAGCTATCTCAAAGAGAGGGTCCACGGTGTTTCTGTATCTCTATTATGTTGGTGCGGCACCGGAACTTTTAAATATCTTGATATATCTCGAGAACTACGCATCTGATCAAAAAATATCATAGAACATAAAAAGTAGGAAACTTAATTCTCTACAAAAAAGGTTTCTTAACATTTTGCCATAGCTCGCTTCGTTTCCGAGATATTTGCACATTTATCTCAAGGGAAGGGGCCTAACGGACATATTTCGAGATATTTCTTCTTCTTGTTGTTCTTCTTCTGCACAGCTAAACTGGAAGTGGCATTTCCAGCTCGCAATAGTGCAGAGCTATCTCAAAGAGAGGGGCCACGGTGTTTCTGTATCCCTATTATGTTGGTGCGGCTTCGGAACTTTTAAATATCTTGATATATCTCGAGAACTACGCATCTGATCAAAAAATATCATAGAACATAAAAAGTAGGAAACTTAATTCTCTACAAAAAAGGTCTCTTAACATTTTGCCATAGCTCGCTTCGTTTCCGAGATATTTGCAGATTCAGCTCAAGGGAAGGGGCCTAACGGACATATTTCGAGATATTTCTTCTTCTTGTTGTTCTTCTTCTGCACAGCTAAGCTGGAAGTGGCATTTGCAGCTCGCAATAGTGCAGAGTTATCTCAAAGAAAGGGGCCACGGTGTTTCTGTATCTCTATTATGTTGGTGCGGCTTCGGAACTTTTAAGTATCTTGATCTATCTCGAGAACTACGCATCTGATCAAAAAATATCATAGAAGATAAAAAGTAGGAAACTTAATTCTCTACAGAAAAGGTCTCTTAACATTTCGCCATAGCTCGCTTCGTTTCCGAGATATTTGCAGATTTATCTCAAGGGAAGGGGCCTGTCGGACATATTTCGAGATATTTCTTCTTCTTGTTGTTCTTCTTCTGCACAGCTAAGCTGGAAGTGGCATTTGCGGCTCGCACTAGTGCAGAGTTATCTCAAAGAAAGGGGCCACGGTGTTTCTGTATCCCTATTATGTTCGTGCGGCTTCGGAACTTTTAAATATCTCGATATATCTCGAAAACTACGCTTCTGATCAAAAAATATCATAGAACATAAATTGTAGGAAACATAATTCTCTACAAAAAACGTCTCTTAACATTTTGCCATAGCTCACTTCGTTTCCGAGATATTTGCAGATTCAGCTCAAAGGAACTGGCCTGACGGACATATTTCGAGATATTTCTTCTTCTTGTTGTTCTTCCTCTGCACAGCTAAGCTGGAAGTGGCATTTGCAGCTCGCAATAGTGCAGAGTTATCTCAAAGAAAGGGGCCACGGTGTTTCTGTATCTCTATTATGTTGGTGCGGCTTCGGAACTTTAAAATATCTTGATATATCTCGAGAACTACGCATCTGATCAAAAAATATCATAGAACATAAATTGTAGGAAACATAATTCTCTACAAAAAAGGTCTCTTAACATTTTGCCATAGCTCGCTTCGTTTCCGAGATATTTGCAGATATATCTCAAGGGAAGGGGCCTGACGGACATATTTCGAGATATTTCTTCTTCTTGTTGTTCTTCTTCTGCACAGCTAAGCTGGAAGTGGCATTTACAGCTCGCAATAGTGCAGAGTTATCTCAAAGAAAGGGGCCACGGTGTTTCTGTATCTCTATTATGTTGGTGCGGCTACGGAACTTTTAAATATCTTGATATATCTCGAAAACTACGCTTCTGATCAAAAAATATCATACAACATAAATTGTAGGAAACATAATTCTCTACAAAAAAGGTCTCTTAACATTTTGCCATAGCTCGCTTCGTTTCCGAGATATTTGCAGATATATCTCAAGGGAAGGGGCCTGACGGACATATTTCGAGATATTTCTTCTTCTTGTTGTTCTTCTTCTGCACAGCTAAGCTGGAAGTGGCATTTACAGCTCGCAATAGTGCAGAGTTATCTCAAAGAAAGGGGCCACGGTGTTTCTGTATCTCTATTATGTTCGTGCGGCTTCGGAACTTTTAAATATCTTGATATATCTCGAGAACTACGCTTCTGATCGAAAAATATCATAGAACATAAAAAGTAGGAAACTTAATTCTCTACAAAAAAGGTCTCTTAACATTTTGCCATAGCTCGCTTCGTTTCCGAGATATTTGCAGATTTATCTCAAGGGAAGGGGCCTGACGGACATATTTCGAGATATTTCTTCTTCTTGTTGTTCTTCTTCTGCACAGCTAAGCTGGAAGTGGCATTTGCAGCTCGCAATAGTGCAGAGTTATCTCAAAGAAAGGGGCCACGGTGTTTCTGTATCTCTATTATGTTGGTGCGGCTTCGGAACTTTTAAATATCTTGATATATCTCGAGAACTACGCATCTGATCAAAAAATATCATAGAACATAAAAAGTAGGAAACTTAATTCTCTACAAAAAAGGTCTCTTAACATTTTGCCATAGCTCGCTTCGTTTCCGAGATATTTGCACATATATCTCAAGGGAAGGGGCCTAACGGACATATTTCGAGATATTTCTTCTTCTTGTTGTTCTTGTTCTGCACAGCTAAACTGGAAGTGGCATTTCCAGCTCGCAATAGTGCAGAGTTATCTCAAAGAGAGGGGCCACGGTGTTTCTGTATCTCTATTATGTTGGTGCGGCATCGGAACTTTTAAATATCTTGATATATCTCGAGAACTACGCATCTGATCAAAAAATATCATAGAACATAAAAAGTAGGAAACTTAATTCTCTACAAAAAAGGTTTCTTAACATTTTGCCATAGCTCGCTTCGTTTCCGAGATGTTTGCACATTTATCTCAAGGGAAGGGGCCTAACGGACATATTTCGAGATATTTCTTCTTCTTGTTGTTCTTCTTCTGCACAGCTAACCTGGAAGTGGCATTTCCAGCTCGCAATAGTGCAGAGCTATCTCAAAGAGAGGGGCCACGGTGTTTCTGTATCCCTATTATGTTGGTGCGGCTTCGGAACTTTTAAATATCTTGATATATCTCGAGAACTACGCATCTGATCAAAAAATATCATGGAACATAAAAAGTAGGAAACTTAATTCTCTACAAAAAAGGTTTCTTAACATTTTGCCATAGCTCGCTTCGTTTCCGAGATGTTTGCACATTTATCTCAAGGGAAGGGGCCTAACGGACATATTTCGAGATATTTCTTCTTCTTGTTGTTCTTCTTCTGCACAGCTAACCTGGAAGTGGCATTTCCAGCTCGCAATAGTGCAGAGCTATCTCAAAGAGAGGGGCCACGGTGTTTCTGTATCCCTATTATGTTGGTGCGGCTTCGGAACTTTTAAATATCTTGATATATCTCGAGAACTACGCATCTGATCAAAAAATATCATAGAACATAAAAAGTAGGAAACTTAATTCTCTACAAAAAAGGTCTCTTAACATTTTGCCATAGCTCGCTTCGTTTCCGAGATATTTGCAGATATATCTCAAGGGAAGGGGCCTGACGGACATATTTCGAGATATTTCTTCTTCTTGTTGTTCTTCTTCTGCACAGCTAAACTGGAAGTGGCATTTCCAGCTCGCAATAGTGCAGAGTTATCTCAAAGAGAGGAGCAACGGTGTTTCTGTATCCCTATTATGTTGGTGCGGCTTCGGAACTTTTAAATATCTTGATATATCTCGAGAACTACGCATCTGATCAAAAAATATCATAGAACATAAAAAGTAGGAAACTTAATTCTCTACAAAAAAGGTCTCTTAACATTTTGCCATAGCTCGCTTCGTTTCCGAGATATTTGCAGATTCAGCTCAAGGGAAGGGGCCTAACGGACATATTTCGAGATATTTCTTCTTCTTGTTGTTCTTCTTCTGCACAGCTAAGCTGGAAGTGGCATTTGCAGCTCGCAATAGTGCAGAGTTATCTCAAAGAAAGGGGCCACGGTGTTTCTGTATCTCTATTATGTTGGTGCGGCTTCGGAACTTTTAAATATCTCGATATATCTCGAAAACTACGCTTCTGATCAAAAAATATCATAGAACATAAATTGTAGGAAACATAATTCTCTACAAAAAAGGTCTCTTAACATTTTGCCATAGCTCGCTTCGTTTCCGAGATATTTGCAGATATATCTCAAGGGAAGGGGCCTGACGGACATATTTCGAGATATTTCTTCTTCTTGTTGTTCTTCTTCTGCACAGCTAAACTGGAAGTGGCATTTCCAGCTCGCAATAGTGCAGAGTTATCTCAAAGAAAGGGGCCACGGTGTTTCTGTATCTCTATTATGTTGGTGCGGCTTCGGAACTTTTAAATATCTTGATATATCTCGAGAACTACGAATCTGATCAAAAAATATCATAGAACATAAAAAGTAGGAAACTTAATTCTCTACAAAAAAGGTCTCTTAACATTTTGCCATAGCTCGCTTCGTTTCCGAGATATTTGCAGATTTATCTCAAGGGAAGGGGCCTAACGGACATATTTCGAGATATTTCTGCTTCTTGTTGTTCTTCTTCTGCACAGCTAAACTGGAAGTGGCATTTCCAGCTCGCACTAGTGCAGAGTTATCTCAAAGAAAGGGGCCACGGTGTTTCTGTATCTCTATTATGTTGGTGCGGCTTCGGAACTTTTAAATATCTTGATATATCTCGAGAACTACGCATCTGATCAAAAAATATCATAGAACATAAAAAGTAGGAAACTTAATTCTCTACAAAAAAGGTCTCTTAACATTTTGCCATAGCTCGCTTCGTTTCCGAGATATTTGCAGATTTATCTCAAGGGAAGGGGCCTAACGGACATATTTCGAGATATTTCTGCTTCTTGTTGTTCTTCTTCTGCACAGCTAAACTGGAAGTGGCATTTCCAGCTCGCAATAGTGCAGCGTTATCTCAAAGAAAGGGGCCACGGTGTTTCTGTATCTCCATTATGTTGGTGCGGCTTCGGAACTTTTAAATATCTCGATATATCTCGAAAACTACGCTTCTGATCAAAAAATATCATAGAACATAAATTGTAGGAAACATAATTCTCTACAAAAAACGTCTCTGAACATTTTGCCATAGCTCGCTTCGTTTCCGAGATATTTGCAGATTCAGCTCAAGGGAAGGGGCCTAACGGACATATTTCGAGATATTTCTTCTTCTTGTTGTTCTTCTTCTGCACAGCTAAGCTGGAAGTGGCATTTGCAGCTCGCAATAGTGCAGAGTTATCTCAAAGAAAGGGGCCACGGTGTTTCTGTATCTCTATTATGTTGGTGCGGCTTCGGAACTTTTAAATATCTTGATATATCTCGAGAACTGCGCATCTGATCAAAAAATATCATAGAACATAAAAAGTAGGAAACCTAATTCTCTACAAAAAAGGTCTCTTAACATTTTGCCATAGCTCGCTTCGTTTCCGAGATATTTGCAGATTTATCTCAAGGGAAGGGGCCTGACGGACATATTTCGAGATATTTCTTCTTCTTGTTGTTCTTCTTCTGCACAGCTAAGCTGGAAGTGGCATTTGCAGCTCGCAATAGTGCAGAGTTATCTCAAAGACAGGGGCCACGGTGTTTCTGTATCTCTATTATGTTGGTGCGGCTTCGGAACTTTTAAATATCTTGATATATCTCGAGAACTACGCATCTGATCAAAAAATATCATAGAACATAAAAAGTAGGAAACTTAATTCTCTACAAAAAAGGTCTCTTAACATTTTGCCATAGCTCGCTTCGTTTCCGAGATATTTGCACATATATCTCAAGGGAAGGGGCCTAACGGACATATTTCGAGATATTTCTTCTTCTTGTTGTTCTTGTTCTGCACAGCTAAACTGGAAGTGGCATTTCCAGCTCGCAATAGTGCAGAGTTATCTCAAAGAGAGGGGCCACGGTGTTTCTGTATCTCTATTATGTTGGTGCGGCATCGGAACTTTTAAATATCTTGATATATCTCGAGAACTACGCATCTGATCAAAAAATATCATAGAACATAAAAAGTAGGAAACTTAATTCTCTACAAAAAAGGTTTCTTAACATTTTGCCATAGCTCGCTTCGTTTCCGAGATGTTTGCACATTTATCTCAAGGGAAGGGGCCTAACGGACATATTTCGAGATATTTCTTCTTCTTGTTGTTCTTCTTCTGCACAGCTAACCTGGAAGTGGCATTTCCAGCTCGCAATAGTGCAGAGCTATCTCAAAGAGAGGGGCCACGGTGTTTCTGTATCCCTATTATGTTGGTGCGGCTTCGGAACTTTTAAATATCTTGATATATCTCGAGAACTACGCATCTGATCAAAAAATATCATGGAACATAAAAAGTAGGAAACTTAATTCTCTACAAAAAAGGTTTCTTAACATTTTGCCATAGCTCGCTTCGTTTCCGAGATGTTTGCACATTTATCTCAAGGGAAGGGGCCTAACGGACATATTTCGAGATATTTCTTCTTCTTGTTGTTCTTCTTCTGCACAGCTAACCTGGAAGTGGCATTTCCAGCTCGCAATAGTGCAGAGCTATCTCAAAGAGAGGGGCCACGGTGTTTCTGTATCCCTATTATGTTGGTGCGGCTTCGGAACTTTTAAATATCTTGATATATCTCGAGAACTACGCATCTGATCAAAAAATATCATAGAACATAAAAAGTAGGAAACTTAATTCTCTACAAAAAAGGTCTCTTAACATTTTGCCATAGCTCGCTTCGTTTCCGAGATATTTGCAGATATATCTCAAGGGAAGGGGCCTGACGGACATATTTCGAGATATTTCTTCTTCTTGTTGTTCTTCTTCTGCACAGCTAAACTGGAAGTGGCATTTCCAGCTCGCAATAGTGCAGAGTTATCTCAAAGAGAGGAGCAACGGTGTTTCTGTATCCCTATTATGTTGGTGCGGCTTCGGAACTTTTAAATATCTTGATATATCTCGAGAACTACGCATCTGATCAAAAAATATCATAGAACATAAAAAGTAGGAAACTTAATTCTCTACAAAAAAGGTCTCTTAACATTTTGCCATAGCTCGCTTCGTTTCCGAGATATTTGCAGATTTATCTCAAGGGAAGGGGCCTAACGGACATATTTCGAGATATTTCTGCTTCTTGTTGTTCTTCTTCTGCACAGCTAAACTGGAAGTGGCATTTCCAGCTCGCACTAGTGCAGAGTTATCTCAAAGAAAGGGGCCACGGTGTTTCTGTATCTCTATTATGTTGGTGCGGCTTCGGAACTTTTAAATATCTTGATATATCTCGAGAACTACGCATCTGATCAAAAAATATCATAGAACATAAAAAGTAGGAAACTTAATTCTCTACAAAAAAGGTCTCTTAACATTTTGCCATAGCTCGCTTCGTTTCCGAGATATTTGCAGATTTATCTCAAGGGAAGGGGCCTAACGGACATATTTCGAGATATTTCTGCTTCTTGTTGTTCTTCTTCTGCACAGCTAAACTGGAAGTGGCATTTCCAGCTCGCAATAGTGCAGCGTTATCTCAAAGAAAGGGGCCACGGTGTTTCTGTATCTCCATTATGTTGGTGCGGCTTCGGAACTTTTAAATATCTCGATATATCTCGAAAACTACGCTTCTGATCAAAAAATATCATAGAACATAAATTGTAGGAAACATAATTCTCTACAAAAAACGTCTCTGAACATTTTGCCATAGCTCGCTTCGTTTCCGAGATATTTGCAGATTCAGCTCAAGGGAAGGGGCCTAACGGACATATTTCGAGATATTTCTTCTTCTTGTTGTTCTTCTTCTGCACAGCTAAGCTGGAAGTGGCATTTGCAGCTCGCAATAGTGCAGAGTTATCTCAAAGAAAGGGGCCACGGTGTTTCTGTATCTCTATTATGTTGGTGCGGCTTCGGAACTTTTAAATATCTTGATATATCTCGAGAACTGCGCATCTGATCAAAAAATATCATAGAACATAAAAAGTAGGAAACCTAATTCTCTACAAAAAAGGTCTCTTAACATTTTGCCATAGCTCTCTTCGTTTCCGAGATATTTGCAGATTTATCTCAAGGGAAGGGGTCTAACGGACATATTTCGAAATATTTCTGCTTCTTGTTGTTCTTCTTCTGCACAGCTAAACTGGAAGTGGCATTTCCAGCTCGCAATAGTGCAGAGTTATCTCAAAGAGAGGGGCCACGGTGTTTCTGTATCTCTATTATGTTGGTGCGGCTTCGGAACTTTTAAATATCTTGATATATCTCGATAACTACGCATCTGATCAAAAAATATCATAGAAGATAAAAAGTAGGAAACTTAATTCTCTACAAAAAAGGTCTCTTAACATTTTGCCATAGCTCGCTTCGTTTCCGAGATATTTGCAGATTTATCTCAAGGGAAGGGGCCTAACGGACATATTTCGAGATATTTCTGCTTCTTGTTGTTCTTCTTCTGCACAGCTAAACTGGAAGTGGCATTTCCAGCTCGCAATAGTGTAGAGTTATCTCAAAGAGAGGGGCCACGGTGTTTCTGTATCTCTATTATGTTGGTGCGGCTTCGGAACTTTTAAATATCTTGATATATCTCGAGAACTACGCATCTGATCAAAAAATATCATAGAAGATAAAAAGTAGGAAACTTAATTCTCTACAAAAAAGGTCTCTTAACATTTTGCCATAGCTCGCTTCGTTTCCGAGATATTTGCAGATTTATCTCAAGGGAAGGGGCCTGACGGACATATTTCGAGATATTTCTGCTTCTTGTTGTTCTTCTTCTGCACAGCTAAACTGGAAGTGGCATTTCCAGCTCGCAATAGTGCAGAGTTATCTCAAAGAGAGGGGCCACGGTGTTTCTGTATCCCTATTATGTTGGTGCGGCTTCGGAACTTTTAAATATCTTGATATATCTCGAGAACTACGCATCTGATCAAAAAATATCATAGAACATAAAAAGTGGGAAACTTAATTCTCTACAAAAAAGGTCTCTTAACATTTTGCCATAGCTCGCTTCGTTTCCGAGATATTTGCAGATTTATCTCAAGGGAAGGGGCCTAACGGACATATTTCGTGATATTTCTGCTTCTTGTTGTTCTTCTTCTGCACAGCTAAACTGGAAGTGGCATTTCCAGCTCGCACTAGTGCAGCGTTATCTCAATGAAAGGGGCCACGGTGTTTCTGTATCTCCATTATGTTGGTGCGGCTTCGGAACTTTTAAATATCTCGATATATCTCGAAAACTACGCTTCTGATCAAAAAATATCATAGAACATAAATTGTAGGAAACATAATTCTCTACAAAAAACGTCTCTTAACATTTTGCCATAGCTCGCTTCGTTTCCGAGATATTTGCAGATTCAGCTCAAGGGAAGGGGCCTAACGGACATATTTCGAGATATTTCTTCTTCTTGTTGTTCTTCTTCTGCACAGCTAAGCTGGAAGTGGCATTTGCAGCTCGCAATAGTGCAGAGTTATCTCAAAGAAAGGGGCCACGGTGTTTCTGTATCTCTATTATGTTGGTGCGGCTTCGGAACTTTTAAATATCTTGATATATCTCGAGAACTACGCATCTGATCAAAAAATATCATAGAACATAAAAAGTAGGAAACTTAATTCTCTACAAAAAAGGTCTCTTAACATTTTGCCATAGCTCGCTTCGTTTCCGAGATATTTGCACATATATCTCAAGGGAAGGGGCCTAACGGACATATTTCGAGATATTTCTTCTTCTTGTTGTTCTTGTTCTGCACAGCTAAACTGGAAGTGGCATTTCCAGCTCGCAATAGTGCAGAGTTATCTCAAAGAGAGGGGCCACGGTGTTTCTGTATCTCTATTATGTTGGTGCGGCATCGGAACTTTTAAATATCTTGATATATCTCGAGAACTACGCATCTGATCAAAAAATATCATAGAACATAAAAAGTAGGAAACTTAATTCTCTACAAAAAAGGTTTCTAAACATTTTGCCATAGCTCGCTTCGTTTCCGAGATATTTGCAGATTCAGCTCAAGGGAAGGGGCCTAACGGACATATTTCGAGATATTTCTTCTTCTTGTTGTTCTTCTTCTGCACAGCTAAGCTGGAAGTGGCATTTGCAGCTCGCAATAGTGCAGAGTTATCTCAAAGAAAGGGGCCACGGTGTTTCTGTATCTCTATTATGTTGGTGCGGCTTCGGAACTTTTAAATATCTTGATATATCTCGAGAACTACGCATCTGATCAAAAAATATCATAGAACATAAAAAGTAGGAAACTTAATTCTCTACAAAAAAGGTCTCTTAACATTTTGCCATAGCTCGCTTCGTTTCCGAGATATTTGCACATATATCTCAAGGGAAGGGGCCTAACGGACATATTTCGAGATATTTCTTCTTCTTGTTGTTCTTGTTCTGCACAGCTAAACTGGAAGTGGCATTTCCAGCTCGCAATAGTGCAGAGTTATCTCAAAGAGAGGGGCCACGGTGTTTCTGTATCTCTATTATGTTGGTGCGGCATCGGAACTTTTAAATATCTTGATATATCTCGAGAACTACGCATCTGATCAAAAAATATCATAGAACATAAAAAGTAGGAAACTTAATTCTCTACAAAAAAGGTTTCTTAACATTTTGCCATAGCTCGCTTCGTTTCCGAGATATTTGCACATTTATCTCAAGGGAAGGGGCCTAACGGACATATTTCGAGATATTTCTTCTTCTTGTTGTTCTTCTTCCGCACAGCTAAACTGGAAGTGGCATTTCCAGCTCGCAATAGTGCAGAGTTATCTCAAAGAAAGGGGCCACGGTGTTTCTGTATCTCTATTATGTTGGTGCGGCTTCGGAACTTTTAAATATCTTGATATATCTCGAGAACTACGCATCTGATCAAAAAATATCATAGAACATAAAAAGTAGGAAACTTAATTCTCTACAAAAAAGGTCTCTTAACATTTTGCCATAGCTCGCTTCGTTTCCGAGATATTTGCACATATATCTCAAGGGAAGGGGCCTAACGGACATATTTCGAGATATTTCTTCTTCTTGTTGTTCTTGTTCTGCACAGCTAAACTGGAAGTGGCATTTCCAGCTCGCAATAGTGCAGAGTTATCTCAAAGAGAGGGGCCACGGTGTTTCTGTATCTCTATTATGTTGGTGCGGCATCGGAACTTTTAAATATCTTGATATATCTCGAGAACTACGCATCTGATCAAAAAATATCATAGAACATAAAAAGTAGGAAACTTAATTCTCTACAAAAAAGGTTTCTTAACATTTTGCCATAGCTCGCTTCGTTTCCGAGATATTTGCACATTTATCTCAAGGGAAGGGGCCTAACGGACATATTTCGAGATATTTCTTCTTCTTGTTGTTCTTCTTCCGCACAGCTAAACTGGAAGTGGCATTTCCAGCTCGCAATAGTGCAGAGTTATCTCAAAGAGAGGGGCCACGGTGTTTCTGTATCCCTATTATGTTGGTGCGGCTTCGGAACTTTTAAATATCTTGATATATCTCGAGAACTACGCATCTGATCAAAAAATATCATAGAACATAAAAAGTAGGAAACTTAATTCTCTACAAAAAAGGTCTCTTAACATTTTGCCATAGCTCGCTTCGTTTCCGAGATATTTGCAGATTCAGCTCAAAGGAACTGGCCTGACGGACATATTTCGAGATATTTCTTCTTCTTGTTGTTCTTCCTCTGCACAGCTAAGCTGGAAGTGGCATTTGCAGCTCGCAATAGTGCAGAGTTATCTCAAAGAAAGGGGCCACGGTGTTTCTGTATCTCTATTATGTTGGTGCGGCTTCGGAACTTTTAAATATCTCGATATATCTCGAAAACTACGCTTCTGATCAAAAAATATCATAGAACATAAATTGTAGGAAACATAATTCTCTACAAAAAACGTCTCTTAACATTTTGCCATAGCTCGCTTCGTTTCCGAGATATTTGCAGATATATCTCAAGGGAAGGGGCCTGACGGACATATTTCGAGATATTTCTTCTTCTTGTTGTTCTTCTTCTGCACAGCTAAACTGGAAGTGGCATTTCCAGCTCGCAATAGTGCAGAGTTATCTCAAAGAAAGGGGCCACGGTGTTTCTGTATCTCTATTATGTTGGTGCGGCTTCGGAACTTTTAAATATCTTGATATATCTCGAGAACTACGCATCTGATCAAAAAATATCATAGAACATAAAAAGTAGGAAACTTAATTCTCTACAAAAAAGGTCTCTTAACATTTTGCCATAGCTCGCTTCGTTTCCAAGATATTTGCAGATTTATCTCAAGGGAAGGGGCCTAACGGACATATTTCGAGATATTTCTTCTTCTTGTTGTTCTTCTTCTGCACAGCTAAGCTGGAAGTGGCATTTGCAGCTCGCAATAGTGCAGAGTTATCTCAAAGAAAGGGGCCACGGTGTTTCTGTATCTCTATTATGTTGGTGCGGCTTCGGAACTTTTAAATATCTTGATATATCTCGAGAACTACGCATCTGGTCAAAAAATATCATAGAACATAAAAAGTAGGAAACTTAATTCTATACAAAAAAGGTCTCTTAACATTTTGCCATAGCTCGCTTCGTTTCCGAGATATTTGCACATATATCTCAAGGGAAGGGGCCTAACGGACATATTTCGAGATATTTCTTCTTCTTGTTGTTCTTGTTCTGCACAGCTAAACTGGAAGTGGCATTTCCAGCTCGCAATAGTGCAGAGTTATCTCAAAGAGAGGGGCCACGGTGTTTCTGTATCTCTATTATGTTGGTGCGGCATGGGAACTTTTAAATATCTTGATATATCTCGAGAACTACGCATCTGATCAAAAAATATCATAGAACATAAAAAGTAGGAAACTTAATTCTCTACAAAAAAGGTCTCTTAACATTTTGCCATAGCTCGCTTCGTTTCCGAGATATTTGCACATTTATCTCAAGGGAAGGGGCCTAACGGACATATTTCGAGATATTTCTTCTTCTTGTTGTTCTTCTTCTGCACAGCTAAACTGGAAGTGGCATTTCCAGCTCGCAATAGTGCAGAGTTATCTCAAAGAGAGGGGCCACGGTGTTTCTGTATCCCTATTATGTTGGTGCGGCTTCGGAACTTTTAAATATCTTGATATATCTCGAGAACTACGCATCTGATCAAAAAATATCATAGAACATAAAAAGTAGGAAACTTAATTCTCTACAAAAAAGGTCTCTTAACATTTTGCCATAGCTCGCTTCGTTTCCGAGATATTTGCACATTTATCTCAAGGGAAGGGGCCTAACGGACATATTTCGAGATATTTCTTCTTCTTGTTGTTCTTCTTCTGCACAGCTAAACTGGAAGTGGCATTTCCAGCTCGCAATAGTGCAGAGTTATCTCGAAGAGAGGGGCCACGGTGTTTCTGTATCCCTATTATGTTGGTGCGGCTTCGGAACTTTTAAATATCTTGATATATCTCGAGAACTACGCATCTGATCAAAAAATATCATAGAACATAAAAAGTAGGAAACTTAATTCTCTACAAAAAAGGTCTCTCAACATTTTGCCATAGCTCGCTTCGTTTCCGAGATATTTGCAGATTTATCTCAAGGGAAGGGGCCTGACGGACATATTTCGAGATATTTCTTCTTCTTGTTGTTCTTCTTCTGCACAGCTAAGCTGGAAGTGGCATTTGCAGCTCGCAATAGTGCAGAGTTATCTCAAAGAGAGGGGCCACGGTGTTTCTGTATCTCTATTATGTTGGTGCGGCTTCGGAACTTTTAAGTATCTTGATCTATCTCGAGAACTACGCATCTGATCAAAAAATATCATAGAAGGTAAAAAGTAGGAAACTTAATTCTCTACAAAAAAGGTCTCTTAACATTTCGCCATAGCTCGCTTCGTTTCCGAGATATTTGCAGATTTATCTCAAGGGAAGGGGCCTGTCGGACATATTTCGAGATACTTCTTCTTCTTGTTGTTCTTCTTCTGCACAGCTAAGCTGGAAGTGGCATTTGCGGCTCGCACTAGTGCAGAGTTATCTCAAAGAAAGGGGCCACGGTGTTTCTGTATCTCTATTATGTTGGTGCGGCTTCGGAACTTTTAAATATCTCGATATATCTCGAAAACTACGCTTCTGATCAAAAAATATCATAGAACATAAATTGTAGAAAACATAATTCTCTACAAAAAACGTCTCTTAACATTTTGCCATAGCTCGCTTCGTTTCCGAGATATTTGCAGATTCAGCTCAAAGGAACTGGCCTGACGGACATATTTCGAGATATTTCTTCTTCTTGTTGTTCTTCCTCTGCACAGCTAAGCTGGAAGTGGCATTTGCAGCTCGCAATAGTGCAGAGTTATCTCAAAGAAAGGGGCCACGGTGTTTCTGTATCTCTATTATGTTGGTGCGGCTTCGGAACTTTAAAATATCTTGATATATCTCGAGAACTACGCATCTGATCAAAAAATATCATAGAACATAAATTGTAGGAAACATAATTCTCTACAAAAAAGGTCTCTTAACATTTTGCCATAGCTCGCTTCGTTTCCGAGATATTTGCAGATATATCTCAAGGGAAGGGGCCTGACGGACATATTTCGAGATATTTCTTCTTCTTGTTGTTCTTCTTCTGCACAGCTAAGCTGGAAGTGGCATTTACAGCTCGCAATAGTGCAGAGTTATCTCAAAGAAAGGGGCCACGGTGTTTCTGTATCTCTATTATGTTGGTGCGGCTTCGGAACTTTTAAATATCTTGATATATCTCGAAAACTACGCTTCTGATCAAAAAATATCATACAACATAAATTGTAGGAAACATAATTCTCTACAAAAAAGGTCTCTTAACATTTTGCCATAGCTCGCTTCGTTTCCGAGATATTTGCAGATATATCTCAAGGGAAGGGGCCTGACGGACATATTTCGAGATATTTCTTCTTCTTGTTGTTCTTCTTCTGCACAGCTAAGCTGGAAGTGGCATTTACAGCTCGCAATAGTGCAGAGTTATCTCAAAGAAAGGGGCCACGGTGTTTCTGTATCTCTATTATGTTCGTGCGGCTTCGGAACTTTTAAATATCTTGATATATCTCGAGAACTACGCTTCTGATCGAAAAATATCATAGAACATAAAAAGTAGGAAACTTAATTCTCTACAAAAAAGGTCTCTTAACATTTTGCCATAGCTCGCTTCGTTTCCGAGATATTTGCAGATTTATCTCAAGGGAAGCGGCCTGACGGACATATTTCGAGATATTTCTTCTTCTTGTTGTTCTTCTTCTGCACAGCTAAGCTGGAAGTGGCATTTGCAGCTCGCAATAGTGCAGAGTTATCTCAAAGAAAGGGGCCACGGTGTTTCTGTATCTCTATTATGTTGGTGCGGCTTCGGAACTTTTAAATATCTTGATATATCTCAAGAACTACGCATCTGATCAAAAAATATCATAGAACATAAAAAGTAGGAAACTTAATTCTCTACAAAAAAGGTCTCTTAAGATTTTGCCATAGCTCGCTTCGTTTCCGAGATATTTGCAGATTTATCTCAAGGGAAGGGGCCTGACGGACATATTTCGAGATATTTCTTCTTCTTGTTGTTCTTCTTCTGCACAGCTAAGCTGGAAGTGGCATTTGCAGCTCGCACTAGTGCAGAGCTATCTCAAAGAAAGGGGCCACGGTGTTTCTGTATATCTATTATGTTGGTGCGGCTTCGGAACTTTTAAATATCTCGATATATCTCGAAAACTACGCTTCTGATCAAAAAATATCGTAGAACATAAATTGTAGGAAACATAATTCTCTACAAAAAAGGTCTCTTAACATTTTGCCATAGCTCGCTTCGTTTCCGAGATATTTGCAGATATATCTCAAGGGAAGGGGCCTGACGGACATATTTCGAGATATTTCTTCTTCTTGTTGTTCTTCTTCTGCACAGCTAAGCTGGAAGTGGCATTTACAGCTCGCAATAGTGCAGAGTTATCTCGAAGAAAGGGGCCACGGTGTTTCTGTATCTCTATTATGTTGGTGCGGCTTCGGAACTTTTAAATATCTTGATATATCTCGAGAACTACGCATCTGATCAAAAAATATCATAGAAGATAAAAAGTACGAAACTTAATTTCCTACAAAAAAGGTCTCTTAACATTTTGCCATAGCTCGCTTCGTTTCCGAGATATTTGCAGATTTATCTCAAGGGAAGGGGCCTGACGACATATTTCGAGATATTTCTTCTTCTTGTTGTTCTTCTTCTGCACAGCTAAGCTGGAAGTGGCATTTGCAGCTCGCAATAGTGCAGAGTTATCTCAAAGAAAGGGGCCACGGTGTTTCTGTATCTCTATTATGTTGGTGCGGCTTCGGAACTTTTAAATATCTCGATATATCTCGAAAACTACGCTTCTGATCAAAAAATATCATAGAACATAAATTGTAGGAAACATAATTCTCTACAAAAAACGTCTCTTAACATTTTGCCATAGCTCGCTTCGTTTCCGAGATATTTGCAGATATATCTCAAGGGAAGGGGCCTGACGGACATATTTCGAGATATTTCTTCTTCTTGTTGTTCTTCTTCTGCACAGCTAAACTGGAAGTGGCATTTCCAGCTCGCAATAGTGCAGAGTTATCTCAAAGAAAGGGGCCACGGTGTTTCTGTATCTCTATTATGTTGGTGCGGCTTCGGAACTTTTAAATATCTTGATATATCTCGAGAACTACGCATCTGATCAAAAAATATCATAGAACATAAAAAGTAGGAAACTTAATTCTCTACAAAAAAGGTCTCTTAAGATTTTGCCATAGCTCGCTTCGTTTCCGAGATATTTGCAGATTTATCTCAAGGGAAGGGGCCTGACGGACATATTTCGAGATATTTCTTCTTCTTGTTGTTCTTCTTCTGCACAGCTAAGCTGGAAGTGGCATTTGCAGCTCGCACTAGTGCAGAGTTATCTCAAAGAAAGGGGCCACGGTGTTTCTGTATATCTATTATGTTGGTGCGGCTTCGGAACTTTTAAATATCTCGATATATCTCGAAAACTACGCTTCTGATCAAAAAATATCGTAGAACATAAATTGTAGGAAACATAATTCTCTACAAAAAAGGTCTCTTAACATTTTGCCATAGCTCGCTTCGTTTCGGAGATATTTGCAGATATATCTCAAGGGAAGGGGCCTGACGGACATATTTCGAGATATTTCTTCTTCTTGTTGTTCTTCTTCTGCACAGCTAAGCTGGAAGTGGCATTTACAGCTCGCAATAGTGCAGAGTTATCTCAAAGAAAGGGGCCACGGTGTTTCTGTATCTCTATTATGTTGGTGCGGCTTCGGAACTTTTAAATATCTTGATATATCTCGAGAACTACGCATCTGATCAAAAAATATCATACAAGATAAAAAGTAGGAAACTTAATTTCCTACAAAAAAGGTCTCTTAACATTTTGCCATAGCTCGCTTCGTTTCCGAGATATTTGCAGATTTATCTCAAGGGAAGGGGCCTGACGCCATATTTCGAGATATTTCTTCTTCTTGTTGTTCTTCTTCTGCACAGCTAAGCTGGAAGTGGCATTTGCAGCTCGCAATAGTGCAGAGTTATCTCAAAGAAAGGGGCCACGGTGTTCCTGTATCTCTATTATGTTGGTGCGGCTTCGGAACTTTTAAATATCTTGATATATCTCGAGAACTACGCGTCTGATCAAAAAATACCATAGAACATAAAAAGTAGGAAACATAATTCTCTACAAAAACGGTCTCTTAACATTTTGCCATAGCTCGCTTCGTTTCCGAGATATTTGCAGATATATCTCAAGGGAAGGGGCCTGACGGACATATTTCGAGATATTTCTTCTTCTTGTTGTTCTTCCTCTGCACAGCTAAGCTGGAAGTGGCATTTGCAGCTCGCAATAGTGCAGAGTTATCTCAAAGAAAGGGGCCACGGTGTTTCTGTATCTCTATTATGATGGTGCGGCTTCGGAACTTTTAAATATCTTGATATATCTCGAGAACTACGCATCTGATCAAAAAATATCATAGAACATAAAAAGTAGGAAACTTAATTCTCTACAAAAAAGGTTTCTTAACATTTTGCCATAGCTCGCTTCGTTTCCGAGATATTTGCATATTTATCTCAAGGGAAGGGGCCTGACGGACATATTTCGAGATATTTCTTCTTCTTGTTGTTCTTCTTCTGCACAGCTAAGCTGGAAGTGGCATTTGCAGCTCGCAATAGTGCAGAGTTATCCCAAAGAAAGGGGCCACGGTGTTTCTGTATCTCTATTATGTTGGTGCGGCTTCGGAACTTTTAAATATCTCGATATATCTCGAAAACTACGCTTCTGATCAAAAAATATCATAGAACATAAATTGTAGGAAACATAATTCTCTACAAAAAAGGTCTCTTAACATTTTGCCATAGCTCGCTTCGTTTCCGAGATATTTGCAGATTTATCTCAAGGGAAGGGTCCTGATGGACATATTTCGAGATATTTCTTCTTCTTGTTGTTCTTCTTCTGCACAGCTAAACTGGAAGTGGCATTTCCAGCTCGCAATCGTGCAGAGTTATCTCAAAGAAAGGGGCCACGGTGTTTCTGTATCTCTATTATGTTGGTGCGGCTTCGGAACTTTTAAATATCTTGATATATCTCGAGAACTACGCCTCTGATCGAAAAATATCATAGAACATAAAAAGTAGGAAACTTAATTATCTACAAAAAAGGTCTCTTAACATTTTGCCATAGCTCGCTTGGTTTCCGAGATATTTGCAGATTTATCTCAAGGGAAGGGGCCTGACGGACATATTTCGAGATATTTCTTCTTCTTGTTGTTCTTCTTCTGCACAGCTAAGCTGGAAGTGGCATTTGCAGCGCGCAATAGTGCAGAGTTATCTCAAAGAAAGGGGCCACGGTGTTTCTGTATCTCTATTATGTTGGTGCGGCTTCGGAACTTTTAAATATCTTGATATATCTCGAGAACTACGCATCTGATCAAAAAATATCATACTACATAAAAAGTAGGAAACTTAATTCTCTACAAGAAAGGTCTCTAAACATTTTGCCATAGCTCGCTTCGTTTCCGAGATATTTGCAGATTTATCTCCAGGGAAGGGGCCTGACGGACATATTTCGAGATATTTCTTCTTCTTGTTGTTCTTCTTCTGCACAGCTAAGCTGGAAGTGGCATTTCCAGCTCGCAATAGTGCAGAGTTATCTCAAAGAGAGGGGCCACGGTGTTTCTGTATCTCTATTATGTTGGTGCGGCTTCGGAACTTTTAAATATCTTGATATATCTCGAGAACTACGCATCTGATCAAAAAATATCATAGAAGATAAAAAGTAGGAAACTTAATTCCCTACAAAAAAGGTCTCTTAACATTTTGCCATAGCTCGCTTCGTTTCCGAGATATTTGCAGATTTATCTCAAGGGAAGGGGCCTGACGGACATATTTCGAGATATTTCTTCTTCTTGTTGTTCTTCTTCTGCACAGCTAAGCTGGAAGTAGCATTTGCGGCTCGCACTAGTGCAGAGTTATCTCAAAGAAAGGGGCCACGGTGTTTCTGTATCCCTATTATGTTGGTGCGGCTTCGGAACTTTTAAATATCTCGATATATCTCGAAAACTACGCTTCTGATCAAAAAATATCATAGAACATAAATTGTTGGAAACATCATTGTCTACAAAAAACGTCTCTTAACATTTTGCCATAGCTCGCTTCGTTTCCGAGATATTTGCAGATTCAGCTCAAAGGAACTGGCCTGACGGACATATTTCGAGATATTTCTTCTTCTTGTTGTTCTTCCTCTGCACAGCTAAGCTGGAAGTGGCATTTGCAGCTCGCAATAGTGCAGAGTTATCTCAAAGAACGGGGCCACGGTGTTTCTGTATCTCTATTATGTTGGTGCGGCTTCGGAACTTTTAAATATCTCGATATATCTCGAAAACTACGCTTCTGATCAAAAAATATCATAGAACATAAATTGTAGGAAGCATAATTCTCTACAAAAAAGGTCTCTTAACATTTTGCCATAGCTCGCTTCGTTTCCGAGATATTTGCAGATTTATCTCAAGGGAAGGGGCCTGACGGACATATTTCGAGATATTTCTTCCTCTTGTTGTTCTTCTTCTGCACAGCTAAGCTGGAAGTGGCATTTGCGGCTCGCACTAGTGCAGAGTTATCTCAAAGGAAGGGGCCACGGTGTTTCTGTATCCCTATTATGTTGGTGCGGCTTCGGAACTTTTAAATATCTCGATATATCTCGAAAACTACGCTTCTGATCAAAAAATATCATAGAACATAAATTGTAGGAAGCATAATTCTCTACAAAAAAGGTCTCTTAACATTTTGCCATAGCTCGCTTCGTTTCCGAGATATTTGCAGATATATCTCAAGGGAAGGGGCCTGACGGACATATTTCGAGATATTTCTTCTTCTTGTTGTTCTTCTTCTGCACAGCTAAGCTGGAAGTGGCATTTACAGCTCGCAATAGTGCAGAGTTATCTCAAAGAAAGGGGCCACGGTGTTTCTGTATCTCTATTATGTTGGTGCGGCTTCGGAACTTTTAAATATCTTGATATATCTCGAGAACTACGCATCTGATCAAAAAATATCATAGAAGATAAAAAGTAGGAAACTTAATTCCCTACAAAAAAGGTCTCTTAACATTTTGCCATAGCTCGCTTCGTTTCCGAGATATTTGCAGATTTATCTCAAGGGAAGGGGCCTAACGGACATATTTCGAGATATTTCTTCTTCTTGTTGTTCTTCTTCTGCACAGCTAAGCTGGAAGTAGCATTTGCGGCTCGCACTAGTGCAGAGTTATCTCAAAGAAAGGGGCCACGGTGTTTCTGTATCCCTATTATGTTGGTGCGGCTTCGGAACTTTTAAATATCTCGATATATCTCGAAAACTACGCTTCTGATCAAAAAATATCATACGACATAAATTGTAGGAAACATAATTGTCTACAAAAAACGTCTCTTAACATTTTGCCATAGCTCGCTTCGTTTCCGAGATATTTGCAGATTCAGCTCAAAGGAACTGGCCTGACGGACATATTTCGAGATATTTCTTCTTCTTGTTGTTCTTCCTCTGCACAGCTAAGCTGGAAGTAGCATTTGCAGCTCGCAATAGCGCAGAGTTATCTCAAAGAACGGGGCCACGGTGTTTCTGTATCTGTATTATGTTGGTGCGGCTTCGGAACTTTTAAATATCTCGATATATCTCGAAAACTACGCTTCTGATCAAAAAATATCATAGAACATAAA
Organism: Osmia lignaria lignaria; assembly: GCF_051020975.1. NCBI lineage: Eukaryota > Metazoa > Arthropoda > Insecta > Hymenoptera > Megachilidae > Osmia > Osmia lignaria. Next base: position 2,257,074 of record NW_027478171.1, read on the forward strand.
TTGTAGGAAGCATAATTCTCTACAAAAAAGGTCTCTTAACATTTTGCCATAGCTCGCTTCGTTTCCGAGATATTTGCAGATTTATCTCAAGGGAAGGGGCCTGACGGACATATTTCGAGATATTTCTTCTTCTTGTTGTTCTTCTTCTGCACAGCTAAGCTGGAAGTGGCATTTGCAGCTCGCACTAGTGCAGAGTTATCTCAAAGAAAGGGGCCACGGTGTTTCTGTATCCCTATTATGTTGGTGCGGCTTCGGAACTTTTAAATATCTCGATATATCTCGATAACTACGCTTCTGATCAAAAAATATCATACAACATAAATTGTAGGAAACATAATTGTCTACAAAAAACGTCTCTTAACATTTTGCCATAGCTCGCTTCGTTTCCGAGATATTTGCAGATTCAGCTCAAAGGAACTGGCCTGACGGACATATTTCGAGATATTTCTTCTTCTTGTTGTTCTTCCTCTGCACAGCTAAGCTGGAAGTAGCATTTGCAGCTCGCAATAGTGCAGAGTTATCTCAAAGAACGGGGCCACGGTGTTTCTGTATCTCTATTATGTTGGTGCGGCTTCGGAACTTTTAAATATCTCGATATATCTCGAAAACTACGCTTCTGATCAAAAAATATCATAGAACATAAATTGTAGGAAGCATAATTCTCTACAAAAAAGGTCTCTTAACATTTTGCCATAGCTCGCTTCGTTTCCGAGATATTTGCAGATTTATCTCAAGGGAAGGGGCCTGACGGATATATTTCGAGATATTTCTTCTTCTTGTTGTTCTTCTTCTGCACAGCTAAGCTGGAAGTGGCATTTGCAGCTCGCACTAGTGCAGAGTTATCTCAAAGAAAGGGGCCACGGTGTTTCTGTATATCTATTATGTTGGTGCGGCTTCGGAACTTTTAAATATCTTGATATATCTCGAGAACTACGCATCTGATCAAAAAATATCATAGAAGATAAAAAGTAGGAAACTTAATTCCCTACAAAAAAGGTCTCTTAACATTTTGCCATAGCTCGCTTCGTTTCCGAGATATTTGCAGATTTATCTCAAGGGAAGGGGCCTAACGGACATATTTCGAGATATTTCTTCTTCTTGTTGTTCTTCTTCTGCACAGCTAAGCTGGAAGTAGCATTTGCGGCTCGCACTAGTGCAGAGTTATCTCAAAGAAAGGGGCCACGGTGTTTCTGTATCCCTATTATGTTGGTGCGGCTTCGGAACTTTTAAATATCTCGATATATCTCGAAAACTACGCTTCTGATCAAAAAATATCATACAACATAAATTGTAGGAAACATAATTCTCTACAAAAAAGGTCTCTTAACATTTTGCCATAGCTCGCTTCGTTTCCGAGATATTTGCAGATATATCTCAAGGGAAGGGGCCTGACGGACATATTTCGAGATATTTCTTCTTCTTGTTGTTCTTCTTCTGCACAGCTAAGCTGGAAGTGGCATTTACAGCTCGCAATAGTGCAGAGTTATCTCAAAGAAAGGGGCCACGGTGTTTCTGTATCTCTATTATGTTCGTGCGGCTTCGGAACTTTTAAATATCTTGATATATCTCGAGAACTACGCTTCTGATCGAAAAATATCATAGAACATAAAAAGTAGGAAACTTAATTCTCTACAAAAAAGGTCTCTTAACATTTTGCCATAGCTCGCTTCGTTTCCGAGATATTTGCAGATTTATCTCAAGGGAAGGGGCCTGACGGACATATTTCGAGATATTTCTTCTTCTTGTTGTTCTTCTTCTGCACAGCTAAGCTGGAAGTGGCATTTGCAGCTCGCAATAGTGCAGAGTTATCTCAAAGAAAGGGGCCACGGTGTTTCTGTATCTCTATTATGTTGGTGCGGCTTCGGAACTTTTAAATATCTTGATATATCTCGAGAACTACGCATCTGATCAAAAAATATCATAGAACATAAAAAGTAGGAAACTTAATTCTCTACAAAAAAGGTCTCTTAAGATTTTGCCATAGCTCGCTTCGTTTCCGAGATATTTGCAGATTTATCTCAAGGGAAGGGGCCTGACGGACATATTTCGAGATATTTCTTCTTCTTGTTGTTCTTCTTCTGCACAGCTAAGCTGGAAGTGGCATTTGCAGCTCGCACTAGTGCAGAGTTATCTCAAAGAAAGGGGCCACGGTGTTTCTGTATATCTATTATGTTGGTGCGGCTTCGGAACTTTTAAATATCTCGATATATCTCGAAAACTACGCTTCTGATCAAAAAATATCGTAGAACATAAATTGTAGGAAACATAATTCTCTACAAAAAAGGTCTCTTAACATTTTGCCATAGCTCGCTTCGTTTCGGAGATATTTGCAGATATATCTCAAGGGAAGGGGCCTGACGGACATATTTCGAGATATTTCTTCTTCTTGTTGTTCTTCTTCTGCACAGCTAAGCTGGAAGTGGCATTTACAGCTCGCAATAGTGCAGAGTTATCTCAAAGAAAGGGGCCACGGTGTTTCTGTATCTCTATTATGTTGGTGCGGCTTCGGAACTTTTAAATATCTTGATATATCTCGAGAACTACGCATCTGATCAAAAAATATCATAGAAGATAAAAAGTAGGAAACTTAATTTCCTACAAAAAAGGTCTCTTAACATTTTGCCATAGCTCGCTTCGTTTCCGAGATATTTGCAGATTTATCTCAAGGGAAGGGGCCTGACGACATATTTCGAGATATTTCTTCTTCTTGTTGTTCTTCTTCTGCACAGCTAAGCTGGAAGTGGCATTTGCAGCTCGCAATAGTGCAGAGTTATCTCAAAGAAAGGGGCCACGGTGTTCCTGTATCTCTATTATGTTGGTGCGGCTTCGGAACTTTTAAATATCTTGATATATCTCGAGAACTACGCGTCTGATCAAAAAATATCATAGAACATAAAAAGTAGGAAACATAATTCTCTACAAAAACGGTCTCTTAACATTTTGCCATAGCTCGCTTCGTTTCCGAGATATTTGCATATTTATCTCAAGGGAAGGGGCCTGACGGACATATTTCGAGATATTTCTTCTTCTTGTTGTTCTTCTTCTGCACAGCTAAGCTGGAAGTGGCATTTGCAGCTCGCAATAGTGCAGAGTTATCCCAAAGAAAGGGGCCACGGTGTTTCTGTATCTCTATTATGTTGGTGCGGCTTCGGAACTTTTAAATATCTCGATATATCTCGAAAACTACGCTTCTGATCAAAAAATATCATAGAACATAAATTGTAGGAAACATAATTCTCTACAAAAAAGGTCTCTTAACATTTTGCCATAGCTCGCTTCGTTTCCGAGATATTTGCAGATTTATCTCAAGGGAAGGGTCCTGATGGACATATTTCGAGATATTTCTTCTTCTTGTTGTTCTTCTTCTGCACAGCTAAACTGGAAGTGGCATTTCCAGCTCGCAATCGTGCAGAGTTATCTCAAAGAAAGGGGCCACGGTGTTTCTGTATCTCTATTATGTTGGTGCGGCTTCGGAACTTTTAAATATCTTGATATATCTCGAGAACTACGCCTCTGATCGAAAAATATCATAGAACATAAAAAGTAGGAAACTTAATGATCTACAAAAAAGGTCTCTTAACATTTTGCCATAGCTCGCTTGGTTTCCGAGATATTTGCAGATTTATCTCAAGGGAAGGGGCCTGACGGACATATTTCGAGATATTTCTTCTTCTTGTTGTTCTTCTTCTGCACAGCTAAGCTGGAAGTGGCATTTGCAGCGCGCAATAGTGCAGAGTTATCTCAAAGAAAGGGGCCACGGTGTTTCTGTATCTCTATTATGTTGGTGCGGCTTCGGAACTTTTAAATATCTTGATATATCTCGAGAACTACGCATCTGATCAAAAAATATCATACTACATAAAAAGTAGGAAACTTAATTCTCTACAAGAAAGGTCTCTAAACATTTTGCCATAGCTCGCTTCGTTTCCGAGATATTTGCAGATTTATCTCCAGGGAAGGGGCCTGACGGACATATTTCGAGATATTTCTTCTTCTTGTTGTTCTTCTTCTGCACAGCTAAGCTGGAAGTGGCATTTCCAGCTCGCAATAGTGCAGAGTTATCTCAAAGAGAGGGGCCACGGTGTTTCTGTATCTCTATTATGTTGGTGCGGCTTCGGAACTTTTCAATATCTTGATATATCTCGAGAACTACGCATCTGATCAAAAAATATCATAGAAGATAAAAAGTAGGAAACTTAATTCCCTACAAAAAAGGTCTCTTAACATTTTGCCATAGCTCGCTTCGTTTCCGAGATATTTGCAGATTTATCTCAAGGGAAGGGGCCTGACGGACATATTTCGAGATATTTCTTCTTCTTGTTGTTCTTCTTCTGCACAGCTAAGCTGGAAGTAGCATTTGCGGCTCGCACTAGTGCAGAGTTATCTCAAAGAAAGGGGCCACGGTGTTTCTGTATCCCTATTATGTTGGTGCGGCTTCGGAACTTTTAAATATCTCGATATATCTCGAAAACTACGCTTCTGATCAAAAAATATCATAGAACATAAATTGTTGGAAACATCATTGTCTACAAAAAACGTCTCTTAACATTTTGCCATAGCTCGCTTCGTTTCCGAGATATTTGCAGATTCAGCTCAAAGGAACTGGCCTGACGGACATATTTCGAGATATTTCTTCTTCTTGTTGTTCTCCCTCTGCACAGCTAAGCTGGAAGTGGCATTTGCAGCTCGCAATAGTGCAGAGTTATCTCAAAGAACGGGGCCACGGTGTTTCTGTATCTCTATTATGTTGGTGCGGCTTCGGAACTTTTAAATATCTCGATATATCTCGAAAACTACGCTTCTGATCAAAAAATATCATAGAACATAAATTGTAGGAAGCATAATTCTCTACAAAAAAGGTCTCTTAACATTTTGCCATAGCTCGCTTCGTTTCCGAGATATTTGCAGATATATCTCAAGGGAAGGGGCCTGACGGACATATTACGAGATATTTCTTCTTCTTGTTGTTCTTCTTCTGCACAGCTAAGCTGGAAGTGGCATTTACAGCTCGCAATAGTGCAGAGTTATCTCAAAGAAAGGGGCCACGGTGTTTCTGTATCTCTATTATGTTGGTGCGGCTTCGGAACTTTTAAATATCTTGATATATCTCGAGAACTACGCCTCTGATCGAAAAATATCATAGAACATAAAAAGTAGGAAACTTAATTATCTACAAAAAAGGTCTCTTAACATTTTGCCATAGCTCGCTTCGTTTCCGAGATATTTGCAGATTTATCTCAAGGGAAGGGGCCTGACGGACATATTTCGAGATATTTCTTCCTCTTGTTGTTCTTCTTCTGCACAGCTAAGCTGGAAGTGGCATTTGCGGCTCGCACTAGTGCAGAGTTATCTCAAAGGAAGGGGCCACGGTGTTTCTGTATCCCTATTATGTTGGTGCGGCTTCGGAACTTTTAAATATCTCGATATATCTCGAAAACTACGCTTCTGATCAAAAAATATCATAGAACATAAATTATAGGAAACATAATTCTCTACAAAAAACGTCTCTTAACATTTTGCCATAGCTCGCTTCGTTTCCGAGATATTTGCAGATTCAGCTCAAAGGAACTGGCCTGACGGACATATTTCGAGATATTTCTTCTTCTTCTTGTTCTTCCTCTGCACAGCTAAGCTGGAAGTGGCATTTGCAGCTCGCAATAGTGCAGAGTTATCTCAAAGAAAGGGGCCACGGTGTTTCTGTATCTCTATTATGTTGGTGCGGCTTCGGAACTTTTAAATATCTCGATATATCTCGAAAACTACGCTTCTGATCAAAAAATATCATAGAACATAAATTGTAGGAAGCATAATTCTCTACAAAAAAGGTCTCTTAACATTTTGCCATAGCTTGCTTCGTTTCCGAGATATTTGCAGATATATCTCAAGGGAAGGGGCCTGACGGACATATTTCGAGATATTTCTTCTTCTTGTTGTTCTTCTTCTGCACAGCTAAGCTGGAAGTGGCATTTGCGGCTCGCACTAGTGCAGAGTTATCTCAACGAAAGGGGCCACGGTGTTTCTGTATCTCTATTATGTTGGTGCGGCTTCGGAACTTTTAAATATCTCGATATATCTCGAAAACTACGCTTCTGATCAAAAAATATCATAGAACATAAATTGTAGGAAGCATAATTCTCTACAAAAAAGGTCTCTTAACATTTTGCCATAGCTCGCTTCGTTTCCGAGATATTTGCAGATATATCTCAAGGGAAGGGGCCTGACGGACATATTTCGAGATATTTCTTCTTCTTGTTGTTCTTCTTCTGCACAGCTAAGCTGGAAGTGGCGTTTACAGCTCGCAATAGTGCAGAGTTATCTCAAAGAAAGGGGCCACGGTGTTTCTGTATCTCTATTATGTTGGTGCGGCTTTGGAACTTTTAAATATCTTGATATATCTCGAGAACTACGCATCTGATCAAAAAATATCATAGAAGATAAAAAGTAGGAAACTTAATTCCCTACAAAAAAGGTCTCTTAACATTTTGCCATAGCTCGCTTGGTTTCCGAGATATTTGCAGATTTATCTCAAGGGAAGGGGCCTGACGGACATATTTCGAGATATTTCTTCTTCTTGTTGTTCTTCTTCTGCACAGCTAAGCTGGAAGTGGCATTTGCAGCGCGCAATAGTGCAGAGTTATCTCAAAGAAAGGGGCCACGGTGTTTCTGTATCTCTATTATGTTGGTGCGGCTTCGGAACTTTTAAATATCTTGATATATCTCGAGAACTACGCATCTGATCAAAAAATATCATACTACATAAAAAGTAGGAAACTTAATTCTCTACAAGAAAGGTCTCTAAACATTTTGCCATAGCTCGCTTCGTTTCCGAGATATTTGCAGATTTATCTCCAGGGAAGGGGCCTGACGGACATATTTCGAGATATTTCTTCTTCTTGTTGTTCTTCTTCTGCACAGCTAAGCTGGAAGTGGCATTTCCAGCTCGCAATAGTGCAGAGTTATCTCAAAGAGAGGGGCCACGGTGTTTCTGTATCTCTATTATGTTGGTGCGGCTTCGGAACTTTTCAATATCTTGATATATCTCGAGAACTACGCATCTGATCAAAAAATATCATAGAAGATAAAAAGTAGGAAACTTAATTCCCTACAAAAAAGGTCTCTTAACATTTTGCCATAGCTCGCTTCGTTTCCGAGATATTTGCAGATTTATCTCAAGGGAAGGGGCCTGACGGACATATTTCGAGATATTTCTTCTTCTTGTTGTTCTTCTTCTGCACAGCTAAGCTGGAAGTAGCATTTGCGGCTCGCACTAGTGCAGAGTTATCTCAAAGAAAGGGGCCACGGTGTTTCTGTATCCCTATTATGTTGGTGCGGCTTCGGAACTTTTAAATATCTCGATATATCTCGAAAACTACGCTTCTGATCAAAAAATATCATAGAACATAAATTGTTGGAAACATCATTGTCTACAAAAAACGTCTCTTAACATTTTGCCATAGCTCGCTTCGTTTCCGAGATATTTGCAGATTCAGCTCAAAGGAACTGGCCTGACGGACATATTTCGAGATATTTCTTCTTCTTGTTGTTCTTCCTCTGCACAGCTAAGCTGGAAGTGGCATTTGCAGCTCGCAATAGTGCAGAGTTATCTCAAAGAACGGGGCCACGGTGTTTCTGTATCTCTATTATGTTGGTGCGGCTTCGGAACTTTTAAATATCTCGATATATCTCGAAAACTACGCTTCTGATCAAAAAATATCATAGAACATAAATTGTAGGAAGCATAATTCTCTACAAAAAAGGTCTCTTAACATTTTGCCATAGCTCGCTTCGTTTCCGAGATATTTGCAGATATATCTCAAGGGAAGGGGCCTGACGGACATATTTCGAGATATTTCTTCCTCTTGTTGTTCTTCTTCTGCACAGCTAAGCTGGAAGTGGCATTTGCGGCTCGCACTAGTGCAGAGTTATCTCAAAGGAAGGGGCCACGGTGTTTCTGTATCCCTATTATGTTGGTGCGGCTTCGGAACTTTTAAATATCTCGATATATCTCGAAAACTACGCTTCTGATCAAAAAATATCATAGAACATAAATTGTAGGAAACATAATTCTCTACAAAAAACGTCTCTTAACATTTTGCCATAGCTCGCTTCGTTTCCGAGATATTTGCAGATTCAGCTCAAAGGAACTGGCCTGACGGACATATTTCGAGATATTTCTTCTTCTTCTTGTTCTTCCTCTGCACAGCTAAGCTGGAAGTGGCATTTGCAGCTCGCAATAGTGCAGAGTTATCTCAAAGAAAGGGGCCACGGTGTTTCTGTATCTCTATTATGTTGGTGCGGCTTCGGAACTTTTAAATATCTCGATATATCTCGAAAACTACGCTTCTGATCAAAAAATATCATAGAACATAAATTGTAGGAAGCATAATTCTCTACAAAAAAGGTCTCTTAACATTTTGCCATAGCTTGCTTCGTTTCCGAGATATTTGCAGATATATCTCAAGGGAAGGGGCCTGACGGACATATTTCGAGATATTTCTTCTTCTTGTTGTTCTTCTTCTGCACAGCTAAGCTGGAAGTGGCATTTGCGGCTCGCACTAGTGCAGAGTTATCTCAACGAAAGGGGCCACGGTGTTTCTGTATCTCTATTATGTTGGTGCGGCTTCGGAACTTTTAAATATCTCGATATATCTCGAAAACTACGCTTCTGATCAAAAAATATCATAGAACATAAATTGTAGGAAGCATAATTCTCTACAAAAAAGGTCTCTTAACATTTTGCCATAGCTCGCTTCGTTTCCGAGATATTTGCAGATATATCTCAAGGGAAGGGGCCTGACGGACATATTTCGAGATATTTCTTCTTCTTGTTGTTCTTCTTCTGCACAGCTAAGCTGGAAGTGGCATTTACAGCTCGCAATAGTGCAGAGTTATCTCAAAGAAAGGGGCCACGGTGTTTCTGTATCTCTATTATGTTGGTGCGGCTTTGGAACTTTTAAATATCTTGATATATCTCGAGAACTACGCATCTGATCAAAAAATATCATAGAAGATAAAAAGTAGGAAACTTAATTCCCTACAAAAAAGGTCTCTTAACATTTTGCCATAGCTCGCTTCGTTTCCGAGATATTTGCAGATTTATCTCAAGGGAAGGGGCCTAACGGACATATTTCGAGATATTTCTTCTTCTTGTTGTTCTTCTTCTGCACAGCTAAGCTGGAAGTAGCATTTGCGGCTCGCACTAGTGCAGAGTTATCTCAAAGAAAGGGGCCACGGTGTTTCTGTATCCCTATTATGTTGGTGCGGCTTCGGAACTTTTAAATATCTCGATATATCTCGAAAACTACGCTTCTGATCAAAAAATATCATACAACATAAATTGTAGGAAACATAATTGTCTACAAAAAACGTCTCTTAACATTTTGCCATAGCTCGCTTCGTTTCCGAGATATTTGCAGATTCAGCTCAAAGGAACTGGCCTGACGGACATATTTCGAGATATTTCTTCTTCTTGTTGTTCTTCCTCTGCACAGCTAAGCTGGAAGTAGCATTTGCAGCTCGCAATAGCGCAGAGTTATCTCAAAGAACGGGGCCACGGTGTTTCTGTATCTGTATTATGTTGGTGCGGCTTCGGAACTTTTAAATATCTCGATATATCTCGAAAACTACGCTTCTGATCAAAAAATATCATAGAACATAAATTGTAGGAAGCATAATTCTCTACAAAAAAGGTCTCTTAACATTTTGCCATAGCTCGCTTCGTTTCCGAGATATTTGCAGATTTATCTCAAGGGAAGGGGCCTGACGGATATATTTCGAGATATTTCTTCTTCTTGTTGTTCTTCTTCTGCACAGCTAAGCTGGAAGTGGCATTTGCAGCTCGCACTAGTGCAGAGTTATCTCAAAGAAAGGGGCCACGGTGTTTCTGTATATCTATTATGTTGGTGCGGCTTCGGAACTTTTACATATCTTGATATATCTCGAGAACTACGCATCTGATCAAAAAATATCATAGAAGATAAAAAGTAGGAAACTTAATTCCCTACAAAAAAGGTCTCTTAACATTTTGCCATAGCTCGCTTCGTTTCCGAGATATTTGCAGATTTATCTCAAGGGAAGGGGCCTAACGGACATATTTCGAGATATTTCTTCTTCTTGTTGTTCTTCTTCTGCACAGCTAAGCTGGAAGTAGCATTTGCGGCTCGCACTAGTGCAGAGTTATCTCAAAGAAAGGGGCCACGGTGTTTCTGTATCCCTATTATGTTGGTGCGGCTTCGGAACTTTTAAATATCTCGATATATCTCGAAAACTACGCTTCTGATCAAAAAATATCATACAACATAAATTGTAGGAAACATAATTGTCTACAAAAAACGTCTCTTAACATTTTGCCATAGCTCGCTTCGTTTCCGAGATATTTGCAGATTCAGCTCAAAGGAACTGGCCTGACGGACATATTTCGAGATATTTCTTCTTCTTGTTGTTCTTCCTCTGCACAGCTAAGCTGGAAGTAGCATTTGCAGCTCGCAATAGTGCAGAGTTATCTCAAAGAACGGGGCCACGGTGTTTCTGTATCTCTATTATGTTGGTGCGGCTTCGGAACTTTTAAATATCTCGATATATCTCGAAAACTACGCTTCTGATCAAAAAATATCATAGAACATAAATTGTAGGAAGCATAATTCTCTACAAAAAAGGTCTCTTAACATTTTGCCATAGCTCGCTTCGTTTCCGAGATATTTGCAGATATATCTCAAGGGAAGGGGCCTGACGGACATATTTCAAGATATTTCTTCTTCTTGTTGTTCTTCTTCTGCACAGCTAAGCTGGAAGTGGCATTTACAGCTCGCAATAGTGCAGAGTTATCTCAAAGAAAGGGGCCACGGTGTTTCTGTATCTCTATTATGTTGGTGCGGCTTCGGAACTTTTAAATATCTTGATATATCTCGAGAACTACGCTTCTGATCGAAAAATATCATAGAACATAAAAAGTAGGAAACTTAATTCTCTACAAAAAAGGTCTCTTAACATTTTGCCATAGCTCGCTTCGTTTCCGAGATATTTGCAGATTTATCTCAAGGGAAGGGGCGTAACGGACATATTTCGAGATATTTCTTCTTCTTGTTGTTCTTCTTCTGCACAGCTAAACTGGAAGTGGCATTTCCAGCTCGCAATAGTGCAGAGTTATCTCAAAGAGAGGGGCCACGGTGTTTCTGTATCTCTATTATGTTGGTGCGGCTTCGGAACTTTTAAATATCTTGATATATCTCGAGAACTACGCATCTGATCAAAAAATATCATAGAAGATAAAAAGTAGGAAACTTAATTCCCTACAAAAAAGGTCTCTTAACATTTTGCCATAGCTCGCTTCGTTTCCGAGATATTTGCAGATTTATCTCAAGGGAAGGGGCCTAACGGACATATTTCGAGATATTTCTTCTTCTTGTTGTTCTTCTTCTGCACAGCTAAGCTGGAAGTAGCATTTGCGGCTCGCACTAGTGCAGAGTTATCTCAAAGAAAGGGGCCACGGTGTTTCTGTATCCCTATTATGTTGGTGCGGCTTCGGAACTTTTAAATATCTCGATATATCTCGAAAACTACGCTTCTGATCAAAAAATATCATACAACATAAATTGTAGGAAACATAATTGTCTACAAAAAACGTCTCTTAACATTTTGCCATAGCTCGCTTCGTTTCCGAGATATTTGCAGATTCAGCTCAAAGGAACTGGCCTGACGGACATATTTCGAGATATTTCTTCTTCTTGTTGTTCTTCCTCTGCACAGCTAAGCTGGAAGTAGCATTTGCAGCTCGCAATAGTGCAGAGTTATCTCAAAGGAAGCGGCCACGGTGTTTCTGTATCTCTATTATGTTGGTGCGGCTTCGGAACTTTTAAATATCTTGATATATCTCGAGAACTACGCATCTGATCAAAAAATATCATAGAACATAAAAAGTAGGAAACTTAATTCTCTACAAAAAAGGTCTCTTAACATTTTGCCATAGCTCGCTTCGTTTCCGAGATATTTGCATATTTATCTCAAGGGAAGGGGCCTGACGGACATATTTCGAGATATTTCTTCTTCTTGTTGTTCTTCTTCTGCACAGCTAAGCTGGAAGTGGCATTTGCGGCTCGCACTAGTGCAGAGTTATCTCAAAGAAAGGGGCCACGGTGTTTCTGTATCTCTATTATGTTGGTGCGGCTTCGGAACTTTTAAATATCTCGATATATCTCGAAAACTACGCTTCTGATCAAAAAATATCATAGAACGTAAATTGTAGGAAATATTATTCTCTACAAAAAAGGTCTCTCAACATTTTGCCATAGCTCGCTTCGTTTCCGAGATATTTGCAGATTCATCTCAAGGGAAGGGGTCTGACGGACATATTTCGAGATATTTCTTCTTCTTGTTGTTCTTCTTCTGCACAGCTAAGCTCGAAGTGGCATTTGCAGCTCGCAATAGTGCAGAGTTATCTCAAAGAAAGAGGCCACGGTGTTTCTGTACCTCTGTTATGTTGGTGCAGCTTCGGAACTTTTAAATATCTTGATATATCTCGAGAACTACGCATCTGATCAAAAAATATCATCGAACATAAAAAGTAGGAAACTTAATTCTCTACAAAAAAGGTCTCTTAACATTTTGCCATAGCTCGCTTCGTTTCCGAGATATTTGCAGATTTATCTCAAGGGAAGGGGCCTGACGGACATATTTCGAGATATTTCTTCTTCTTGTTGTTCTTCTTCTGCACAGCTAAGCTGGAAGTGGCATTTGCGGCTCGCACTAGTGCAGAGTTATCTCAAAGAAAGGGGCCACGGTGTTTCTGTATCCCTATTATGTTGGTGCGGCTTCGGAACTTTTAAATATCTCGATATATCTCGAAAACTACGCTTCTGATCAAAAAATATCATAGAACATAAATTGTAGGAAACATAATTCTCTACAAAAAACGTCTCTTAACATTTTGCCATAGCTCGCTTCGTTTCCGAGATATTTGCAGATTCAACTCAAAGGAACTGGCCTGACGGACATATTTCGAGATATTTCTTCTTCTTGTTGTTCTTCCTCTGCACAGCTAAGCTGGAAGTGGCATTTGCAGCTCGCAACAGTGCAGAGTTATCTCAAAGAAAGGGGCCACGGTGTTTCCGTATCTCTATTATGTTGGTGCGGCTTCGGAACTTTTAAATATCTTGATATATCTCGAGAACTGCGCATCTGATCAAAAAATATCATAGAACATAAAAAGTAGGAAACTTAATTCTCTACAAAAAAGGTCGCTTAACATTTTGCCATAGCTCGCTTCGTTTCCGAGATATTTGCATATTTATCTCAAGGGAAGGGGCCTGACGGACATATTTCGAGATATTTCTTCTTCTTGTTGTTCTTCCTCTGCACAGCTAAGCTTTAAGTGGCATTTGCAGCTCGCAATAGTGCAGAGTTATCTCAAAGAAAGGGGCCACGGTGTTTCTGTATCTTTATTATGTTGGTGCGGCTTCGGAACTTTTAAATATCTTGATATATCTCGAGAACTACGCATCTGATCAAAAAATATCATAGAACATAAAAAGTAGGAAACTTAATTCTCTACAAAAAAGGTCTCTTAACATTTTGCCATAGCTCGCTTCGTTTCCGAGATATTTTGCATATTTATCTCAAGGGAAGGGGCCTGACGGACATATTTCGAGATATTTCTTCTTCTTGTTGTTCTTCTTCTGCACAGCTAAGCTGGAAGTGGCATTTGCGGCTCGCACTAGTGCAGAGTTATCTCAAAGAAAGGGGCCACGGTGTTTCTGTATCTCTATTATGTTGGTGCGGCTTCGGAACTTTTAAATATCTTGATATATCTCGAGAACTACGCATCTGATCAAAAAATATCATAGAACATAAAAAGTAGGAAACTTAATTCTCTACAAAAAAGGTCTCTTAACATTTTGCCATAGCTCGCTTCGTTTCCGAGATATTTGCATATTTATCTCAAGGGAAGGGGCCTGACGGACATATTTCGAGATATTTCTTCTTCTTGTTGTTCTTCTTCTGCACAGCTAAGCTGGAAGTGGCATTTGCGGCTCGCACTAGTGCAGAGTTATCTCAAAGAAAGGGGCCACGGTGTTTCTGTATCTTTATTATGTTGGTGCGGCTTCGGAACTTTTAAATATCTCGATATATCTCGAAAACTACGCTTCTGATCAAAAAATATCATAGAACATAAAAAGTAGGAAACTTAATTCTCTACGAAAACGGTCTCTTAACATTTTGCCATAGCTCGCTTCGTTTCCGAGATATTTGCAGATTCATCTCAAGGGAAGGGGTCTGACGGACATATTTCGAGATATTTCTTCTTCTTGTTGTTCTTCTTCTGCACAGCTAAGCTCGAAGTGGCATTTGCAGGTCGCAATAGTGCAGAGTTATCTCAAAGAAAGAGGCCACGGTGTTTCTGTACCTCTATTATGTTGGTGCGGCTTCGGAACTTTTAAATATCTTGATATATCTCGAGAACTACGCATCTGATCAAAAAATATCATAGAACATAAAAAGTAGGAAACTTAATTCTCTACAAAAAAGGTCTCTTAACATTTTGCCATAGCTCGCTTCGTTTCCGAGATATTTTGCATATTTATCTCAAGGGAAGGGGCCTGACGGACATATTTCGAGATATTTCTTCTTCTTGTTGTTCTTCTTCTGCACAGCTAAGCTGGAAGTGGCATTTGCGGCTCGCACTAGTGCAGAGTTATCTCAAAGAAAGGGGCCACGGTGTTTCTGTATCTCTATTATGTTGGTGCGGCTTCGGAACTTTTAAATATCTTGATATATCTCGAGAACTACGCATCTGATCAAAAAATATCATAGAACATAAAAAGTAGGAAACTTAATTCTCTACAAAAAAGGTCTCTTAACATTTTGCCATAGCTCGCTTCGTTTCCGAGATATTTGCATATTTATCTCAAGGGAAGGGGCCTGACGGACATATTTCGAGATATTTCTTCTTCTTGTTGTTCTTCTTCTGCACAGCTAAGCTGGAAGTGGCATTTGCGGCTCGCACTAGTGCAGAGTTATCTCAAAGAAAGGGGCCACGGTGTTTCTGTATCTTTATTATGTTGGTGCGGCTTCGGAACTTTTAAATATCTCGATATATCTCGAAAACTACGCTTCTGATCAAAAAATATCATAGAACATAAAAAGTAGGAAACTTAATTCTCTACGAAAACGGTCTCTTAACATTTTGCCATAGCTCGCTTCGTTTCCGAGATATTTGCAGATTCATCTCAAGGGAAGGGGTCTGACGGACATATTTCGAGATATTTCTTCTTCTTGTTGTTCTTCTTCTGCACAGCTAAGCTCGAAGTGGCATTTGCAGGTCGCAATAGTGCAGAGTTATCTCAAAGAAAGAGGCCACGGTGTTTCTGTACCTCTATTATGTTGGTGCGGCTTCGGAACTTTTAAATATCTTGATATATCTCGAGAACTACGCATCTGATCAAAAAATATCATAGAACATAAAAAGTAGGAAACTTAATTCTCTACAAAAAAGGTCTCTTAACATTTTGCCATAGCTCGCTTCGTTTCCGAGATATTTGCAGATTTATCTCAAGGGAAGGGGCCTGACGGACATATTTCGAGATATTTCTTCTTCTTGTTGTTCTTCTTCTGCACAGCTAAGCTGGAAGTGGCATTTGCGGCTCGCACTAGTGCAGAGTTATCTCAAAGAAAGGGGCCACGGTGTTTCTGTATCCCTATTATGTTGGTGCGGCTTCGGAACTTTTAAATATCTCGATATATCTCGAAAACTACGCTTCTGATCAAAAAATATCATAGAACATAAATTGTAGGAAACATAATTCTCTACAAAAAACGTCTCTTAACATTTTGCCATAGCTCGCTTCGTTTCCGAGATATTTGCAGATTCAACTCAAAGGAACTGGCCTGACGGACATATTTCGAGATATTTCTTCTTCTTGTTGTTCTTCTTCTGCACAGCTAAGCTGGAAGTGGCATTTGCGGCTCGCACTAGTGCAGAGTTATCTCAAAGAAAGGGGCCACGGTGTTTCTGTATCTCTATTATGTTGGTGCGGCTTCGGAACTTTTTAATATCTCGATATATCTCGAAAACTACGCTTCTGATCAAAAAATATCATAGAACATAAATTGTAGGAAACATAATTCTCTACAAAAAACGTCTCTTAACATTTTGCCATAGCTCGCTTCGTTTCCGAGATATTTGCAGATTCAGCTCAAAGGAACTGGCCTGACGGACATATTTCGAGATATTTCTTCTTCTTGTTGTTCTTCCTCTGCACAGCTAAGCTGGAAGTGGCATTTGCAGCTCGCAATAGTGCAGAGTTATCTCAAAGAAAGGGGCCACGGTGTTTCTGTATCTCTATTATGTTGGTGCGGCTTCGGAACTTTTAAATATCTTGATATATCTCGAGAACTACGCATCTGATCAAAAAATATCATACAACATAAAAAGTAGGAAACTTAATTCTCTACAAAAAAGGTCTCTTAACATTTTGCCATAGCTCGCTTCGTTTCCGAGATATTTGCATATTTATCTCAAGGGAAGGGGCCTGACGGACATATTTCGAGATATTTCTTCTTCTTGTTGTTCTTCTTCTGCACAGCTAAGCTGGAAGTGGCATTTGCGGCTCGCAATAGTGCAGAGTTATCTCAAAGAAAGGGGCCACGGTGTTTCCGTATCTCTATTATGTTGGTGCGGCTTCGGAACTTTTAAATATCTTGATATATCTCGAGAACTGCGCATCTGATCAAAAAATATCATAGAACATAAAAAGTAGGAAACTTAATTCTCTACAAAAAAGGTCGCTTAACATTTTGCCATAGCTCGCTTCGTTTCCGAGATATTTGCATATTTATCTCAAGGGAAGGGGCCTGACGGACATATTTCGAGATATTTCTTCTTCTTGTTGTTCTTCTTCTGCACAGCTAAGCTGGAAGTGGCATTTGCGGCTCGCACTAGTGCAGAGTTATCTCAAAGAAAGGGGCCACGGTGTTTCTGTATCTCTATTATGTTGGTGCGGCTTCGGAACTTTTTAATATCTCGATATATCTCGAAAACTACGCTTCTGATCAAAAAATATCATACAACATAAATTGTAGGAAACATAATTCTCTACAAAAAAGGTCTCTTAACATTTTGCCATAGCTCGCTTCGTTTCCGAGATATTTGCAGATATATCTCAAGGGAAGGGGCCTGACGGACATATTTCGAGATATTTCTTCTTCTTGTTGTTCTTCTTCTGCACAGCTAAGCTGGAAGTGGCATTGACAGCTCGCAATAGTGCAGAGTTATCTCAAAGAAAGGGGCCACGGTGTTTCTGTATCTCTATTATGTTGGTGCGGCTTCGGAACTTTTAAATATCTTGATATATCTCGAGAACTACGCATCTGATCAAAAAATATCATAGAACATAAAAAGTAGGAAACTTAATTCTCTACAAAAAAGGTCTCTTAACATTTTGCCATAGCTCGCTTCGTTTCCGAGATATTTGCATATTTATCTCAAGGGAAGGGGCCTGACGGACATATTTCGAGATATTTCTTCTTCTTGTTGTTCTTCTTCTGCACAGCTAAGCTGGAAGTGGCATTTGCGGCTCGCACTAGTGCAGAGTTATCTCAAAGAGAGGGGCCACGGTGTTTCTGTATCTCTATTATGTTGGTGCGGCTTCGGAACTTTTTAATATCTCGATATATCTCGAAAACTACGCTTCTGATCAAAAAATATCACAGAACATAAATTGTAGGAAACATAATTCTCTACAAAAAACGTCTCTTAACATTTTGCCATAGCTCGCTTCGTTTCCGAGATATTTGCAGATTCAGCTCAAAGGAACTGGCCTGACGGACATATTTCGAGATATTTCTTCTTCTTGTTGTTCTTCCTCTGCACAGCTAAGCTGGAAGTGGCATTTGCAGCTCGCAATAGTGCAGAGTTATCTCAAAGAAAGGGGCCACGGTGTTTCTGTATCTCTATTATGTTGGTGCGGCTTCGGAACTTTTAAATATCTTGATATATCTCGAGAACTACGCATCTGATCAAAAAATATCATAGAACATAAAAAGTAGGAAACTTAATTCTCTACAAAAAAGGTCTCTTAACATTTTGCCATAGCTCGCTTCGTTTCCGAGATATTTGCATATTTATCTCAAGGGAAGGGGCCTGACGGACATATTTCGAGATATTTCTTCTTCTTGTTGTTCTTCTTCTGCACAGCTAAGCTGGAAGTGGCATTTGCGGCTCGCACTAGTGCAGAGTTATCTCAAAGAAAGGGGCCACGGTGTTTCTGTATCTCTATTATGTTGGTGCGGCTTCGGAACTTTTTAATATCTCGATATATCTCGAAAACTACGCTTCTGATCAAAAAATATCATAGAACATAAATTGTAGGAAACATAATTCTCTACAAAAAACGTCTCTAAACATTTTGCCATAGCTCGCTTCGTTTCCGAGATATTTGCAGATTCAGCTCAAAGGAACTGGCCTGACGGACATATTTCGAGATATTTCTTCTTCTTGTTGTTCTTCCTCTGCACAGCTAAGCTGGAAGTGGCATTTGCAGCTCGCAATAGTGCAGAGTTATCTCAAAGAAAGGGGCCACGGTGTTTCTGTATCTCTATTATGTTGGTGCGGCTTCGGAACTTTTAAATATCTTGATATATCTCGAGAACTACGCATCTGATCAAAAAATATCATACAACATAAAAAGTAGGAAACTTAATTCTCTACAAAAAAGGTCTCTTAACATTTTGCCATAGCTCGCTTCGTTTCCGAGATATTTGCATATTTATCTCAAGGGAAGGGGCCTGACGGACATATTTCGAGATATTTCTTCTTCTTGTTGTTCTTCTTCTGCACAGCTAAGCTGGAAGTGGCATTTGCGGCTCGCACTAGTGCAGAGTTATCTCAAAGAAAGGGGCCACGGTGGTTCTGTATCTCTATTATGTTGGTGCGGCTTCGGAACTTTTAAATATCTTGATATATCTCGAGAACTACGCATCTGATCAAAAAATATCATAGAACATAAATTGTAGGAAACATAATTGTCTACAAAAAACGTCTCTTAACATTTTGCCATAGCTCGCTTCGTTTCCGAGATATTTGCAGATTCAGCTCAAAGGAACTGGCCTGACGGACATATTTCGAGGATATTTCTTCTTCTTGTTGTTCTTCCTCTGCACAGCTAAGCTGGAAGTGGCATTTGCAGCTCGCAATAGTGCAGAGTGATCTCAAAGAAAGGGGCCACGGTGTTTCTGTATCTCTATTATGTTGGTGCGGCTTCGGAACTTTTAAATATCTTGATATATCTCGAGAACTACGCATCTGATCAAAAAATATCATAGAACATAAAAAGTAGGAAACTTAATTCTCTACAAAAAAGGTCTCTTAACATTTTGCCATAGCTCGCTTCGTTTCCGAGATATTTGCATATTTATCTCAAGGGAAGGGGCCTGACGGACATATTTCGAGATATTTCTTCTTCTTGTTGTTCTTCTTCTGCACAGCTAAGCTGGAAGTGGCATTTGCGGCTCGTACTAGTGCAGAGTTATCTCAAAGAAAGGGGCCACGGTGTTTCTGTATCTCTATTATGTTGTTGCGGCTTCGGAACTTTTAAATATCTTGATATATCTCGAGAACTACGCATCTGATCAAAAAATATCATAGAACATAAAAAGTAGGAAACTCAATTCTCTACAAAAAAGGTCTCTTAACATTTTGCAACAGCTCGCTTCGTTTCCGAGATATTTGCAGATTTATCTCAAGGGAAGGTGCCTGACGGACATATTTCGAGATATTTCTTCTTCTTGTTGTTCTTCTTCTGCACAGCTAAGCTGGAAGTGGCATTTGCGGCTCGCACTAGTGCAGAGTTATCTCAAAGAAAGGGGCCACGGTGTTTCTGTATCTCTATTATGTTGGTGCGGCTTCGGAACTTTTAAATATCTCGATATATCTCGAAAACTACGCTTCTGATCAAAAAATATCATAGAACATAAATTGTAGGAAACATAATTCTCTACAAAAAACGTCTCTTAACATTTTGCCATAGCTCGCTTCGTTTCCGAGATATTTGCAGATTCAGCTCAAAGGAACTGGCCAGACGGACATATTTCGAGATATTCCTTCTTCTTGTTGTTCTTCCTCTGCACAGCTAAGCTGGAAGTGGCATTTCCAGGTCGCAATAGTGCAGAGTTATCTCAAAGAAAGGGGCCACGGTGTTTCTGTATCTCTATTATGTTGGTGCGGCTTCGGAACTTTTAAATATCTTGATATATCTCGAGAACTACGCATCTGATCGAAAAATATCATAGAATATAAAAAGTAGGAAACTTAATTCTCTACAAAAGAGGTCTCTTAACATTTTGCCATAGCTCGCTTCGTTTCCGAGATATTTGCAGATTTATCTCAAGGGAAGGGGCCTAACGGACATATTTCGAGATATTTCTTCTTCTTGTTGTTCTTCTTCTGCACAGCCAAACTGGAAGTGGCATTTCCAGGTCGCAATAGTGCAGAGTTATCTCAAAGAAAGGAGCCACGGTGTTTCTGTATCTCTATTATGTTGGTGCGGCTTCGGAACTTTTAAATATCTTGATATATCTCGAGAACTACGCGTCTGATCAAAAAATATCATAGAACATAAAAAGTAGGAAAAACAATTCTCTACAAAAAAGGTCTCTTAACATTTTGCCATAGCTCGCTTCGTTTCCGAGATATTTGCAGATTTATCTCAAGGGAAGGGGCCTGACGGACATATTTCGAGATATTTCTTCTTCTTGTTGTTCCTCTTCTGCGCAGCTAAGCTGGAAGTGGCATTTGCAGCTCGCAATTGTGCAGAGTTATCTCAAAGAGAGGGGCCACGGTGTTTCTGTATCTGTATTATGTTGGTGCGGCTTCGGAACTTTTAAATATCTTGATATATCTCGAGAACTACGCATCTGATCAGAAAATATCATAGAACATAAATTGTAGAAAGCATAATTCTCTACAAAAAAGGTCTCTTAACATTTTGCCATAGCTCGCTTCGTTTCCGAGATATTTGCAGATATATCTCAAGGGAAGGGGCCTGACGGACATATTTCGAGATATCTCTTCTTCTTGTTGTTTTTCTTCTGCACAGCTAAGCTGGAAGTGGCATTTACAGCTCGCAATAGTGCTGAGTTATCTCAAAGAAAGGGGCCACGGTGTTTCTGTATCTCTATTATGTTGGTGCGGCTTCGGAACTTTTAAATATCTTGATATATCTCGAGAACTACGCCTCTGATCGAAAAATATCATAGAACATAAAAAGTAGGAAACTGAATTCTCTACAAAAAAGGTCTCTTAACATTTTGCCATAGCTCGCTTCGTTTCCGAGATATTTGCAGATTTATCTCAAGGGAAGGGGCCTGACGGACATATTTCGAGATATTTCTTCTTCTTGTTGTTCTCCTTCTGCCCAGCTAAGCTGGAAGTGGCATTTGCAGAGCGCAATAGTGCAGAGTTATCTCAAAGAAAGGGGCCACGGTGTTTCTGTATCTCTATTATGTTGGTGCGGCTTCGGAACTTTTAAATATCTTGATATATCTCGAGAACTACGCATCTGATCAAAAAATATCATACTACATAAAAGGTAGGAAACTTAATTCTCTACAAGAAAGGTCTCTAAACATTTTGCCATAGCTCGCTTCGTTTCCGAGATATTTGCAGATTTATCTCAAGGGAAGGGGCCTGACGGACATATTTCGAGATATTTCTTCTTCTTGTTGTTCTTCTTCTGCACAGCTAAGCTGGAAGTGGCATTTGCAGCTCGCAATAGTGCAGGGTTATCTCAAAGAAAGGGGCCACGGTGTTTCTGTATCTCTATTATGTTGGTGCGGCTTCGGAACTTTTAAATATCTTGATATATCTCGAGAACTACGCATCTGATCAAAAAATATCATAGAACATAAAAAGTAGGAAACCTAATTTTCTACAAAAAAGGTCTCTTAACATTTTGCCGTAGCTCGCTTCATTTCCGAGATATTTGCAGATTTATCTCAAGGGAAGGGGCCTGACGGACATATTTCCAGATATTTCTTCTTCTTGTTGTTCTTCTTCTGCACAGCTAAGCTGGAAGTGGCATTTGCAGCTCGCAATAGTGCAGAGTTATCTCAAAGAAAGGGGCCACGGTGTTTCTGTATCTCTATTATGTTGGTGCGGCTTCGGAACTTTTAAATATCTTGATATATCTCGAGAACTACGCATCTGATCGAAAAATATCATAGAACATAAAAAGTAGGAAACTTAATTCTCTACAAAAGAGGTCTCTTAACATTTTGCCATAGCTCGCTTCGTTTCCGAGATATTTGCAGATTTATCTCAAGGGAAGGGGCCTGACGGACATATTTCGAGATATTTCTTCTTTTTGTTGTTCTTCTTCTGCACAGCTAAGCTGGAAGTGGCATTTGCAGCTCGCAATAGTGCAGAGTTATCTCAAAGAAAGGGGCCACGGTGTTTCTGTATCTCTATTATGTTGGTGCGGCTTCGGAACTTTTAAATATCAGGATATATCTCGAGAACTACGCATCTGATCAAAAAATATCATAGAACATAAAAAGTAGGAATCCTAATTCTCTACAAAAAAGGTCTCTTAACATTTTGCCATAGCTCGCTTCGTTTCCGAGATATTTGCAGATTTATCTCAAGGGAAGGGGCCTGACGGACATATTTCGAGATATTTCTTCTTCTTGTTGTTCTTCTTCTGCACAGCTAAGCTGGAAGTGGCATTTGCAGCGCGCAATAGTGCAGAGTTATCTCAAAGAAAGGGGCCACGGTGTTTCTGTATCTCTATTATGTTGGTGCGGCTTCGGAACTTTTAAATATCTTGATATATCTCGAGAACTACGCATCTGAGCAAAAAATATCATAGAACATAAAAAGTAGGAATCCTAATTTTCTACAAAAAAGGTCTCTTAACATTTTGCCGTAGCTCGCTTCGTTTCCGAGATATTTGCAGATTTATCTCAAGGGAAGGGGCCTGACGGACATATTTCCAGATATTTCTTCTTCTTGTTGTTCTTCTTCTGCACAGCTAAGCTGGAAGTGGCATTTGCGGCTCGCACTAGTGCAGAGTTATCTCAAAGAAAGGAGCCACGGTGTTTCTGTATCTCTATTATGTTGGTGCGGCTTCGGAACTTTTAAATATCTTGATATATCTCGAGAACTACGCATCTGATCGAAAAATATCATAGAACATAAAAAGTAGGAAACTTAATTCTCTACAAAAGAGGTCTCTTAACATTTTGCCATAGCTCGCTTCGTTTCCGAGATATTTGCAGATTTATCTCAAGGGAAGGGGCCTGACGGACATATTTCGAGATATTTCTTCTTTTTGTTGTTCTTCTTCTGCACAGCTAAGCTGGAAGTGGCATTTGCAGCTCGCAATAGTGCAGAGTTATCTCAAAGAAAGGGGCCACGGTGTTTCTGTACCTCTATTATGTTGGTGCGGCTTCGGAACTTTTAAATATCTTGATATATCTCGAGAACTACGCATCCGATCAAAAAATATCATAGAACATAAAAAGTAGGAAACTTAATTCTCTACAAAAAAGGTGTCTTAACATTTTGCCATAGCTCGCTTCGTTTCCGAGATATTTGCAGATTTATCTCGAGCGAAGGGGCCTGACGGACATATTTCGAGATATTTCTTCTTCTTGTTGTTCTTCTTCTGCACAGCTAAGCTGGAAGTGGCATTTGCAGCTCGCAATAGTGCAAAGTTATCTCAAAGAAAGGGGCCACGGTGTTTCTGTATCTCTATTATGTTGGTGCGGCTTCGGATCTTTTAAATATCTTGATATATCTCGAGAACTACGCATCTGATCGAAAAATATCATAGAACATAAAAAGTAGGAAACTTAATTCTCTACAAAAGAGGTCTCTTAACATTTTGCCATAGCTCGCTTCGTTTCCGAGATATTTGCAGATTTATCTCAAGGGAAGGGGCCTGACGGACATATTTCGAGATATTTCTTCTTTTTGTTGTTCTTCTTCTGCACAGCTAAGCTGGAAGTGGCATTTGCAGCTCGCAATAGTGCAGAGTTATCTCAAAGAAAGGGGCCACGGTGTTTCTGTATCTCTATTATGTTGGTGCGGCTTCGGAACTTTCAAATATCTTGATATATCTCGAGAACTACGCATCTGATCAAAAAATATCATAGAGCATAAAAAGTAGGAATCCTAATTTTCTACAAAAAAGGTCTCTTAACATTTTGCCGTAGCTCGCTTTGTTTCCGAGATATTTGCAGATTTATCTCAAGGGAAGGGGCCTGACGGACATACTTCGAGATATTTCTTCTTCTTGTTGTTCTTCTTCTGCACAGCTAAGCTGGAAGTGGCATTTACAGCTCGCAATAGTGCAGAGTTATCTCAAAGAAAGGGGCCACGGTGTTTCTGTATCTCTATTATGTTGGTGCGGCTTCGGAACTTTTAAATATCTTGATATATCTCGAGAACTACGCATCTGAGCAAAAAATATCATAGAACATAAAAAGTAGGAATCCTAATTTTCTACAAAAAAGGTCTCTTAACATTTTGCCGTAGCTCGCTTCGTTTCCGAGATATTTGCAGATTTATCTCAAGGGAAGGGGCCTGACGGACATATTTCCAGATATTTCTTCTTCTTGTTGTTCTTCTTCTGCACAGCTAAGCTGGAAGTGGCATTTGCGGCTCGCACTAGTGCAGAGTTATCTCAAAGAAAGGAGCCACGGTGTTTCTGTATCTCTATTATGTTGGTGCGGCTTCGGAACTTTTAAATATCTTGATATATCTCGAGAACTACGCATCTGATCGAAAAATATCATAGAACATAAAAAGTAGGAAACTTAATTCTCTACAAAAGAGGTCTCTTAACATTTTGCCATAGCTCGCTTCGTTTCCGAGATATTTGCAGATTTATCTCAAGGGAAGGGGCCTGACGGACATATTTCGAGATATTTCTTCTTTTTGTTGTTCTTCTTCTGCACAGCTAAGCTGGAAGTGGCATTTGCAGCTCGCAATAGTGCAGAGTTATCTCAAAGAAAGGGGCCACGGTGTTTCTGTACCTCTATTATGTTGGTGCGGCTTCGGAACTTTTAAATATCTTGATATATCTCGAGAACTACGCATCCGATCAAAAAATATCATAGAACATAAAAAGTAGGAAACTTAATTCTCTACAAAAAAGGTGTCTTAACATTTTGCCATAGCTCGCTTCGTTTCCGAGATATTTGCAGATTTATCTCGAGCGAAGGGGCCTGACGGACATATTTCGAGATATTTCTTCTTCTTGTTGTTCTTCTTCTGCACAGCTAAGCTGGAAGTGGCATTTGCAGCTCGCAATAGTGCAGAGTTATCTCAAAGAAAGGGGCCACGGTGTTTCTGTATCTCTATTATGTTGGTGCGGCTTCGGATCTTTTAAATATCTTGATATATCTCGAGAACTACGCATCTGATCGAAAAATATCATAGAACATAAAAAGTAGGAAACTTAATTCTCTACAAAAGAGGTCTCTTAACATTTTGCCATAGCTCGCTTCGTTTCCGAGATATTTGCAGATTTATCTCAAGGGAAGGGGCCTGACGGACATATTTCGAGATATTTCTTCTTTTTGTTGTTCTTCTTCTGCACAGCTAAGCTGGAAGTGGCATTTGCAGCTCGCAATAGTGCAGAGTTATCTCAAAGAAAGGGGCCACGGTGTTTCTGTATCTCTATTATGTTGGTGCGGCTTCGGAACTTTCAAATATCTTGATATATCTCGAGAACTACGCATCTGATCAAAAAATATCATAGAGCATAAAAAGTAGGAATCCTAATTTTCTACAAAAAAGGTCTCTTAACATTTTGCCGTAGCTCGCTTTGTTTCCGAGATATTTGCAGATTTATCTCAAGGGAAGGGGCCTGACGGACATACTTCGAGATATTTCTTCTTCTTGTTGTTCTTCTTCTGCACAGCTAAGCTGGAAGTGGCATTTACAGCTCGCAATAGTGCAGAGTTATCTCAAAGAAAGGGGCCACGGTGTTTCTGTATCTCTATTATGTTGGTGCGGCTTCGGAACTTTTAAATATCTTGATATATCTCGAGAACTACGCATCTGAGCAAAAAATATCATAGAACATAAAAAGTAGGAATCCTAATTTTCTACAAAAAAGGTCTCTTAACATTTTGCCGTAGCTCGCTTCGTTTCCGAGATATTTGCAGATTTATCTCAAGGGAAGGGGCCTGACGGACATATTTCCAGATATTTCTTCTTCTTGTTGTTCTTCTTCTGCACAGCTAAGCTGGAAGTGGCATTTGCAGCTCGCAATAGTGCAGAGTTATCTCAAAGAAAGGGGCCACGGTGTTTCTGTATCTCTATTATGTTGGTGCGGCTTCGGAACTTTTAAATATCTTGATATATCTCGAGAACTACGCATCTGATCGAAAAATATCATAGAATATAAAAAGTAGGAAACTTAATTCTCTACAAAAGAGGTCTCTTAACATTTTGCCATAGCTCGCTTCGTTTCCGAGATATTTGCAGATTTATCTCAAGGGAAGGGGCCTGACGGACATATTTCGAGATATTTCTTCTTTTTGTTGTTCTTCTTCTGCACAGCTAAGCTGGAAGTGGCATTTGCAGCTCGCAATAGTGCAGAGTTATCTCAAAGAAAGGGGCCACGGTGTTTCTGTACCTCTATTATGTTGGTGCGGCTTCGGAACTTTTAAATATCTTGATATATCTCGAGAACTACGCATCCGATCAAAAAATATCATAGAACATAAAAAGTAGGAAACTTAATTCTCTACAAAAAAGGTCTCTTAACATTTTGCCATAGCTCGCTTCGTTTCCGAGATATTTGCAGATTTATCTCGAGGGAAGGGGCCTGACGGACATATTTCGAGATATTTCTTCTTCTTGTTGTTCTTCTTCTGCACAGCTAAGCTGGAAGTGGCATTTGCAGCTCGCAATAGTGCAGAGTTATCTCAAAGAAAGGGGCCACGGTGTTTCTGTATCTCTATTATGTTGGTGCGGCTTCGGAACTTTTAAATATCTTGATATATCTCGAGAACTACGCATCTGATCAAAAAATATCATAGAACATAAAAAGTAGGAAACTTAATTCTCTACAAAAGAGGTCTCTCAACATTTTGCCATAGCTCGCTTCGTTTCCGAGATATTTGCAGATTTATCTCGAGGGAAGGGGCCTGACGGACATATTTCGAGATATTTCTTCTTCTTGTTGTTCTTCTTCTGCACAGCTAAGCTGGAAGCGGCATTTGCGGCTCGCACTAGTGCAGAGTTATCTCAAAGAAAGGGGCCACGGTGTTTCTGTATCTCTATTATGTTGGTCTGGCTTCGGATCTTTTAAATATCTCGATATATCTCGAAAACTACGCTTCTGATCAAAAAATATCATAGAACATAAATTGTAGGAAACATAATTCTCTACAAAAAAGGTCTCTTAACATTTTGCCGTAGCTCGCTTCGTTTCCGAGATATTTGCAGATTTATCTCAAGGGAAGGGGCCTGACGGACATATTTCCAGATATTTCTTCTTCTTGTTGTTCTTCTTCTGCACAGCTAAGCTGGAAGTGGCATTTGCAGCTCGCAATAGTGCAGAGTTATCTCAAAGAAAGGGGCCACGGTGTTTCTGTATCTCTATTATGTTGGTGCGGCTTCGGAACTTTTAAATATCTTGATATATCTCGAGAACTACGCATCTGATCGAAAAATATCATAGAACATAAAAAGTAGGAAACTTAATTCTCTACAAAAGAGGTCTCTTAACATTTTGCCATAGCTCGCTTCGTTTCCGAGATATTTGCAGATTTATCTCAAGGGAAGGGGCCTGACGGACATATTTCGAGATATTTCTTCTTTTTGTTGTTCTTCTTCTGCACAGCTAAGCTGGAAGTGGCATTTGCAGCTCGCAATAGTGCAGAGTTATCTCAAAGAAAGGGGCCACGGTGTTTCTGTATCTCTATTATGTTGGTGCGGCTTCGGAACTTTCAAATATCTTGATATATCTCGAGAACTACGCATCTGATCAAAAAATATCATAGAGCATAAAAAGTAGGAATCCTAATTTTCTACAAAAAAGGTCTCTTAACATTTTGCCGTAGCTCGCTTTGTTTCCGAGATATTTGCAGATTTATCTCAAGGGAAGGGGCCTGACGGACATACTTCGAGATATTTCTTCTTCTTGTTGTTCTTCTTCTGCACAGCTAAGCTGGAAGTGGCATTTACAGCTCGCAATAGTGCAGAGTTATCTCAAAGAAAGGGGCCACGGTGTTTCTGTATCTCTATTATGTTGGTGCGGCTTCGGAACTTTTAAATATCTTGATATATCTCGAGAACTACGCATCTGAGCAAAAAATATCATAGAACATAAAAAGTAGGAATCCTAATTTTCTACAAAAAAGGTCTCTTAACATTTTGCCGTAGCTCGCTTCGTTTCCGAGATATTTGCAGATTTATCTCAAGGGAAGGGGCCTGACGGACATATTTCCAGATATTTCTTCTTCTTGTTGTTCTTCTTCTGCACAGCTAAGCTGGAAGTGGCATTTGCAGCTCGCAATAGTGCAGAGTTATCTCAAAGAAAGGGGCCACGGTGTTTCTGTATCTCTATTATGTTGGTGCGGCTTCGGAACTTTTAAATATCTTGATATATCTCGAGAACTACGCATCTGATCGAAAAATATCATAGAATATAAAAAGTAGGAAACTTAATTCTCTACAAAAGAGGTCTCTTAACATTTTGCCATAGCTCGCTTCGTTTCCGAGATATTTGCAGATTTATCTCAAGGGAAGGGGCCTGACGGACATATTTCGAGATATTTCTTCTTTTTGTTGTTCTTCTTCTGCACAGCTAAGCTGGAAGTGGCATTTGCAGCTCGCAATAGTGCAGAGTTATCTCAAAGAAAGGGGCCACGGTGTTTCTGTACCTCTATTATGTTGGTGCGGCTTCGGAACTTTTAAATATCTTGATATATCTCGAGAACTACGCATCCGATCAAAAAATATCATAGAACATAAAAAGTAGGAAACTTAATTCTCTACAAAAAAGGTCTCTTAACATTTTGCCATAGCTCGCTTCGTTTCCGAGATATTTGCAGATTTATCTCGAGGGAAGGGGCCTGACGGACATATTTCGAGATATTTC
This sequence comes from Osmia lignaria lignaria, assembly GCF_051020975.1. Taxonomy (NCBI): domain Eukaryota; kingdom Metazoa; phylum Arthropoda; class Insecta; order Hymenoptera; family Megachilidae; genus Osmia; species Osmia lignaria. Next base: position 2,286,182 of record NW_027478171.1, read on the forward strand.
TTCTTCTTGTTGTTCTTCTTCTGCACAGCTAAGCTGGAAGTGGCATTTGCAGCTCGCAATAGTGCAGAGTTATCTCAAAGAAAGGGGCCACGGTGTTTCTGTATCTCTATTATGTTGGTGCGGCTTCGGAACTTTTAAATATCTTGATATATCTCGAGAACTACGCATCTGATCAAAAAATATCATAGAACATAAAAAGTAGGAAACTTAATTCTCTACAAAAGAGGTCTCTCAACATTTTGCCATAGCTCGCTTCGTTTCCGAGATATTTGCAGATTTATCTCGAGGGAAGGGGCCTGACGGACATATTTCGAGATATTTCTTCTTCTTGTTGTTCTTCTTCTGCACAGCTAAGCTGGAAGCGGCATTTGCGGCTCGCACTAGTGCAGAGTTATCTCAAAGAAAGGGGCCACGGTGTTTCTGTATCTCTATTATGTTGGTCTGGCTTCGGATCTTTTAAATATCTCGATATATCTCGAAAACTACGCTTCTGATCAAAAAATATCATAGAACATAAATTGTAGCAAACATAATTCTCTACAAAAAAGGTCTCTTAACATTTTGCCGTAGCTCGCTTCGTTTCCGAGATATTTGCAGATTTATCTCAAGGGAAGGGGCCTGACGGACATATTTCCAGATATTTCTTCTTCTTGTTGTTCTTCTTCTGCACAGCTAAGCTGGAAGTGGCATTTGCAGCTCGCAATAGTGCAGAGTTATCTCAAAGAAAGGGGCCACGGTGTTTCTGTATCTCTATTATGTTGGTGCGGCTTCGGAACTTTTAAATATCTTGATATATCTCGAGAACTACGCATCTGATCGAAAAATATCATAGAACATAAAAAGTAGGAAACTTAATTCTCTACAAAAGAGGTCTCTTAACATTTTGCCATAGCTCGCTTCGTTTCCGAGATATTTGCAGATTTATCTCAAGGGAAGGGGCCTGACGGACATATTTCGAGATATTTCTTCTTTTTGTTGTTCTTCTTCTGCACAGCTAAGCTGGAAGTGGCATTTGCAGCTCGCAATAGTGCAGAGTTATCTCAAAGAAAGGGGCCACGGTGTTTCTGTATCTCTATTATGTTGGTGCGGCTTCGGAACTTTCAAATATCTTGATATATCTCGAGAACTACGCATCTGACCAAAAAATATCATAGAACATAAAAAGTAGGAATCCTAATTTTCTACAAAAAAGGTCTCTTAACATTTTGCCGTAGCTCGCTTTGTTTCCGAGATATTTGCAGATTTATCTCAAGGGAAGGGGCCTGACGGACATATTTCGAGATATTTCTTCTTCTTGTTGTTCTTCTTCTGCACAGCTAAGCTGGAAGTGGCATTTACAGCTCGCAATAGTGCAGAGTTATCTCAAAGAAAGGGGCCACGGTGTTTCTGTATCTCTATTATGTTGGTGCGGCTTCGGAACTTTTAAATATCTTGATATATCTCGAGAACTACGCATCTGAGCAAAAAATATCATAGAACATGAAAAGTAGGAAACTTAATTCTCTACAAAAAAGATCTCTTAACATTTTGCCGTAGCTCTCTTCGTTTCCGAGATATTTGCAGATATATCTCAAGGGAAGGGGCCTGACGGACATATTTCGAGATATTTCTTCTTCTTGTTGTTCTTCTTCTGCACAGCTAAGCTGGAAGTGGCATTTGCGGCTCGCACTAGGGCAGAGTTATCTCAAAGAAAGGGGCCACGGTGTTTCTGTATCTCTATTATGTTGGTGCGGTTTCGGAACTTTTAAATATCTTGATATATCTCGAGAACTACGCATCTGATCAAAAAATATCATAGAACATAAAAAGTAGGAAACATAATTCTGTACAAAAAAGGTCTCTTAACATTTTGCCATAGCTCGCTTCGTTTCCGAGATATTTGCAGATTTATCTCAAGGGAAGGGGCCTGACGGACATATTTCGAGATATTTCTTCTTCTTGTTGTTCTTCTTCTGCACAGCTAAGCTGGAAGTGGCATTTGCGGCTCGCACTAGTGCACAGTTATCTCAAAGAAAGGGGCCACGGTGTTTCTGTATCTCTATTATGTTGGTGCGGCTTCGGAACTTTTAAATATCTCGATATATTTCGAAAACTACGCTTCTGATCAAAAAATATCATAGAACATAAATTGTAGCAAACATAATTCTCTACAAAAAAGGTCTCTTAACATTTTGCCATAGCTCGCTTCGTTTTCGAGATATTTGCAGATATATCTCAAGGGAAGGGGCCTGACGGGCATATTTCGAGATATTTCTTCTTCTTGTTGTTCTTCTTCTGCACAGCTGAGCTGGAAGTGTCATTTACAGCTCGCAATAGTGCAGAGTTATCTCAAAGAAAGGGGCCACGGTGTTTCTGTATCTCTATTATGTTGGTGCGGCTTCGGAACTTTTAAATATCTTGATATATCTCGCGAACTACGCATCCGATCAAAAAATATCATAGAACATGAAAAGTAGGAAACTTAATTCTCTACAAAAAAGGTCTCTTAACATTTTGCCATAGCTCTCTTCGTTTCCGAGATATTTGCAGATATATCTCAAGGGAAGGGGCCTGACGGACATATTTCGAGATATTTCTTCTTCTTGTTGTTCTTCTTCTGCACAGCTAAGCTGGAAGTGGCATTTGCGGCTCGCACTAGTGCAGAGTTATCTCAAAGAAAGGGGCCACGGTGTTTCTGTATCTCTATTATGTTGGTGCGTCTTCGGAACTTTTAAATATCTCGATATATCTCGAAAACTACGCTTCTGATCAAAAAATATCATAGAACATAAATTGTAGGAAACATAATTCTCTACAAAAAACGTCTCTTAACATTTTGCCATAGCTCGTTTCGTTTCCGAGATATTTGCAGATTCAGCTCAAAGGAACTGGCCTGACGGACTTATTTCGAGATATTTCTTCTTCTTGTTGTTCTTCCTCTGAACAGCTAAGCTGGAAGTAGCATTTGCAGCTCGCAATAGTGCAGAGTTATCTCAAAGAAAGGGGCCACGGTGTTTCTGTATCTCTATTATGTTGGTGCGGCTTCGGAACTTTTAAATATCTTGATATATCTCGAGAACTACGCATCTGATCAAAAAATATCATAGAACATAAAAAGTAGGAAACTTAATTCTCTACAAAAAAGGTCTCTTAACATTTTGCCATAGCTCGCGTCGTTTCCGAGATATTTGCATATTTATCTCAAGGGAAGATGCCTGACGGACATATTTCGAGATATTTCTTCTTCTTGTTGTTCTTCTTCTGCACAGCTAAGCTGGAAGTGGCATTTACAGCTCGCAATAGTGCAGAGTTATCTCAAAGAAAGGGGCCACGGTGTTTCTGTATCTCTATTATGTTGGTGCGGCTTCGGAACTTTTAAATATCTTGATATATCTCGAGAACTACGCATCTGATCAAAAAATATCATAGAACATGAAAAGTAGGAAACTCAATTCTCTACAAAAAAGGTCTCTTAACATTTTGCCATAGCTCTCTTCGTTTCCGAGATATTTGCAGATTTATCTCAAGGGAAGGGGCCTGACGGACATATTTCGAGATATTTCTCCTTCTTGTTGTTCTTCTTCTGCACAGCTAAGCTGGAAGTGGCATTTGCAGCTCGCAAGAGTGCAGAGTTATCCCAAAGAAAGGGGCCACGGTGTTTCTGTATCTCTATTATGTTGGTGCGGCTTCGGAACTTTTACATATCTCGATATATCTCGAAAACTACGCTTCTTATCAAAAAATATCATCGAACATAAAAAGTAGGAAACTTAATTCTCTACAAAAAAGGTCTCTTAACATTTTGCCATAGCTCGCTTCGTTTCCGGGATATTTGCAGATTTATCTCAAGGGAAGTAGCCTGACGGACATATTTCGAGATATTTCTTCTTCTTGTTGTTCTTCTTCTGCACAGCTAAGCTGGAAGTGGCATTTGTGGCTCGCACTAGTGCAGAGTTATCTCAAAGAAAGGAGCCACGGTGTTTCTGTATCTCTATTATGTTGGTGCGGCTTCGGAACTTTTAAATATCTCGATATATCTCGAAAACTACGCTTCTGATCAAAAAATATCATAGAACATAAATTGTAGGAAGCATAATTCTCTACAAAAAAGGTCTCTTAACATTTTGCCATAGCTCGCTTCGTTTCCGAGATATTTGCAGATATATCTCAAGGGAAGGGGCCTGACGGACATATTTCGAGATATTTCTTCTTCTTATTGTTCTTCTTCTGCACAGCTAAGCTGGAAGTGGCATTTACAGCTCGCAATAGTGCAGAGTTATCTCAAAGAAAGGGGCCACGGTGTTTCTGTATCTCTATTATGTTGGTGCGGCTTCGGAACTTTTAAATATCTTGATATATCTCGAGAACTACGCATCTGATCAAAAAATATCATAGAACATGAAAAGTAGGAAACTTAATTCTCTACAAAAAAGGTCTCTTAACATTTTGCCATAGCTCTCTTCGTTTCCGAGATATTTGCAGATTTATCTCAAGGGAAGGGGCCTGACGGACATATTTCGAAATATTTCTTCTTCTTGTTGTTCTTCTTCTGCACAGCTAAGCTGGAAGTGGCATTTGCAGCTCGCAATAGTGCAGAGTTATCTCAAAGAAAGGGGCCACGGTGTTTCTGTATCTCTATTATGTTGGTGCGGCTTCGGAACTTTTAAATATCTTGATATATCTCGAGAACTACGCGTCTGATCAAAAAATATCATAGAACATAAAAAGTAGGAAACCTAATTCTCTACAAAAACGGTCTCTTAACATTTTGCCATAGCTCGCTTCGTTTCCGGGATATTTGCAGATTCATCTCAAGGGAAGTAGCCTGACGGACATATTTCGAGATATTTCTTCTTCTTGTTGTTCTTCTTCTGCACAGCTAAGCTGGAAGTGGCATTTGCAGCTCGCAAGAGTGCAGAGTTATCCCAAAGAAAGGGGCCACGGTGTTTCTGTATCTCTATTATGTTGGTGCGGCTTCGGAACTTTTACATATCTCGATATATCTCGAAAACTACGCTTCTGATCAAAAAATATCATAGAACATAAATTGTAGGAAACATAATTCTCTACAAAAAAGGTCTCTTAACATTTTGCCATAGCTCGCTTCGTTTCCGAGATATTTGCAGATTTATCTCAAGGGAAGGGTGCTGATGGACATATTTCGAGATATTTCTTCTTCTTGGTGTTCTTTTTCTGCACAGCTAAACTGGAAGTGGCATTTCCAGCTCGCAATCGTGCAGAGTTATCTCAAAGAAAGGGGCCACGGTGTTTCTGTATCTCTATTATGTTGGTGCGGCTTCGGAACTTTTAAATATCTTGATATATCTCGATAACTACGCCTCTGATCGAAAAATATCATAGAACATAAAAAGTAGGAAACTTAATTCTCTACAAAAAAAGTCTCTTAACATTTTGCCATAGCACGCTTCGTTTCCGAGATATTTGCAGATTTATCTCAAGGGAAGGGGCCTGACGGACATATTTCGAGATATTTCTTCTTCTTGTTGTTCTTCTTCTGCACAGCTAAGCTGGAAGTGGCATTTGCGGCTCGCACTAGTGCAGAGTTATCTCAAAGAAAGGAGCCACGGTGTTTCTGTATCTCTATTATGTTGGTGCGGCTTCGGAACTTTTAAATATCTCGATATATCTCGAAAACTACGCTTCTGATCAAAAAATATCATAGAACATAAATTGTAGGAAACATAATTCTCTACAAGAAACGTCTCTTAGCATTTTGCGATAGCTCGCTTCGTTTCCGAGATATTTGCAGATTCAGCTCAAAGGAACGGGCCTGACGGACATATTTCGAGATACTTCTTCTTCTTGTTGTTCTTCCTCTGCACAGCTAAGCTGGAAGTGGCATTTGCAGCTCGCAATAGTGCAGAGTTATCTCAAAGAAAGGGGCCACGGTGTTTCTGTATCTCTATTATGTTGGTGCGGCTTCGGAACTTTTAAATATCTTGATATATCTCGAGAACTACGCATCTGATCAAAAAATATCATAGAACATGAAAAGTAGGAAACTTAATTCTCTACAAAAAAGGTCTCTTAACATTTTGCCATAGCTCTCTTCGTTCCTGAGATATTTGCAGATTTATCTCAAGGGAAGGGGCCTGACGGACATATTTCGAGATATTTCTTCTTCTTGTTGTTCTTCCTCTGCACAGCTAAGCTGGAAGTGGCATTTGCAGCTCGCAATAGTGCAGAGTTATCTCAAAGAAAGAGGCCACGGTGTTTCTGTACCTCTATTATGTTGGTGCAGCTTCGGAACTTTTAAATATCTTGATATATCTCGAGAACTACGCATCTGATCAAAAAATATCATCGAACATAAAAAGTAGGACACATAATTCTCTACAAAAAAGGTCTCTTAACATTTTGCCATAGCTCGCTTCGTTTCCGAGATATTTGCAGATTTATCTCAAGGGAAGTGGCCTGACGGACATATTTCGAGATATTTCTTCTTCTTGTTGTTCTTCTTCTGCACAGCTAAGCTGGAAGTGGCATTTGCGGCTCGCACTAGTGCAGAGTTGTCTCAACGAAAAGGGCCACGGTGTTTCTGTATCTCTATTATGTTGGTGCGGCTTCGGAACTTTTAAATATCTCGATATATCTCGAAAACTACGCTTCTGATCAAAAAATATCATAGAACATAAATTGTAGGAAGCATAATTCTCTACAAAAAAGGTCTCTTAACATTTTCCCATAGCTCGCTTCGTTTCCGAGATATTTGCAGATATATCTCAAGGGAAGGGGCCTGACGGACATATTTCGAGATATTTCTTCTTCTTGTTGTTCTTCCTCTGCACAGCTAAGCTGGAAGTGGCATTTACAGCTCGCAATAGTGCAGAGTTATCTCAAAGAAAGGGGCCACGGTGTTTCTGTATCTCTATTATGTTGGTGCGGCTTCGGAACTTTTAAATATCTTGATATATCTCGAGAACTACGCATCTGATCAAAAAATATCATAGAACATGAAAAGTAGGAAACTTAATTCTCTACAAGAAAGGTCTCTTAACATTTTGCCATAGCTCTCTTCGTTTCCGAGATATTTGCAGATTTATCTCAAGGGAAGGGGCCTGACGGACATATTTCGAGATATTTCTTCTTCTTGTTGTTCTTCTTCTGCACAGCTAAGCTGGAAGTGGCATTTGCAGCTCGCAATAGTGCAGAGTTATCTCAAAGAAAGGGGCCACGGTGTTTCTGTATCTCTATTATGTTGCTGCGGCTTCGGAACTTTTAAATATCTTGATATATCTCGAGAACTACGCGTCTGATCAAAAAATATCATAGAACATAAAAAGTAGGAAACTTAATTCTCTACAAAAACGGTCTCTTAACATTTTGCCATAGCTCGCTTCGTTTCCGAGATATTTGCAGATATATCTCAAGGGAAGGGGCCTGACGGACATATTTCGAGATATTTCTTCTTCTTGTTGTTCTTCTTCTGCACAGCTAAGCTGGAAGTGGCATTTGCGGCTCGCACTAGTGCACAGTTATCTCAAAGAAAGGGGCCACGGTGTTTCTGTATCTCTATTATGTTGGTGCGTCTTCGGAACTTTTAAATATCTCGATATATCTCGAAAACTACGCTTGTGATCAAAAAATATCATAGAACATAAATTGTAGGAAACATAATTCTCTACAAAAAACGTCTCTTAACATTTTGCCATAGCTCGCTTCGTTTCCGAGATATTTGCAGATTCAGCTCAAAGGAACTGGCCTGACGGACATATTTCGAGATATTTCTTCTTCTTGTTGTTCTTCTTCTGCACAGCTAAGCTGGAAGTGGCATTTGCGGCTCGCACTAGTGCACAGTTATCTCAAAGAAAGGGGCCACGGTGTTTCTGTATCTCTATTATGTTGGTGCGTCTTCGGAACTTTCAAATATCTCGATATATCTCGAAAACTACGCTTCTGATCAAAAAATATCATAGAACATAAATTGTACGAAACATAATTCTCTACAAAAAAGGTCTCTTAACATTTTGCCATAGCTCGCTTCGTTTCCGAGATATTTGCAGATTCAGCTCAAAGGAACTGGCCTGACGGAAATATTTCGAGATATTTCTTCTTCTTGTTGTTCTTCTTCTGCACAGCTAAGCTGGAAGTGGCATTTGCAGCTCGCAATAGTACAGAGTTATCTCAAAGAGAGGGGCCACGGTGTTTCTGTATCTCTATTATGTTGGTGCGGCTTCGGAACTTTTAAATATCTCGATATATCTCGAAAACTACGCTTCTGATCAAAAAATATCATAGAACATAAATTGTAGGAAAGATAATTCTCTACAAAAAACGTCTCTTAACATTTTGCCATAGGTCGCTTCGTTTCCGAGATATTTGCAGATTTATCTCAAGGGAAGGGGCCTAACGGACATATTTCGAGATATTTCTTCTTCTTGTTGTCCTTCTTCTGCACAGCTAAACTGGAAGTGGCATTTCCAGCTCGCAATAGTGCAGAGTTATCTCAAAGAGAGGGGCCACGGTGTTTCTGTATCTCTATTATGTTGGTGCGGCTTCGGAACTTTTAAATATCTTGATATATCTCGAGAACTACGCATCTGATCAAAACATATCATAGAAGATAAAAAGTAGGAAACTTAATTCTCTACAAAAAAGGTCTCTTAACATTTTGCCATAGCTCGCTTCGTTTCCGAGATATTTGCAGATTTATCTCAAGGGAAGGGGCCTGACGGACATATTTCGAGATATTTCTTCTTCTTGTTGTTCTTCTTCTGCACAGCTAAGCTGGAAGTGGCATTTGCGGCTCGCACTAGTGCAGAGTTATCTCAAAGAAAGGGGCCACGGTGTTTCTGTATCCCTATTATGTTGGTGCGGATTCGGAACTTTTAAATATCTGGATATATCTCGAAAACTACGCTTCGGATCAAAAAATATCATAGAACATAAATAGTAGGAAACATAATTCTCTACAAAAAACGTCTCTTAACATTTTGCCATAGCTCGCTTCGTTTCCGAGATATGTGCAGATTTATCTCAAGGGAAGGGGCCTGACGGACATACTTCGAGATATTTCTTCTTCTTGTTGTTGTTCTTCTGCACAGCTAAGCTGGAAGTGGCATTTGCGGCTCGCACTAGTGCAGAGTTATCTCAACGAAAGGGGCCACGGTGTTTCTGTATCTCTATTATGTTGGTGCGGCTTCGGAACTTTTAAATATCTCGATATATCTCGAAAACTACGCTTCTGATCAAAAAATATCATAGAACATAAATTGTAGGAAACATAATTCTCTACAAAAACGGTCTCTCAACATTTTGCCATAGCTCGCTTCGTTTCCGAGATATTTGCAGATATATCTCAAGGGAAGGGGCCTGACGGACATATTTCGAGATATTTCTTCTTCTTGTTGTTCTTCTTCTGCACAGCTAAGCTGGAAGTGGCATTTGCGGCTCGCACTAGTGCAGAGTTATCTCAAAGAAAGGGGCCACGGTGTTTCTGTATCCCTATTATGTTGGTGCGGCTTCGGAACTTTTAAATATCTCGATATATCTCGAAAACTACGCTTCTGATCAAAAAATATCATAGAACATAAATTGTAGGAAACATAATTCTCTACAAAAAACGTCTCTTAACATTTTGCCATAGCTCGCTTCGTTTCCGCGATATTTGCAGATTCAGCTCAAAGGAACTGGCCTGACGGACATATTTCGAGATATTTCTTCTTCTTGTTGTTCTTCCTCTGCACAGCTAAGCTGGAAGTGGCATTTGCAGCTCGCAATAGTGCAGAGTTATCTCAAAGAAAGGGGCGACGGTGTTTCTGTATCTCTATTATGTTGGTGCGGCTTCGGAACTTTTAAATACCTTGATATATCTCGAGAACTACGCATCTGATCAAAAAATATCATAGAAGATAAAAAGTAGGAAACTTAATTCTCTACAAAAAAGGTCTCTTAACATTTTGCCATAGCTCGCTTCGTTTCCGAGATATTTGCAGATTTATCTCAAGGGAAGGGGCCTGACGGACATATTTCGAGATATTTCTTCTTCTTGTTGTTCTTCTTCTGCACAGCTAAGCTGGAAGTGGCATTTGCGGCTCGCACTAGTGCAGAGTTATCTCAAAGAAAGGGGCCACGGTGTTTCTGTATCCCTATTATGTTGGTGCGGCTTCGGAACTTTTAAATATCTCGATATATCTCGAAAACTACGCTTCTGATCAAAAAATATCGTAGAACATAAATTGTAGGAAACATAATTCTCTACAAAAAACGTCGCTTAACATTTTGCCATAGCTCGCTTCGTTTCCGAGATATTTGCAGATTCAGCTCAAAGGAACGGGCCTGACGGACATATTTCGAGATACTTCTTCTTCTTGTTGTTCTTCCTCTGCACAGCTAAGCTGGAAGTGGCATTTGCAGCTCGCAATAGTGCAGAGTTATCTCAAAGAAAGGGGCCACGGTGTTTCTGTATCTCTATTATGTTGGTGCGGCTTCGGAACTTTTAAATATCTTGATATATCTCGAAAACTACGCTTCTGATCAAAAAATATCGTAGAACATAAATTGTAGGAAACTTAATTCTCTACAAAAAAGGTCTCTTAACATTTTGCCATAGCTCGCTTCGTTTCCGAGATATTTGCAGATTTATCTCAAGGGAAGGGGCCTGACGGACATATTTCGAGATATTTCTTCTTCTTGTTGTTCTTCTTCTGCACAGCTAAGCTGGAAGTGGCATTTGCAGCGCGCAATAGTGCAGAGTTATCTCAAAGAAAGGAGCCACGGTGTTTCTGTATCTCTATTATGTTGGTGCGGCTTCGGAACTTTTAAATATCTTGATATATCTCGAGAACTACGCATCTGATCAAAAAATATCATAGAATATAAAATGTAGGAAACTTAATTCTCTACAAAAAAGGTCTCTTAACATTTTGCCATAGCTCGCTTCGTTTCCGAGATATTTGCAGATTTATCTCAAGGGAAGGGGCCTCACGGACATATTTCGAGATATTTCTTCTTCTTGTTGTTCTTCTTCTGCACAGCTAAGCTGGAAGTGGCATTTGCAGCTCGCAATAGTGCAGAGATATCTCAAAGAAAGGGGCCACGGTGTTTCTGTATCTCTATTATGTTGGTGCGGCTTCGGAACTTTTAAATATCTTGATATATCTCGAGAACTACGCGTCTGATCAAAAAATATCATAGAACATAGAAAGTAGGAAACATAATTCTGTACAAAAAAGGTCTCCTAACATTTTGCCATAGCTCGCTTCGTTTCCGAGATATTTGCAGATTTATCTCAAGGGAAGGGGCCTGACGGACATATTTCGAGATATTTCTTCTTCTTGTTGTTCTTCTTCTGCACAGCTAAGCTGGAAGTGGCATTTGCGGCTCGCACTAGTGCACAGTTATCTCAAAGAAAGGGGCCACGGTGTTTCTGTATCTCTATTATGTTGGTGCGGCTTCGGAACTTTTAAGTATCTCGATATATCTCGAAAACTACGCTTCTGATCAAAAAATATCATAGAACATAAATTGTAGGAAACATAATTCTCTACAAAAAACGTCTCTTAACATTTTGCCATAGCTCGCTTCGTTTCCGAGATATTTGCAGATTCAGCTCAAAGGAACTGGCCTGACGGACATATTTCGAGATATTTCTTCTTCTTGTTGTTCTTCCTCTGCACAGCTAAGCTGGAAGTGGCATTTGCGGCTCGCACTAGTGCAGAGTTATCTCAAAGAAAGGGGCCACGGTGTTTCTGTATCTCTATTATGTTGGTGCGGCTTCGGAACTTTTAAATATCTCGATATATCTCGAAAACTACGCATCTGATCAAAAAATATCATAGAACATAAATTGTAGGAAACATAATTCTCTACAAAAAAGGTCTCTCAACATTTTGCCATAGCTCGCTTCGTTTCCGAGATATTTGCAGATATATCTCAAGGGCAGGGGCCTGACGGACATATTTCGAGATATTTCTTCTTCTTGTTGTTCTTCTTCTGCACAGCTAAACTGGAAGTGGCATTTCCAGCTCGCAATAGTGCAGAGTTATCTCAAAGAAAGGAGCCACGGTGTTTCTGTATCTCTATTATGTTGGTGCGGCTTCGGAACTTTTAAATATCTTGATATATCTCGAGAACTACGCATCTGATCAAAAAATATCATAGAACATAAAATGTAGGAAACTTAATTCTCTACAAAAAAGGTCTCTTAACATTTTGCCATAGCTCGTTTCGTTTCCGAGATATTTGCAGATTTATCTCAAGGGAAGGGGCCTGACGGACATATTTCGAGATATTTCTTCTTCTCGTTGTTCTTCTTCTGCACAGCTAAGCTGTAAGTGGCATTTGCGGCTCGCACTAGTGCAGAGTTATCTCAAAGAAAGGGGCCACGGTGTTTCTGTATCTCTATTATGTTGGTGCGGCTTCGGAACCTTTAAATATCTCGATATATCTCGAAAACTACGCTTCTGATCAAAAAATATCATAGAACATAAATTGTAGGAAACAATTCTCTACAAAAAACGTCTCTTAACATTTTGCCATAGCTCGCTTCGTTTCCGAGATATTTGCAGATTCAGCTCAAAGGAACTGGCCTGACGGACATATTTCGAGATATTTCTTCTTCTTGTTGTTCTTCTTCTGCACAGCTAAGCTGGAAGTGGCATTAGCGGCTCGCACTAGTGCAGAGTTATCTCAAAGAAAGGGGCCACGGTGTTTCTGTACCTCTATTATGTTGTTGCGGCTTTGGAACTTTTAAATATCTTGATATATCTCGAGAACTACGCCTCTGATCAAAAAATATCATAGAATATAAAAAGTAGGAAACTTAATTCTCTACAAAAAAGGTCTCTTAACATTTTGCCATAGCTCGCTTCGTTTCCGAGATATTTGCAGATTTATTTCAAGGGAAGGGGCCTGACGGACATATTTCGAGATATTTCATCTTCTTGTTGTTCTTCTTCTGCACAGCTAAGCTGGAAGTGGCATTTGCAGCTCGCACTAGTGCAGAGTTATCTCAAAGAAAGGGGCCACGGTGTTTCTGTATCTCTATTATGTTGGTGCGGCTTCGGAACTTTTAAATATCTCGATATATCTCGAGAACTACGCATCTGATCAAAAAATATCATAGAACATAAAAAGTAGGAAACCTAATTTTCTACAAAAAAGGTCTCTTAACATTTTGCCATAGCTCGCTTTGTTTCCGAGATATTTGCAGATTTATCTCAAGGGAAGGCGCCTGACGGACATATTTCGAGATATTTCTTCTTCTTGTTGTTCTTCTTCTGCACAGCTAAGCTGGAAGTGGCATTAGCGGCTCGCACTAGTGCAGAGTTATCTCAAAGAAAGGGGCCACGGTGTTTCTGTATCCCTATTATGTTGGTGCGGCTTCGGAACTTTTAAATATCTCGATATATCTCGAAAACTACGCTTCTGATCAAAAAATATCATAGAACATAAATTGTAGGAAACATAATTCTCTACAAAAAACGTCTCTTAACATTTTGCCATAGCTCGCTTCGTTTCCGAGATATTTGCAGATTCAGCTCAAAGGAACTGGCCTGACGGACATATTTCGAGATATTTCTTCTTCTTGTTGTTCTTCTTCTGCACAGCTAAACTGGAAGTGGCATTTCCAGCTCGCACTAGTGCAGAGTTATCTCAAAGAACGGGGCCACGGTGTTTCTGTATCTCTATTATGTTGGTGCGGCTTCGGAACTTTTAAATATCTTGATATATCTCGAGAACTACGCCTCTGATCGAAGAATATCATAGAACGTAAAAAGTAGGAAACTTAATTCTCTACAAAAAAGGTCTCTTAACATTTTGCCATAGCTCGCTTCGTTTCCGAGATATTTGCAGATTTATCTCAAGGGAAGGGGCCTGACGGACATATTTCGAGATATTTCTTCTTCTTGTTGTTCTTCTTCTGCACAGCTAAGCTGGAAGTGGCATTTGCAGCGCGCAATAGTGCAGAGTTATCTCAAAGAAAGGGGCCACGGTGTTTCTGTATCTCTATTATGTTGGTGCGGCTTCGGAACTTTTAAATATCTTGATACATCTCGAAAACTACGCATCTGATCAAAAAATATCATAGAAGATAAAAAGTAGGAAACTTAATTCTCTACAAAAAAGGTCTCTTAACATTTCGCCATAGCTCGCTTCGTTTCCGACATATTTGCAGATTTATCTCAAGGGAAGGGGCCTGTCGGACATATTTCGAGATATTTCCTCTTCTTGTTGTTCTTCTTCTGCACAGCTAAACTGGAAGTGGCATTTCCAGCTCGCACTAGTGCAGAGTTATCTCAAAGAACGGGGCCACGGTGTTTCTGTATCTCTATTATGTTGGTGCGGCTTCGGAACTTTTAAATATCTTGATATATCTCGAGAACTACGCCTCTGATCGAAGAATATCATAGAACGTAAAAAGTAGGAAACTTAATTCTCTACAAAAAAGGTCTCTCAACATTTTGCCATAGCTCGCTTCGTTTCCGAGATATTTGCAGATTTATCTCAAGGGAAGGGGCCTGACGGACATATTTCGAGATATTTCTTCTTCTTGTTGTTCTTCTTCTGCACAGCTAAGCTGGAAGTGGCATTTGCAGCGCGCAATAGTGCAGAGTTATCTCAAAGAAAGGGGCCACGGTGTTTCTGTATCTCTATTATGTTGGTGCGGCTTCGGAACTTTTAAATATCTCGATATATCTCGAAAACTACGCATCTGATCAAAAAATATCATAGAACATAAATTGTAGGAAACATAATTCTCTACAAAAAAGGTCTCTCAACATTTTGCCATAGCTCGCTTCGTTTCCGAGATATTTGCAGATATATCTCAAGGGCAGGGGCCTGACGGACATATTTCGAGATATTTCTTCTTCTTGTTGTTCTTCTTCTGCACAGCTAAACTGGAAGTGGCATTTCCAGCTCGCAATAGTGCAGAGTTATCTCAAAGAAAGGAGCCACGGTGTTTCTGTATCTCTATTATGTTGGTGCGGCTTCGGAACTTTTAAATATCTTGATATATCTCGAGAACTACGCATCTGATCAAAAAATATCATAGAACATAAAATGTAGGAAACTTAATTCTCTACAAAAAAGGTCTCTTAACATTTTGCCATAGCTCGTTTCGTTTCCGAGATATTTGCAGATTTATCTCAAGGGAAGGGGCCTGACGGACATATTTCGAGATATTTCTTCTTCTCGTTGTTCTTCTTCTGCACAGCTAAGCTGTAAGTGGCATTTGCGGCTCGCACTAGTGCAGAGTTATCTCAAAGAAAGGGGCCACGGTGTTTCTGTATCTCTATTATGTTGGTGCGGCTTCGGAACCTTTAAATATCTCGATATATCTCGAAAACTACGCTTCTGATCAAAAAATATCATAGAACATAAATTGTAGGAAACAATTCTCTACAAAAAACGTCTCTTAACATTTTGCCATAGCTCGCTTCGTTTCCGAGATATTTGCAGATTCAGCTCAAAGGAACTGGCCTGACGGACATATTTCGAGATATTTCTTCTTCTTGTTGTTCTTCTTCTGCACAGCTAAGCTGGAAGTGGCATTAGCGGCTCGCACTAGTGCAGAGTTATCTCAAAGAAAGGGGCCACGGTGTTTCTGTACCTCTATTATGTTGTTGCGGCTTTGGAACTTTTAAATATCTTGATATATCTCGAGAACTACGCCTCTGATCAAAAAATATCATAGAATATAAAAAGTAGGAAACTTAATTCTCTACAAAAAAGGTCTCTTAACATTTTGCCATAGCTCGCTTCGTTTCCGAGATATTTGCAGATTTATTTCAAGGGAAGGGGCCTGACGGACATATTTCGAGATATTTCATCTTCTTGTTGTTCTTCTTCTGCACAGCTAAGCTGGAAGTGGCATTTGCAGCTCGCACTAGTGCAGAGTTATCTCAAAGAAAGGGGCCACGGTGTTTCTGTATCTCTATTATGTTGGTGCGGCTTCGGAACTTTTAAATATCTCGATATATCTCGAGAACTACGCATCTGATCAAAAAATATCATAGAACATAAAAAGTAGGAAACCTAATTTTCTACAAAAAAGGTCTCTTAACATTTTGCCATAGCTCGCTTTGTTTCCGAGATATTTGCAGATTTATCTCAAGGGAAGGCGCCTGACGGACATATTTCGAGATATTTCTTCTTCTTGTTGTTCTTCTTCTGCACAGCTAAGCTGGAAGTGGCATTAGCGGCTCGCACTAGTGCAGAGTTATCTCAAAGAAAGGGGCCACGGTGTTTCTGTATCCCTATTATGTTGGTGCGGCTTCGGAACTTTTAAATATCTCGATATATCTCGAAAACTACGCTTCTGATCAAAAAATATCATAGAACATAAATTGTAGGAAACATAATTCTCTACAAAAAACGTCTCTTAACATTTTGCCATAGCTCGCTTCGTTTCCGAGATATTTGCAGATTCAGCTCAAAGGAACTGGCCTGACGGACATATTTCGAGATATTTCTTCTTCTTGTTGTTCTTCTTCTGCACAGCTAAACTGGAAGTGGCATTTCCAGCTCGCACTAGTGCAGAGTTATCTCAAAGAACGGGGCCACGGTGTTTCTGTATCTCTATTATGTTGGTGCGGCTTCGGAACTTTTAAATATCTTGATATATCTCGAGAACTACGCCTCTGATCGAAGAATATCATAGAACGTAAAAAGTAGGAAACTTAATTCTCTACAAAAAAGGTCTCTTAACATTTTGCCATAGCTCGCTTCGTTTCCGAGATATTTGCAGATTTATCTCAAGGGAAGGGGCCTGACGGACATATTTCGAGATATTTCTTCTTCTTGTTGTTCTTCTTCTGCACAGCTAAGCTGGAAGTGGCATTTGCAGCGCGCAATAGTGCAGAGTTATCTCAAAGAAAGGGGCCACGGTGTTTCTGTATCTCTATTATGTTGGTGCGGCTTCGGAACTTTTAAATATCTTGATACATCTCGAAAACTACGCATCTGATCAAAAAATATCATAGAAGATAAAAAGTAGGAAACTTAATTCTCTACAAAAAAGGTCTCTTAACATTTCGCCATAGCTCGCTTCGTTTCCGACATATTTGCAGATTTATCTCAAGGGAAGGGGCCTGTCGGACATATTTCGAGATATTTCCTCTTCTTGTTGTTCTTCTTCTGCACAGCTAAACTGGAAGTGGCATTTCCAGCTCGCACTAGTGCAGAGTTATCTCAAAGAACGGGGCCACGGTGTTTCTGTATCTCTATTATGTTGGTGCGGCTTCGGAACTTTTAAATATCTTGATATATCTCGAGAACTACGCCTCTGATCGAAGAATATCATAGAACGTAAAAAGTAGGAAACTTAATTCTCTACAAAAAAGGTCTCTCAACATTTTGCCATAGCTCGCTTCGTTTCCGAGATATTTGCAGATTTATCTCAAGGGAAGGGGCCTGACGGACATATTTCGAGATATTTCTTCTTCTTGTTGTTCTTCTTCTGCACAGCTAAGCTGGAAGTGGCATTTGCAGCGCGCAATAGTGCAGAGTTATCTCAAAGAAAGGAGCCACGGTGTTTCTGTATCTCTATTATGTTGGTGCGGCTTCGGAACTTTTAAATATCTTGATATATCTCGAGAACTACGCATCTGATCAAAAAATATCATAGAACATAAAATGTAGGAAACTTAACTCTCTACAAAAAAGGTCTCTTAACATTTTGCCATAGCTCGCTTCGTTTCCGAGATATTTGCAGATTTATCTCAAGGGAAGGGGCCTGACGGACATATTTCGAGATATTTCTTCTTCTCGTTGTTCTTCTTCTGCACAGCTAAGCTGTAAGTGGCATTTGCGGCTCGCACTAGTGCAGAGTTATCTCAAAGAAAGGGGCCACGGTGTTTCTGTATCTCTATTATGTTGGTGCGGCTTCGGAACCTTTAAATATCTCGATATATCTCGAAAACTACGCTTCTGATCAAAAAATATCATAGAACATAAATTGTAGGAAACATAATTCTCTACAAAAAAGGTCTCTTAACATTTTGCCATAGCTCGCTTCGTTTCCGAGATATTTGCAGATATATCTCAAGGGCAGGGGCCTGCGGACATATTTCGAGATATTTCTTCTTCTTGTTGTTCTTCTTCTGCACAGCTAAGCTGGAAGTGGCATTTACAGCTCGCAATAGTGCAGAGTTATCTCAAAGAAAGGGGCCACGGTGTTTCTGTATCTCTATTATGTTGGTGCGGCTTCGGAACTTTTAAATATCTCGATATATCTCGAAAACTACGCTTCTGATCAAAAAATATCATAGAACATAAATTGTAGGAAACAATTCTCTACAAAAAACGTCTCTTAACATTTTGCCATAGCTCGCTTCCTTTCCGAGATATTTGCAGATTCAGCTCAAAGGAACTGGCCTGACGGACATATTTCGAGATATTTCTTCTTCTTGTTGTTCTTCTTCTGCACAGCTAAACTGGAAGTGGCATTTCCAGCTCGCAATCGTGCAGAGTTATCTCAAGGAAAGGGGCCACGGTGTTTCTGTATCTCTATTATGTTGGTGCGGCTTCGGAACTTTTAAATATCTTGATATATCTCGAGAACTACGCCTCTGATCGAAAAATATCATAGAACATAAAAAGTAGGAAACTTAATTCTCTACAAAAAAGGTCTCTTAACATTTTGCCATAGCTCGCTTCGTTTCCGAGATATTTGCAGATTCAGCTCAAAGGAACTGGCCTGACGGACATATTTCGAGATATTTCTTCTTCTTGTTGTTCTTCTTCTGCACAGCTAAGCTGGAAGTGGCATTTGCAGCTCGCACTAGTGCAGAGTTATCTCAAAGAAAGGGGCCACGGTGTTTCTGTATCTCTATTATGTTGGTGCGGCTTCGGAACTTTTAAATATCTCGATATATCTCGAGAACTACGCATCTGATCAAAAAATATCATAGAACATAAAAAGTAGGAAACCTAATTTTCTACAAAAAAGGTCTCTTAACATTTTGCCATAGCTCGTTTCGTTTCCGAGATATTTGCAGATTTATCTCAAGGGAAGGGGCCTGACGGACATATTTCGAGATATTTCTTCTTCTCGTTGTTCTTCTTCTGCACAGCTAAGCTGTAAGTGGCATTTGCGGCTCGCACTAGTGCAGAGTTATCTCAAAGAAAGGGGCCACGGTGTTTCTGTATCTCTATTATGTTGGTGCGGCTTCGGAACCTTTAAATATCTCGATATATCTCGAAAACTACGCTTCTGATCAAAAAATATCATAGAACATAAATTGTAGGAAACAATTCTCTACAAAAAACGTCTCTTAACATTTTGCCATAGCTCGCTTCGTTTCCGAGATATTTGCAGATTCAGCTCAAAGGAACTGGCCTGACGGACATATTTCGAGATATTTCTTCTTCTTGTTGTTCTTCTTCTGCACAGCTAAGCTGGAAGTGGCATTAGCGGCTCGCACTAGTGCAGAGTTATCTCAAAGAAAGGGGCCACGGTGTTTCTGTACCTCTATTATGTTGTTGCGGCTTCGGAACTTTTAAATATCTTGATATATCTCGAGAACTACGCCTCTGATCAAAAAATATCATAGAATATAAAAAGTAGGAAACTTAATTCTCTACAAAAAAGGTCTCTTAACATTTTGCCATAGCTCGCTTCGTTTCCGAGATATTTGCAGATTTATTTCAAGGGAAGGGGCCTGACGGACATATTTCGAGATATTTCTTCTTCTTGTTGTTCTTCTTCTGCACAGCTAAGCTGGAAGTGGCATTTGCAGCTCGCACTAGTGCAGAGTTATCTCAAAGAAAGGGGCCACGGTGTTTCTGTATCTCTATTATGTTGGTGCGGCTTCGGAACTTTTAAATATCTCGATATATCTCGAGAACTACGCATCTGATCAAAAAATATCATAGAACATAAAAAGTAGGAAACCTAATTTTCTACAAAAAAGGTCTCTTAACATTTTGCCATAGCTCGCTTTGTTTCCGAGATATTTGCAGATTTATCTCAAGGGAAGGCGCCTGACGGACATATTTCGAGATATTTCTTCTTCTTGTTGTTCTTCTTCTGCACAGCTAAGCTGGAAGTGGCATTAGCGGCTCGCACTAGTGCAGAGTTATCTCAAAGAAAGGGGCCACGGTGTTTCTGTATCCCTATTATGTTGGTGCGGCTTCGGAACTTTTAAATATCTCGATATATCTCGAAAACTACGCTTCTGATCAAAAAATATCATAGAACATAAATTGTAGGAAACATAATTCTCTACAAAAAACGTCTCTTAACATTTTGCCATAGCTCGCTTCGTTTCCGAGATATTTGCAGATTCAGCTCAAAGGAACTGGCCTGACGGACATATTTCGAGATATTTCTTCTTCTTGTTGTTCTTCTTCTGCACAGCTAAACTGGAAGTGGCATTTCCAGCTCGCACTAGTGCAGAGTTATCTCAAAGAACGGGGCCACGGTGTTTCTGTATCTCTATTATGTTGGTGCGGCTTCGGAACTTTTAAATATCTTGATATATCTCGAGAACTACGCCTCTGATCGAAGAATATCATAGAACGTAAAAAGTAGGAAACTTAATTCTCTACAAAAAAGGTCTCTTAACATTTTGCCATAGCTCGCTTCGTTTCCGAGATATTTGCAGATTTATCTCAAGGGAAGGGGCCTGACGGACATATTTCGAGATATTTCTTCTTCTTGTTGTTCTTCTTCTGCACAGCTAAGCTGGAAGTGGCATTTGCAGCGCGCAATAGTGCAGAGTTATCTCAAAGAAAGGGGCCACGGTGTTTCTGTATCTCTATTATGTTGGTGCGGCTTCGGAACTTTTAAATATCTTGATACATCTCGAAAACTACGCATCTGATCAAAAAATATCATAGAAGATAAAAAGTAGGAAACTTAATTCTCTACAAAAAAGGTCTCTTAACATTTCGCCATAGCTCGCTTCGTTTCCGACATATTTGCAGATTTATCTCAAGGGAAGGGGCCTGTCGGACATATTTCGAGATATTTCCTCTTCTTGTTGTTCTTCTTCTGCACAGCTAAACTGGAAGTGGCATTTCCAGCTCGCACTAGTGCAGAGTTATCTCAAAGAACGGGGCCACGGTGTTTCTGTATCTCTATTATGTTGGTGCGGCTTCGGAACTTTTAAATATCTTGATATATCTCGAGAACTACGCCTCTGATCGAAGAATATCATAGAACGTAAAAAGTAGGAAACTTAATTCTCTACAAAAAAGGTCTCTCAACATTTTGCCATAGCTCGCTTCGTTTCCGAGATATTTGCAGATTTATCTCAAGGGAAGGGGCCTGACGGACATATTTCGAGATATTTCTTCTTCTTGTTGTTCTTCTTCTGCACAGCTAAGCTGGAAGTGGCATTTGCAGCGCGCAATAGTGCAGAGTTATCTCAAAGAAAGGAGCCACGGTGTTTCTGTATCTCTATTATGTTGGTGCGGCTTCGGAACTTTTAAATATCTTGATATATCTCGAGAACTACGCATCTGATCAAAAAATATCATAGAACATAAAATGTAGGAAACTTAACTCTCTACAAAAAAGGTCTCTTAACATTTTGCCATAGCTCGCTTCGTTTCCGAGATATTTGCAGATTTATCTCAAGGGAAGGGGCCTGACGGACATATTTCGAGATATTTCTTCTTCTTGTTGTTCTTCTTCTGCACAGCTAAGCTGGAAGTGGCATTTGCAGCTCGCACTAGTGCAGAGTTATCTCAAAGAAAGGGGCCACGGTGTTTCTGTATCTCTATTATGTTGGTGCGGCTTCGGAACTTTTAAATATCTCGATATATCTCGAGAACTACGCATCTGATCAAAAAATATCATAGAACATAAAAAGTAGGAAACCTAATTTTCTACAAAAAAGGTCTCTTAACATTTTGCCATAGCTCGCTTTGTTTCCGAGATATTTGCAGATTTATCTCAAGGGAAGGCGCCTGACGGACATATTTCGAGATAATTCTTCTTCTTGTTGTTCTTCTTCTGCACAGCTAAGCTGGAAGTGGCATTAGCGGCTCGCACTAGTGCAGAGTTATCTCAAAGAAAGGGGCCACGGTGTTTCTGTATCCCTATTATGTTGGTGCGGCTTCGGAACTTTTAAATATCTCGATATATCTCGAAAACTACGCTTCTGATCAAAAAATATCATAGAACATAAATTGTAGGAAACATAATTCTCTACAAAAAACGTCTCTTAACATTTTGCCATAGCTCGCTTCGTTTCCGAGATATTTGCAGATTCAGCTCAAAGGAACTGGCCTGACGGACATATTTCGAGATATTTCTTCTTCTTGTTGTTCTTCTTCTGCACAGCTAAACTGGAAGTGGCATTTCCAGCTCGCAATCGTGCAGAGTTATCTCAAAGAAAGGGGCCACGGTGTTTCTGTATCTCTATTATGTTGGTGCGGCTTCGGAACTTTTAAATATCTTGATATATCTCGAGAACTACGCCTCTGATCGAAAAATATCATAGAACATAAAAAGTAGGAAACTTAATTCTCTACAAAAAAGGTCTCTTAACATTTTGCCATAGCTCGCTTCGTTTCCGAGATATTTGCAGATTTATCTCAAGGGAAGGCGCCTGACGGACATATTTCGAGATATTTCTTCTTCTTGTTGTTCTTCTTCTGCACAGCTAAGCTGGAAGTGGCATTTGCAGCGCGCAATAGTGCAGCGTTATCTCAAAGAAAGGGGCCACGGTGTTTCTGTATCTCTATTATGTTGGTGCGGCTTCGGAACTTTAAAATATCTTGATACATCTCGAGAACTACGCATCTGATCAAAAAATATCATAGAAGATAAAAAGTAGGAAACTTAATTCTCTACAAAAAAGGTCTCTTAACATTTCGCCATAGCTCGCTTCGTTTCCGAGATATTTGCAGATTTATCTCAAGGGAAGGGGCCTGTCGGACATATTTCGAGATATTTCTTCTTCTTGTTGTTCTTCTTCTGCACAGCTAAACTGGAAGTGGCATTTCCAGCTCGCACTAGTGCAGAGTTATCTCAAAGAACGGGGCCACGGTGTTTCTGTATCTCTATTATGTTGGTGCGGCTTCGGAACTTTTAAATATCTTGATATATCTCGAGAACTACGCCTCTGATCGAAGAATATCATAGAACGTAAAAAGTAGGAAACTTAATTCTCTACAAAAAAGGTCTCTTAACATTTTGCCATAGCTCGCTTCGTTTCCGAGATATTTGCAGATTTATCTCAAGGGAAGGGGCCTGACGGACATATTTCGAGATATTTCTTCTTCTTGTTGTTCTTCTTCTGCACAGCTAAGCTGGAAGTGGCATTTGCACCGCGCAATAGTGCAGAGTTATCTCAAAGAAAGGAGCCACGGTGTTTCTGTATCTCTATTATGTTGGTGCGGCTTCGGAACTTTTAAATATCTTGATATATCTCGAGAACTACGCATCTGATCAAAAAATATCATAGAACATAAAATGTAGGAAACTTAATTCTCTACAAAAAAGGTCTCTTAACATTTTGCCATAGCTCGCTTCGTTTCCGAGATATTTGCAGATTTATCTCAAGGGAAGGGGCCTGACGGACATATTTCGAGATATTTCTTCTTCTCGTTGTTCTTTTTCTGCACAGCTAAGCTGTAAGTGGCATTTGCGGCTCGCACTAGTGCAGAGTTATCTCAAAGAAAGGGGCCACGGTGTTTCTGTATCTCTATTATGTTGGTGCGGCTTCGGAACCTTTAAATATCTCGATATATCTCGAGAACTACGCTTCTGATCAAAAAATATCATAGAACATAAATTGTAGGAACCAATTCTCTACAAAAAACGTCTCTTAACATTTTGCCATAGCTCGCTTCGTTTCCGAGATATTTGCAGATTCAGCTCAAAGGAACTGGCCTGACGGACATATTTCGAGATATTTCTTCTTCTTGTTGTTCTTCTTCTGCACAGCTAAACTGGAAGTGGCATTTCCAGCTCGCAATCGTGCAGAGTTATCTCAAAGAAAGGGGCCACGGTGTTTCTGTATCTCTATTATGTTGGTGCGGCTTCGGAACTTTTAAATATCTTGATATATCTCGAGAACTACGCCTCTGATCGAAAAATATCATAGAACATAAAAAGTAGGAAACTTAATTCTCTACAAAAAAGGTCTCTTAACATTTTGCCATAGCTCGCTTCGTTTCCGAGATATTTGCAGATTTATCTCAAGGGAAGGCGCCTGACGGACATATTTCGAGATATTTCTTCTTCTTGTTGTTCTTCTTCTGCACAGCTAAGCTGGAAGTGGCATTTGCAGCGCGCAATAGTGCAGCGTTATCTCAAAGAAAGGGGCCACGGTGTTTCTGTATCTCTATTATGTTGGTGCGGCTTCGGAACTTTAAAATATCTTGATACATCTCGAGAACTACGCATCTGATCAAAAAATATCATAGAAGATAAAAAGTAGGAAACTTAATTCTCTACAAAAAAGGTCTCTTAACATTTCGCCATAGCTCGCTTCGTTTCCGAGATATTTGCAGATTTATCTCAAGGGAAGGGGCCTGTCGGACATATTTCGAGATATTTCTTCTTCTTGTTGTTCTTCTTCTGCACAGCTAAACTGGAAGTGGCATTTCCAGCTCGCACTAGTGCAGAGTTATCTCAAAGAACGGGGCCACGGTGTTTCTGTATCTCTATTATGTTGGTGCGGCTTCGGAACTTTTAAATATCTTGATATATCTCGAGAACTACGCCTCTGATCGAAGAATATCATAGAACGTAAAAAGTAGGAAACTTAATTCTCTACAAAAAAGGTCTCTTAACATTTTGCCATAGCTCGCTTCGTTTCCGAGATATTTGCAGATTTATCTCAAGGGAAGGGGCCTGACGGACATATTTCGAGATATTTCTTCTTCTTGTTGTTCTTCTTCTGCACAGCTAAGCTGGAAGTGGCATTTGCACCGCGCAATAGTGCAGAGTTATCTCAAAGAAAGGAGCCACGGTGTTTCTGTATCTCTATTATGTTGGTGCGGCTTCGGAACTTTTAAATATCTTGATATATCTCGAGAACTACGCATCTGATCAAAAAATATCATAGAACATAAAATGTAGGAAACTTAATTCTCTACAAAAAAGGTCTCTTAACATTTTGCCATAGCTCGCTTCGTTTCCGAGATATTTGCAGATTTATCTCAAGGGAAGGGGCCTGACGGACATATTTCGAGATATTTCTTCTTCTCGTTGTTCTTTTTCTGCACAGCTAAGCTGTAAGTGGCATTTGCGGCTCGCACTAGTGCAGAGTTATCTCAAAGAAAGGGGCCACGGTGTTTCTGTATCTCTATTATGTTGGTGCGGCTTCGGAACCTTTAAATATCTCGATATATCTCGAGAACTACGCTTCTGATCAAAAAATATCATAGAACATAAATTGTAGGAACCAATTCTCTACAAAAAACGTCTCTTAACATTTTGCCATAGCTCGCTTCCTTTCCGAGATATTTCCAGATTCAGCTCAAAGCAACTGGCCTGACGGACATATTTCGAGATATTTCTTCTTCTTGTTGTTCTTCTTCTGCACAGCTAAACTGGAAGTGGCATTTCCAGCTCGCAATCGTGCAGAGTTATCTCAAAGAAAGGGGCCACGGTGTTTCTGTATCTCTATTATGTTGGTGCGGCTTCGGAACTTTTAAATATCTTGATATATCTCGAGAACTACGCCTCTGATCGAAAAATATCATAGAACATAAAAAGTAGGAAACTTAATTCTCTACAAAAAAGGTCTCTTAACATTTTGCCATAGCTCGCTTCGTTTCCGAGATATTTGCAGATTCAGCTCAAAGGAACTGGCCTGACGGTCATATTTCGAGATATTTCTTCTTCTTGTTGTTCTTCTTCTGCACAGCTAAGCTGGAAGTGGCATTTGCAGCTCGCACTAGTGCAGAGTTATCTCAAAGAAAGGGGCCACGGTGTTTCTGTATCTCTATTATGTTGGTGCGGCTTCGGAACTTTTAAATATCTCGATATATCTCGAAAACTACGCTTCTGATCAAAAAATATCATAGAACATAAAATGTAGGAAACTTAGTTCTCTACAAAAAAGGTCTCTTAACATTTTGCCATAGCTCGCTTCGTTTCCGAGATATTTGCAGATTTATCTCAAGGGAAGGGGCCTGACGGACATATTTCGAGATATTTCTTCTTCTCGTTGTTCTTCTTCTGCACAGCTAAGCTGTAAGTGGCATTTGCGGCTCGCACTAGTGCAGAGTTATCTCAAAGAAAGGGGCCACGGTGTTTCTGTATCTCTATTATGTTGGTGCGGCTTCGGAACCTTTAAATATCTCGATATATCTCGAAAACTACGCTTCTGATCAAAAAATATGATAGAACATAAATTGTAGGAAACATAATTCTCTACAAAAAAGGTCTCTTAACATTTTGCCATAGCTCGCTTCGTTTCCGAGATATTTGCAGATATATCTCAAGGGCAGGGGCCTGCGGACATATTTCGAGATATTTCTTCTTCTTGTTGTTCTTCTTCTGCACAGCTAAGCTGGAAGTGGCATTTACAGCTCGCAATAGTGCAGAGTTATCTCAAAGAAAGGGGCCACGGTGTTTCTGTATCTCTATTATGTTGGTGCGGCTTCGGAACTTTTAAATATCTCGATATATCTCGAAAACTACGCTTCTGATCAAAAAATATCATAGAACATAAATTGTAGGAAACAATTCTCTACAAAAAACGTCTCTTAACATTTTGCCATAGCTCGCTTCCTTTCCGAGATATTTGCAGATTCAGCTCAAAGGAACTGGCCTGACGGACATATTTCGAGATATTTCTTCTTCTTGTTGTTCTTCTTCTGCACAGCTAAACTGGAAGTGGCATTTCCAGCTCGCAATCGTGCAGAGTTATCTTAAAGAAAGGGGCCACGGTGTTTCTGTATCTCTATTATGTTGGTGCGGCTTCGGAACTTTTAAATATCTTGATATATCTCGAGAACTACGCATCTGATCAAAAAATATCATAGAACATAAAAAGTAGGAAACTTAATTCTCTACAAAAAAGGTCTCTTAACATTTTGCCATAGCTCGCTTCGTTCCCGAGATATTTGCAGATTTATCTCAAGGGAAGGGGCCTGACGGACATATTTCGAGATATTTCTTCTTCTTGTTGTTCTTCTTCTGCACAGCTAAGCTGGAAGTGGCATTTGCGGCTCGCACTAGTGCAGAGTTATCTCAAAGAAAGGGGCCACGGTGTTTCTGTATCTCTATTATGTTGGTGCGGCTTCGGAACTTTTAAATATCTCGATATATCTCGAGAACTACGCGTCTGATCGAAAAATATCATAGAACATTAAAAGTAGGAAACTTAATTCTCTACAAAAAAGGTCTCTGAACATTTTGCCATAGCTCGCTTCGTTTCCGAGATATTTGCAGATTTATTTCAAGGGAAGGGGCCTGACGGACATATTTCGAGATATTTCTTCTTCTTGTTGTTCTTCTTCTGCACAGCTAAGCTGGAAGTGGCATTTGCGGCTCGCACTAGTGCAGAGTTATCTCAAAGAAAGGAGCCACGGTGTTTCTGTATCTCTATTATCTTGGTGCGGCTTCGGAACTTTTAAATATCTCGATATATCTCGAAAACTACGCTTCTGATCGAAAAATATCATAGAACATAAATTGTAGGAAACATAATTCTCTACAAAAAAGGTCTCTTAACATTTTGCCATAGCTCGCTTCGTTTCCGAGGTATTTGCAGATTTATCTCAAGGGAAGGGTCCTGATGGACATATTTCGAGATATTTCTTCTTCTTGTTGTTCTTCTTCTGCACAGCTAAACTGGAAGTGGCATTTCCAGCTCGCAATCGTGCAGAGTTATCTCAAAGAACGGGGCCACGGTGTTTCTGTATCTCTATTATGTTGGTGCGGCTTCGGAACTTTTAAATATCTTGATATATCTCGAGAACTACGCCTCTGATCGAAGAATATCATAGAACGTAAAAAGTAGGAAACTTAATTCTCTACAAAAAAGGTCTGTTAACATTTTGCCATAGCTCGCTTCGTTTCCGAGATATTTGCAGATTTATCTCAAGGGAAGGGGCCTGACGGACATATTTCGAGATATTTCTTCTTCTTGTTGTTCTTCTTCTGCACAGCTAAGCTGGAAGTGGCATTTGCAGCGCGCAATAGTGCAGAGTTATCTCAAAGAAAGGGGCCACGGTGTTTCTGTATCTCTATTATGTTGGTGCGGCTTCGGCACTTTTAAATATCTTGATACATCTCGAGAACTACGCATCTGATCAAAAAATATCATAGAAGATAAAAAGTAGGAAACTTAATTCTCTACAAAAAACGTCTCTTAACATTTCGCCATAGCTCGCTTCGTTTCCGAGATATTTGCAGATTTATCTCAAGGGAAGGGGCCTGTCGGACATATTTCGAGATATTTCTTCTTCTTGTTGTTCTTCTTCTGCACAGCTAAACTGGAAGTGGCATTTCCAGCTCGCAATCGTGCAGGGTTATCTCAAAGAACGGGGCCACGGTGTTTCTGTATCTCTATTATGTTGGTGCGGCTTCGGAACTTTTAAATATCTTGATATATCTCGAGAACTACGCCTCTGATCGAAGAATATCATAGAACGTAAAAAGTAGGAAACTTAATTCTCTACAAAAAAGGTCTCTTAACATTTTGCCATAGCTCGCTTCGTTTCCGAGATATTTGCAGATTTATCTCAAGGGAAGGGGCCTGACGGACATATTTCGAGATATTTCTTCTTCTTGTTGTTCTTCTTCTGCACAGCTAAGCTGGAAGTGGCATTTGCAGCGCGCAATAGTGCAGAGTTATCTCAAAGAAAGGGGCCACGGTGTTTCTGTATCTCTATTATGTTGGTGCGGCTTCGGAACTTTTAAATATCTTGATACATCTCGAGAACTACGCATCTGATCAAAAAATATCATGGAAGATAAAAAGTAGGAAACTTAATTCTCTACAAAAAAGGTCTCTTAACATTTCGCCATAGCTCGCTTCGTTTCCGAGATATTTGCAGATTTATCTCAAGGGAAGGGGCCTGTCGGACATATTTCGAGATATTTCTTCTTCTTGTTGTTCTTCTTCTGCACAGCTAAGCTGGAAGTGGCATTTGCGGCTCGCACTAGTGCAGAGTTATCTCACAGAATGGGGCCACGGTGTTTCTGTATCTCTATTATGTTGGTGCGGCTTCGGAACTTTTGAATATCTCGATATATCTCGAAAACTACGCTTCTGATCAAAAAATATCATAGAACATAAATTGTAGGAAACATAATTCTCTACAAAAAACGTCTCTTAACATTTTGCCATAGCTCGCTTCGTTTCCGAGATATTTGCAGATTCAGCTCAAAGGAACGGGCCTGACGGACATATTTCGAGATACTTCTTCTTCTTGTTGTTCTTCCTCTGCACAGCTAAGCTGGAAGTGGGATTTGCAGCTCGCAATAGTGCAAGGTTATCTCAAAGAAAGGGGCCACGGTGTTTCTGTATCTCTATTATGTTGGTGCGGCTTCGGAACTTTTAAATATCTTGATATATCTCGAGAACTACGCATCTGATCAAAAAATATCATAGAACTTAAAAAGTAGGAAACTTAATTCTCTACAAAAAAGGTCTCTTAACATTTTGCCATAGCTCTCTTCGTTTCCGAGATATTTGCAGATTTATCTCAAGGGAAGGGGCCTGATGGACATATTTCGAGATATTTCTTCTTCTTGTTGTTCTTCTTCTGCACAGCTAAACTGGAAGTGGCATTTCCAGCTCGCAATCGTGCAGAGTTATCTCAAAGAACGGGGCCACGGTGTTTCTGTATCTCTATTATGTTGGTGCGGCTTCGGAACTTTTAAATATCTTGATATATCTCGAGAACTACGCCTCTGATCGAAGAATATCATAGAACGTAAAAAGTAGGAAACTTAATTCTCTACAAAAAAGGTCTGTTAACATTTTGCCATAGCTCGCTTCGTTTCCGAGATATTTGCAGATTTATCTCAAGGGAAGGGGCCTGACGGACATATTTCGAGATATTTCTTCTTCTTGTTGTTCTTCTTCTGCACAGCTAAGCTGGAAGTGGCATTTGCAGCGCGCAATAGTGCAGAGTTATCTCAAAGAAAGGGGCCACGGTGTTTCTGTATCTCTATTATGTTGGTGCGGCTTCGGCACTTTTAAATATCTTGATACATCTCGAGAACTACGCATCTGATCAAAAAATATCATAGAAGATAAAAAGTAGGAAACTTAATTCTCTACAAAAAACGTCTCTTAACATTTCGCCATAGCTCGCTTCGTTTCCGAGATATTTGCAGATTTATCTCAAGGGAAGGGGCCTGTCGGACATATTTCGAGATATTTCTTCTTCTTGTTGTTCTTCTTCTGCACAGCTAAACTGGAAGTGGCATTTCCAGCTCGCAATCGTGCAGGGTTATCTCAAAGAACGGGGCCACGGTGTTTCTGTATCTCTATTATGTTGGTGCGGCTTCGGAACTTTTAAATATCTTGATATATCTCGAGAACTACGCCTCTGATCGAAGAATATCATAGAACGTAAAAAGTAGGAAACTTAATTCTCTACAAAAAAGGTCTCTTAACATTTTGCCATAGCTCGCTTCGTTTCCGAGATATTTGCAGATTTATCTCAAGGGAAGGGGCCTGACGGACATATTTCGAGATATTTCTTCTTCTTGTTGTTCTTCTTCTGCACAGCTAAGCTGGAAGTGGCATTTGCAGCGCGCAATAGTGCAGAGTTATCTCAAAGAAAGGGGCCACGGTGTTTCTGTATCTCTATTATGTTGGTGCGGCTTCGGAACTTTTAAATATCTTGATACATCTCGAGAACTACGCATCTGATCAAAAAATATCATGGAAGATAAAAAGTAGGAAACTTAATTCTCTACAAAAAAGGTCTCTTAACATTTCGCCATAGCTCGCTTCGTTTCCGAGATATTTGCAGATTTATCTCAAGGGAAGGGGCCTGTCGGACATATTTCGAGATATTTCTTCTTCTTGTTGTTCTTCTTCTGCACAGCTAAGCTGGAAGTGGCATTTGCGGCTCGCACTAGTGCAGAGTTATCTCACAGAATGGGGCCACGGTGTTTCTGTATCTCTATTATGTTGGTGCGGCTTCGGAACTTTTGAATATCTCGATATATCTCGAAAACTACGCTTCTGATCAAAAAATATCATAGAACATAAATTGTAGGAAACATAATTCTCTACAAAAAACGTCTCTTAACATTTTGCCATAGCTCGCTTCGTTTCCGAGATATTTGCAGATTCAGCTCAAAGGAACGGGCCTGACGGACATATTTCGAGATACTTCTTTTTCTTGTTGTTCTTCCTCTGCACAGCTAAGCTGGAAGTGGGATTTGCAGCTCGCAATAGTGCAAGGTTATCTCAAAGAAAGGGGCCACGGTGTTTCTGTATCTCTATTATGTTGGTGCGGCTTCGGAACTTTTAAATATCTTGATATATCTCGAGAACTACGCATCTGATCAAAAAATATCATAGAACATAAAAAGTAGGAAACTTAATTCTCTACAAAAAAGGTCTCTTAACATTTTGCCATAGCTCTCTTCGTTTCCGAGATATTTGCAGATTTATCTCAAGGGAAGGGGCCTGATGGACATATTTCGAGATATTTCTTCTTCTTGTTGTTCTTCTTCTGCACAGCTAAACTGGAAGTGGCATTTCCAGCTCGCAATCGTGCAGAGTTATCTCAAAGAACGGGGCCACGGTGTTTCTGTATCTCTATTATGTTGGTGCGGCTTCGGAACTTTTAAATATCTTGATATATCTCGAGAACTACGCCTCTGATCGAAGAATATCATAGAACGTAAAAAGTAGGAAACTTAATTCTCTACAAAAAAGGTCTGTTAACATTTTGCCATAGCTCGCTTCGTTTCCGAGATATTTGCAGATTTATCTCAAGGGAAGGGGCCTGACGGACATATTTCGAGATATTTCTTCTTCTTGTTGTTCTTCTTCTGCACAGCTAAGCTGGAAGTGGCATTTGCAGCGCGCAATAGTGCAGAGTTATCTCAAAGAAAGGGGCCACGGTGTTTCTGTATCTCTATTATGTTGGTGCGGCTTCGGCACTTTTAAATATCTTGATACATCTCGAGAACTACGCATCTGATCAAAAAATATCATAGAAGATAAAAAGTAGGAAACTTAATTCTCTACAAAAAACGTCTCTTAACATTTCGCCATAGCTCGCTTCGTTTCCGAGATATTTGCAGATTTATCTCAAGGGAAGGGGCCTGTCGGACATATTTCGAGATATTTCTTCTTCTTGTTGTTCTTCTTCTGCACAGCTAAACTGGAAGTGGCATTTCCAGCTCGCAATCGTGCAGGGTTATCTCAAAGAACGGGGCCACGGTGTTTCTGTATCTCTATTATGTTGGTGCGGCTTCGGAACTTTTAAATATCTTGATATATCTCGAGAACTACGCCTCTGATCGAAGAATATCATAGAACGTAAAAAGTAGGAAACTTAATTCTCTACAAAAAAGGTCTCTTAACATTTTGCCATAGCTCGCTTCGTTTCCGAGATATTTGCAGATTTATCTCAAGGGAAGGGGCCTGTCGGACATATTTCGAGATATTTCTTCTTCTTGTTGTTCTTCTTCTGCACAGCTAAGCTGGAAGTGGCATTTGCGGCTCGCACTAGTGCAGAGTTATCTCACAGAATGGGGCCACGGTGTTTCTGTATCTCTATTATGTTGGTGCGGCTTCGGAACTTTTGAATATCTCGATATATCTCGAAAACTACGCTTCTGATCAAAAAATATCATAGAACATAAATTGTAGGAAACATAATTCTCTACAAAAAACGTCTCTTAACATTTTGCCATAGCTCGCTTCGTTTCCGAGATATTTGCAGATTCAGCTCAAAGGAACGGGCCTGACGGACATATTTCGAGATACTTCTTCTTCTTGTTGTTCTTCCTCTGCACAGCTAAGCTGGAAGTGGGATTTGCAGCTCGCAATAGTGCAAGGTTATCTCAAAGAAAGGGGCCACGGTGTTTCTGTATCTCTATTATGTTGGTGCGGCTTCGGAACTTTTAAATATCTTGATATATCTCGAGAACTACGCATCTGATCAAAAAATATCATAGAACATAAAAAGTAGGAAACTTAATTCTCTACAAAAAAGGTCTCTTAACATTTTGCCATAGCTCTCTTCGTTTCCGAGATATTTGCAGATTTATCTCAAGGGAAGGGGCCTGACGGACATATTTCGAGATATTTCTTCTTCTTGTTGTTCTTCTTCTGCACAGCTAAGCTGGAAGTGGCATTTGCAGCTCGCAATAGTGCAGAGTTATCTCAAAGAAAGGGGCCACGGTGTTTCTGTATCTCTATTATGTTGGTGCGGCTTCGGAACTTTTAAATATCTTGATATATCTCGAGAACTACGCATCTGATCAAAAAATATCATAGAACATAAAAAGTAGGAAACTTAATTCTCTACAAAAAAGGTCTCTTAACATTTTGCCATAGCTCGCTTCGTTTCCGAGATATTTGCAGATTTATCTCAAGGGAAGGGTCCTGATGGACATATTTCGAGATATTTCTTCTTCTTGTTGTTCTTCTTCTGCACAGCTAAACTGGAAGTGGCATTTCCAGCTCGCAATCGTGCAGAGTTATCTCAAAGAAAGGGGCCACGGTGTTTCTGTATCTCTATTATGTTGGTGCGGCTTCGGAACTTTTAAATATCTTGATATATCTCGAGAACTACGCCTCTGATCGAAAAATATCATAGAACATAAAAAGTAGGAAACTTAATTCTCTACAAAAAAGGTCTCTTAACATTTTGCCATAGCTCGCTTCGTTTCCGAGATATTTGCAGATTTATCTCAAGGGAAGGGGCCTGACGGACATATTTCGAGATATTTCTTCTTCTTGTTGTTCTTCTTCTGCACAGCTAAGCTGGAAGTGGCATTTGCGGCTCGCACTAGTGCAGAGTGATCTCAAAGAAAGGAGCCACGGTGTTTCTGTATCTCTATTATGTTGGTGCGGCTTCGGAACTTTTAAATATCTAGATATATCTCGAGAACTACGCATCTGATCAAAAAATATCATAGAACATAAAAAGTAGGAAACTTAATTCTCTACAAAAAAGGTCTCTTAACATTTTGCCATAGCTCGCTTCGTTCCCGAGATATTTGCAGATTTATCTCAAGGGAAGGGGCCTGACGGACATATTTCGAGATATTTCTTCTTCTTGTTGTATTCTTCTGCACAGCTAAGCTGGAAGTGGCGTTTGCGGCTCGCACTAGTGCAGAGTTATCTCAAAGAAAGGAGCCACGGTGTTTCTGTATCTCTATTATGTTGGTGCGGCTTCGGAACTTTTAAATATCTTGATATATCTCGAGAACTACGCTTCTGATCAAAAAATATCATAGAACATAAATTGTAGGAAACATAATTCTCTACAAAAAACGTCTCTTAACATTTTGCCATAGCTCGCTTCGTTTCCGAGATATTTGCAGATTCAGCTCAAAGGAACTGGCCTGACGGACAAATTTCGAGATATTTCTTCTTCTTGTTGTTCTTCCTCTGCACAGCTAAGCTGGAAGTGGCATTTGCAGCTCGCAATAGTGCAGAGTTATCTCAAAGAAAGGGGCCACGGTGTTTCTGTATCTCTATTATGTTGGTGCGGCTTCGGAACTTTTAAATATCTTGATATATCTCGAGAACTACGCATCTGATCAAAAAATATCGTAGAACATGAAAAGTAGGAAACTTAATTCTCTACAAAAAAGGTCTCTTAACATTTTGCCATAGCTCTCTTCGTTTCCGAGATATTTGCAGATTTATCTCAAGGGAAGGGGCCTGACGGACATATTTCGAGATATTTCTTCTTCTTGTTGTTCTTCTTCTGCACAGCTAAGCTGGAAGTGGCATTTGCAGCTCGCAATAGTGCAGAGTTATCTCAAAGAAAGGGGCCACGGTGTTTCTGTATCTCTATTATGTTGGTGCGGCTTCGGAACTTTTAAATATCTCGGTATATCTCGAAAACTACGCTTCTGATCAAAAAATATCATAGAACATAAATTGTAGGAAACATAATTCACTACAAAAAACGTCTCTTAACATTTTGCCATAGCTCGCTTCGTTTCCGAGATATTTGCAGATTCAGCTCAAAGGAACGGGCCTGACGGACATATTTCGAGATACTTCTTCTTCTTGTTGTTCTTCCTCTGCACAGCTAAGCTGGAAGTGGCATTTGCAGCTCGCAATAGTGCAGAGTTATCTCAAAGAAAGGGGCCACGGTGTTTCTGTATCTCTATTATGTTGGTGCGGCTTCGGAACTTTTAAATATCTTGATATATCTCGAGAACTACGCATCTGATCAAAAAATATCATAGAACATAAAAAGTAGGAAACTTAATTCTCTACAAAAAAGGTCTCTTAACATTTTGCCATAGCTCACTTCGTTCCCGAGATATTTGCAGATTTATCTCAAGGGAAGGGGCCTGACGGACATATTTCGAGATATTTCTTCTTCTTGTTGTTCTTCTTCTGCACAGCTAAGCTGGAAGTGGCATTTGCGGCTCGCACTAGTGCAGAGTTATCTCAAAGAAAGGGGCCACGGTGTTTCTGTATCTCTATTATGTTGGTGCGGCTTCGGAACTTTTAAATATCTCGATATATCTCGAGAACTACGCGTCTGATCGAAAAATATCATAGAACATAAAAAGTAGGAAACTTAATTCTCTACAAAAAAGGTCTCTTAACATTTTGCCATAGCTCGCTTCGTTTCCGAGATATTTGCAGATTTATTTCAAGGGAAGGGGCCTGACGGACATATTTCGAGATATTTCTTCTTCTTGTTGTTCTTCTTCTGCACAGCTAAGCTGGAAGTGGCATTTGCGGCTCGCACTAGTGCAGAGTTATCTCAAAGAAAGGAGCCACGGTGTTTCTGTATCTCTATTATCTTGGTGCGGCTTCGGAACTTTTAAATATCTCGATATATCTCGAAAACTACGCTTCTGATCGAAAAATATCATAGAACATAAATTGTAGGAAACATAATTCTCTACAAAAAACGTCTCTTAACATTTTGCCATAGCTCGCTTCGTTTCCGAGATATTTGCAGATTCAGCTCAAAGGAACGGGCCTGACGGACATATTTCGAGATACTTCTTCTTCTTGTTGTTCTTCCTCTGCACAGCTAAGCTGGAAGTGGCATTTGCAGCTCGCAATAGTGCAGAGTTATCTCTAAGAAAGGGGCCACGGTGTTTCTGTATCTCTATTATGTTGGTGCGGCTTCGGAACTTTTAAATATCTCGATATATCTCGAAAACTACGCTTCTGATCAAAAAATATCATAGAACGTAAATTGTAGGAAACATTATTCTCTACAAAAAAGGTCTCTTAACATTTTGCCATAGCTCGCTTCGTTTCCGAGATATTTGCAGATTTATTTCAAGGGAAGGGGCCTGACGGACATATTTCGAGATATTTCTTCTTCTTGTTGTTCTTCTTCTGCACAGCTAAGCTGGAAGTGGCATTTGCGGCTCGCACTAGTGCAGAGTTATCTCAAAGAAAGGAGCCACGGTGTTTCTGTATCTCTATTATCTTGGTGCGGCTTCGGAACTTTTAAATATCTCGATATATCTCGAAAACTACGCTTCTGATCGAAAAATATCATAGAACATAAATTGTAGGAAACATAATTCTCTACAAAAAAGGTCTCTTAACATTTTGCCATAGCTCGCTTCGTTTCCGAGATATTTGCAGATTTATCTCAAGGGAAGGGGCCTGACGGACATATTTCGAGATATTTCTTCTTCTTGTTGTTCTTCTTCTGCACAGCTGAGCTGGAAGTGGCATTTGCAGGTCGCAATAGTGCAGAGTTATCTCAAAGAAAGGGGCCACGGTGTTTCTGTATCTCTATTATGTTTGTGCGGCTTCGGAACTTTTAAATATCTCGATATATCTCGAAAACTACGCTTCTGATCAAAAAATATCATAGAACATAAATTGTAGGAAACATAATTCTCTACAAAAAACGTCTCTTAACATTTTGCCATAGCTCGCTTCGTTTCCGAGATATTTGCAGATTCAGCTCAAAGGAACTGGCCTGACGGACATATTTCGAGATATTTCTTCTTCTTGTTGTTCTTCCTCTGCACAGCTAAGCTGGAAGTGGCATTTGCAGCTCGCAATAGTGCAGAGTTATCTCAAAGAAAGGGGCCACGGTGTTTCTGTATCTCTATTATGTTGGTGCGGCTTCGGAACTTTTAAATATCTTGATATATCTCGAGAACTACGCATCTGATCAAAAAATATCATAGAACATGAATTGTAGGAAACATAATTCTCTACAAAAAAGGTATCTTAACATTTTGCCATAGCTCGCTTCGTTTCCGAGATATTTGCAGATATATCTCAAGGGAAGGGGCCTGCCGGACATATTTCGAGATATTTCTTCTTCTTGTTGTTCTTCTTCTGCACAGCTAAGCTGGAAGTGGCATTTACAGCTCGCAATAGTGCAGAGTTATCTCAAAGAAAGGGGCCACGGTGTTTCTGTATCTCTATTATGTTGGTGCTGCTTCGGAACTTTTAAATATCTTGATATATCTAGAGAACTACGCATCTGATCAAAAAATATCGTAGAACATGAAAAGTAGGAAACTTAATTCTCTACAAAAAAGGTGTCTTAACATTTTGCCATAGCTCTCTTCGTTTCCGAGATATTTGCAGATTTATCTCAAGGGAAGGGGCCTGACTGACATATTTCGAGATATTTCTTCTTCTTGTTGTTCTTCTTCTGCACAGCTAAGCTGGAAGTGGCATTTGCAGCTCGCAATAGTGCAGAGTTATCTCAAAGAAAGGGGCCACGGTGTTTCTGTATCTCTATTATGTTGGTGCGGCTTCGGAACTTTTAAATATCTTGATATATCTCGAGAACTACGCATCTGATCAAAAAATATCATAGAACATAAAAAGTAGGAAACTTAATTCTCTACAAAAAAGGTCTCTTAACATTTTGCCATAGCTCGCTTCGTTTCCGAGATATTTGCAGATTTATCTCAAGGGAAGGGTCCTGATGGACATATTTCGAGATATTTCTTCTTCTTGTTGTTCTTCTTCTGCACAGCTAAACTGGAAGTGGCATTTCCAGCTCGCAATAGTGCAGAGTTATCTCTAAGAAAGGGGCCACGGTGTTTCTGTATCTCTATTATGTTGGTGCGGCTTCGGAACTTTTAAATATCTCGATATATCTCGAAAACTACGCTTCTGATCAAAAAATATCATAGAACGTAAATTGTAGGAAACATTATTCCCTACAAAAAAGGTCTCTTAACATTTTGCCATAGCTCGCTTCGTTTCCGAGATATTTGCAGATTTATCTCAAGGGAAGGGGCCTGACGGACATATTTCGAGATATTTCTTCTTCTTGTTGTTCTTCTTCTGCACAGCTAAGCTGGAAGTGGCATTTGCAGCGCGCAATAGTGCAGAGTTATCTCAAAGAAAGGGGCCACGGTGTTTCTGTATCTCTATTATGTTGGTGCGGCTTCAGAACTTTTAAATATCTTGATACATCTCGAGAACTACGCATCTGATCAAAAAATATCATAGAAGATAAAAAGTAGCAAACTTAATTCTCTACAAAAAAGGTCTCTTAACATTTCG
Source organism: Osmia lignaria lignaria (assembly GCF_051020975.1). NCBI lineage: Eukaryota > Metazoa > Arthropoda > Insecta > Hymenoptera > Megachilidae > Osmia > Osmia lignaria. The sequence continues at coordinate 2,324,725 of NW_027478171.1, forward strand.
CCATAGCTCGCTTCGTTTCCGAGATATTTGCAGATTTATCTCAAGGGAAGGGGCCTGTCGGACATATTTCGAGATATTTCTTCTTCTTGTTGTTCTTCTTCTGCACAGCTAAACTGGAAGTGGCATTTCCAGCTCGCAATCGTGCAGAGTTATCTCAAAGAACGGGGCCACGGTGTTTCTGTATCTCTATTATGTTGGTGCGCCTTCGGAACTTTTAAATATCTTGATATATCTCGAGAACTACGCCTCTGATCGAAGAATATCATAGAACGTAAAAAGTAGGAAACTTAATTCTCTACAAAAAAGGTCTCTTAACATTTTGCCATAGCTCGCTTCGTTCCCGAGATATTTGCAGATTTATCTCAAGGGAAGGGGCCTGACGGACATATTTCGAGATATTTCTTCTTCTTGTTGTTCTTCTTCTGCACAGCTAAGCTGGAAGTGGCGTTTGCGGCTCGCACTAGTGCAGAGTTATCTCAAAGAAAGGAGCCACGGTGTTTCTGTATCTCTATTATGTTGGTGCGGCTTCGGAACTTTTAAATATCTCGATATATCTCGAAAACTACGCTTCTGATCAAAAAATATCATAGAACACTAATTGTAGGAAACATAATTCACTACAAAAAACGTCTCTTAACATTTTGCCATAGCTCGCTTCGTTTCCGAGATATTTGCAGATTCAGCTCAAAGGAACGGGCCTGACGGACATATTTCGAGATACTTCTTCTTCTTGTTGTTCTTCCTCTGCACAGCTAAGCTGGAAGTGGCATTTGCATCTCGCAATAGTGCAGAGTTATCTCAAAGAAAGGGGCCACGGTGTTTCTGTATCTCTATTATGTTGGTGCGGCTTCGGAACTTTTAAATATCTTGATATATCTCGAGAACTACGCATCTGATCAAAAAATATCATAGAACATAAAAAGTAGGAAACTTAATTCTCTACAAAAAAGGTCTCTTAACATTTTGCCATAGCTCGCTTCGTTCCCGAGATATTTGCAGATTTATCTCAAGGGAAGGGGCCTGACGGACATATTTCGAGATATTTCTTCTTCTTGTTGTTCTTCTTCTGCACAGCTAAGCTGGAAGTGGCATTTGCGGCTCGCACTAGTGCAGAGTTATCTCAAAGAAAGGGGCCACGGTGTTTCTGTATCTCTATTATGTTGGTGCGGCTTCGGAACTTTTAAATATCTCGATATATCTCGAGAACTACGCGTCTGATCGAAAAATATCATAGAACATAAATTGTAGGAAACATAATTCTCTACAAAAAACGTCTCTTAACATTTTGCCATAGCTCGCTTCGTTTCCGAGATATTTGCAGATTCAGCTCAAAGGAACGGGCCTGACGGACATATTTCGAGATACTTTTTCTTCTTGTTGTTCTTCCTCTGCACAGCTAAGCTGGAAGTGGCATTTGCAGCTCGCACTAGTGCAGAGTTATCTCAAAGAAAGGGGCCACGGTGTTTCTGTATCTCTATTATGTTGGTGCGGCTTCGGAACTTTTAAATATCTCGATATATCTCGAAAACTACGCTTCTGATCAAAAAATATCATAGAACATAAATTGTAGGAAACATAATTCTCTACAAAAAAGGTCTCTTAACATTTTGCCATAGCTCGCTTCGTTTCCGAGATATTTGCAGATATATCTCAAGGGAAGGGGCCTGACGGACATATTTCGAGATATTTCTTCTTCTTGTTGTTCTTCTTCTGCACAGCTAAGCTGGAAGTGGCATTTGCAGCTCGCAATAGTGCAGAGTTATCTCTAAGAAAGGGGCCACGGTGTTTCTGTATCTCTATTATGTTGGTGCGGCTTCGGAACTTTTAAATATCTCGATATATCTCGAAAACTACGCTTCTGATCAAAAAATATCATAGAACCTAAATTGTAGGAAACATTATTCTCTACAAAAAAGGTCTCTTAACATTTTGCCATAGCTCGCTTCGTTTCCGAGATATTTGCAGATTTATCTCAAGGGAAGGGGCCTGACGGACATATTTCGAGATATTTCTTCTTCTTGTTGTTCTTCTTCTGCACAGCTGAGCTGGAAGTGGCATTTGCAGGTCGCAATAGTGCAGAGTTATCTCAAAGAAAGGGGCCACGGTGTTTCTGTATCTCTATTATGTTTGTGCGGCTTCGGAACTTTTAAATATCTCGATATATCTCGAAAACTACGCTTCTGATCAAAAAATATCATAGAACATAAATTATAGGAAACATAATTCTCTACAAAAAACGTCTCTTAACATTTTGCCATAGCTCGCTTCGTTTCCGAGATATTTGCAGATTCAGCTCAAAGGAACTGGCCTGACGGACATATTTCGAGATATTTCTTCTTCTTGTTGTTCTTCCTCTGCACAGCTAAGCTGGAAGTGGCATTTGCAGCTCGCAATAGTGCAGAGTTATCTCAAAGAAAGGGGCCACGGTGTTTCTGTATCTCTATTATGTTGGTGCGGCTTCGGAACTTTTAAATATCTTGATATATCTCGAGAACTACGCATCTGATCAAAAAATATCATAGAACATAAATTGTAGGAAACATAATTCTCTACAAAAGAGGTATCTTAACATTTTGCCATAGCTCGCTTCGTTTCCGAGATATTTGCAGATATATCTCAAGGGAAGGGGCCTGCCGGACATATTTCGAGATATTTCTTCTTCTTGTTGTTCTTCTTCTGCACAGCTAAGCTGGAAGTGGCATTTACAGCTCGCAATAGTGCAGAGTTATCTCAAAGAAAGGGGCCACGGTGTTTCTGTATCTCTATTATGTTGGTGCTGCTTCGGAACTTTTAAATATCTTGATATATCTAGAGAACTACGCATCTGATCAAAAAATATCGTAGAACATGAAAAGTAGGAAACTTAATTCTCTACAAAAAAGGTCTCTTAACATTTTGCCATAGCTCTCTTCGTTTCCGAGATATTTGCAGATTTATCTCAAGGGAAGGGGCCTGACTGACATATTTCGAGATATTTCTTCTTCTTGTTGTTCTTCTTCTGCACAGCTAAGCTGGAAGTGGCATTTGCAGCTCGCAATAGTGCAGAGTTATCTCAAAGAAAGGGGCCACGGTGTTTCTGTATCTCTATTATGTTGGTGCGGCTTCGGAACTTTTAAATATCTTGATATATCTCGAGAACTACGCATCTGATCAAAAAATATCATAGAACATAAAAAGTAGGAAACTTAATTCTCTACAAAAAAGGTCCCTTAACATTTTGCCATAGCTCGCTTCGTTTCCGAGATATTTGCAGATTTATCTCAAGGGAAGGGTCCTGATGGACATATTTCGAGATATTTCTTCTTCTTTTTGTTCTTCTTCTGCACAGCTAAACTGGAAGTGGCATTTCCAGCTCGCAATCGTGCAGAGTTATCTCAAAGAACGGGGCCACGGTGTTTCTGTATCTCTATTATGTTGGTGCGGCTTCGGAACTTTTAAATATCTTGATATATCTCGAGAACTACGCCTCTGATCGAAGAATATCATAGAACGTAAAAAGTAGGAAACTTAATTCTCTACAAAAAAGGTCTCTTAACATTTTGCCATAGCTCGCTTCGTTTCCGAGATATTTGCAGATTTATCTCAAGGGAAGGGGCCTGACGGACATATTTCGAGATATTTCTTCTTCTTGTTGTTCTTCTTCTGCACAGCTAAGCTGGAAGTGGCATTTGCGGCTCGCACTAGTGCAGAGTTATCTCAAAGAAAGGAGCCACGGTGTTTCTGTATCTCTATTATGTTGGTGCGGCTTCGGAACTTTTAAATATCTCGATATATCTCGAAAACTACGCTTCTGATCAAAAAATATCATAGAACATAAATTGTAGGAAACATAATTCACTACAAAAAACGTCTCTTAACATTTTGCCATAGCTCGCTTCGTTTCCGAGATATTTGCAGATTCAGCTCAAAGGAACGGGCCTGACGGACATATTTCGAGATACTTCTTCTTCTTGTTGTTCTTCCTCTGCACAGCTAAGCTGGAAGTGGCATTTGCAGCTCGCAATAGTGCAGAGTTATCTCAAAGAAAGGGGCCACGGTGTTTCTGTATCTCTATTATGTTGGTGCGGCTTCGGAACTTTTAAATATCTTGATATATCTCGAGAACTACGCATCTGATCAAAAAATATCATAGAACATAAAAAGTAGGAAACTTAATTCTCTACAAAAAAGGTCTCTTAACATTTTGCCATAGCTCACTTCGTTCCCGAGATATTTGCAGATTTATCTCAAGGGAAGGGGCCTGACGGACATATTTCGAGATATTTCTTCTTCTTGTTGTTCTTCTTCTGCACAGCTAAGCTGGAAGTGGCATTTGCGGCTCGCACTAGTGCAGAGTTATCTCAAAGAACGGGGCCACGGTGTTTCTGTATCTCTATTATGTTGGTGCGGCTTCGGAACTTTTAAATATCTCGATATATCTCGAGAACTACGCGTCTGATCGAAAAATATCATAGAACATAAAAAGTAGGAAACTTAATTCTCTACAAAAAAGGTCTCTTAACATTTTGCCATAGCTCGCTTCGTTTCCGAGATATTTGCAGATTTATTTCAAGGGAAGGGGCCTGACGGACATATTTCGAGATATTTCTTCTTCTTGTTGTTCTTCTTCTGCACAGCTAAGCTGGAAGTGGCATTTGCGGCTCGCACTAGTGCAGAGTTATCTCAAAGAAAGGAGCCACGGTGTTTCTGTATCTCTATTATCTTGGTGCGGCTTCGGAACTTTTAAATATCTCGATATATCTCGAAAACTACGCTTCTGATCGAAAAATATCATAGAACATAAATTGTAGGAAACATAATTCTCTACAAAAAACGTCTCTTAACATTTTGCCATAGCTCGCTTCGTTTCCGAGATATTTGCAGATTCAGCTCAAAGGAACGGGCCTGACGGACATATTTCGAGATACTTCTTCTTCTTGTTGTTCTTCCTCTGCACAGCTAAGCTGGAAGTGGCATTTGCAGCTCGCAATAGTGCAGAGTTATCTCAAAGGAAGGGGCCACGGTGTTTCTGTATCTCTATTATGTTGGTGCGGCTTCGGAACTTTTAAATATCTTGATATATCTCGAGAACTACGCATCTGATCAAAAAATATCATAGAACATAAAAAGTAGGAAACTTAATTCTCTACAAAAAAGGTCTCTTAACATTTTGCCATAGCTCGCTTTGTTTCCGAGATATTTGCAGATTTATCTCAAGGGAAGGGGCCTGACGGACATATTTCGAGATATTTCTTCTTCTTGTTGTTCTTCTTCTGCACAGCTAAGCTGGAAGTGGCATTTGCAGCTCGCACTAGTGCAGAGTTATCTCAAAGAAAGGGGCCACGGTGTTTCTGTATCTCTATTATGTTGGTGCGGCTTCGGAACTGTTAAATATCTCGATATATCTCGAAAACTACGCTTCTGATCAAAAAATATCATAGAACATAAATTGTAGGAAACATAATTCTCTACAAAAAAGGTCTCTTAACATTTTGCCATAGCTCGCTTCGTTTCCGAGATATTTGCAGATATATCTCAAGGGAAGGGGCCTGACGGACATATTTCGAGATATTTCTTCTTCTTGTTGTTCTTCTTCTGCACAGCTAAGCTGGAAGTGGCATTTGCAGCTCGCAATAGTGCAGAGTTATCTCTAAGAAAGGGGCCACGGTGTTTCTGTATCTCTATTATGTTGGTGCGGCTTCGGAACTTTTAAATATCTCGATATATCTCGAAAACTACGCTTCTGATCAAAAAATATCATAGAACGTAAATTGTAGGAAACATTATTCTCTACAAAAAAGGTCTGTTAACATTTTGCCATAGCTCGCTTCGTTTCCGAGATATTTGCAGATTTATCTCAAGGGAAGGGGCCTGACGGACATATTTCGAGATATTTCTTCTTCTTGTTGTTCTTCTTCTGCACAGCTGAGCTGGAAGTGGCATTTGCAGGTCGCAATAGTGCAGAGTTATCTCAAAGAAAGGGGCCACGGTGTTTCTGTATCTCTATTATGTTTGTGCGGCTTCGGAACTTTTAAATATCTCGATATATCTCGAAAACTACGCTTCTGATCAAAAAATATCATAGAACATAAATTGTAGGAAACATAATTCTCTACAAAAAACGTCTCTTAACATTTTGCCATAGCTCGCTTCGTTTCCGAGATATTTGCAGATTCAGCTCAAAGGAACTGGCCTGACGGACATATTTCGAGATATTTCTTCTTCTTGTTGTTCTTCCTCTGCACAGCTAAGCTGGAAGTGGCATTTGCAGCTCGCAATAGTGCAGAGTTATCTCAAAGAAAGGGGCCACGGTGTTTCTGTATCTCTATTATGTTGGTGCGGCTTCGGAACTTTTAAATATCTTGATATATCTCGAGAACTACGCATCTGATCAAAAAATATCATAGAACATAAATTGTAGGAAACATAATTCTCTACAAAAAAGGTATCTTAACATTTTGCCATAGCTCGCTTCGTTTCCGAGATATTTGCAGATATATCTCAAGGGAAGGGGCCTGCCGGACATATTTCGAGATATTTCTTCTTCTTGTTGTTCTTCTTCTGCACAGCTAAGCTGGAAGTGGCATTTACAGCTCGCAATAGTGCAGAGTTATCTCAAAGAAAGGGGCCACGGTGTTTCTGTATCTCTATTATGTTGGTGCTGCTTCGGAACTTTTAAATATCTTGATATATCTAGAGAACTACGCATCTGATCAAAAAATATCGTAGAACATGAAAAGTAGGAAACTTAATTCTCTACAAAAAAGGTCTCTTAACATTTTGCCATAGCTCTCTTCGTTTCCGAGATATTTGCAGATTTATCTCAAGGGAAGGGGCCTGACTGACATATTTCGAGATATTTCTTCTTCTTGTTGTTCTTCTTCTGCACAGCTAAGCTGGAAGTGGCATTTGCAGCTCGCAATAGTGCAGAGTTATCTCAAAGAAAGGGGCCACGGTGTTTCTGTATCTCTATTATGTTGGTGCGGCTTCGGAACTTTTAAATATCTTGATATATCTCGAGAACTACGCATCTGATCAAAAAATATCATAGAACATAAAAAGTAGGAAACTTAATTCTCTACAAAAAAGGTCTCTTAACATTTTGCCATAGCTCGCTTCGTTTCCGAGATATTTGCAGATTTATCTCAAGGGAAGGGGCCTGACGGACATATTTCGAGATATTTCTTCTTCTTGTTGTTCTTCTTCTGCACAGCTAAGCTGGAAGTGGCATTTGCAGCGCGCAATAGTGCAGAGTTATCTCAAAGAAAGGGGCCACGGTGTTTCTGTATCTCTATTATGTTGGTGCGGCTTCGGAACTTTTAAATATCTTGATACATCTCGAGAACTACGCATCTGATCAAAAAATATCATAGAAGATAAAAAGTAGCAAACTTAATTCTCTACAAAAAAGGTCTCTTAACATTTCGCCATAGCTCGCTTCGTTTCCGAGATATTTGCAGATTTATCTCAAGGGAAGGGGCCTGTCGGACATATTTCGAGATATTTCTTCTTCTTGTTGTTCTTCTTCTGCACAGCTAAACTGGAAGTGGCATTTCCAGCTCGCAATCGTGCAGAGTTATCTCAAAGAACGGGGCCACGGTGTTTCTGTATCTCTAATATGTTGGTGCGCCTTCGGAACTTTTAAATATCTTGATATATCTCGAGAACTACGCCTCTGATCGAAGAATATCATAGAACGTAAAAAGTAGGAAACTTAATTCTCTACAAAAAAGGTCTCTTAACATTTTGCCATAGCTCGCTTCGTTCCCGAGATATTTGCAGATTTATCTCAAGGGAAGGGGCCTGACGGACATATTTCGAGATATTTCTTCTTCTTGTTGTTCTGCTTCTGCACAGCTAAACTGGAAGTGGCATTTCCAGCTCGCAATAGTGCAGAGTTATCTCTAAGAAAGGGGCCACGGTGTTTCTGTATCTCTATTATGTTGGTGCGGCTTCGGAACTTTTAAATATCTCGATATATCTCGAAAACTACGCTTCTGATCAAAAAATATCATAGAACGTAAATTGTAGGAAACATTATTCTCTACAAAAAAGGTCTCTTAACATTTTGCCATAGCTCGCTTCGTTTCCGAGATATTTGCAGATTTATCTCAAGGGAAGGGGCCTGACGGACATATTTCGAGATATTTCTTCTTCTTGTTGTTCTTCTTCTGCACAGCTAAGCTGGAAGTGGCATTTGCAGCGCGCAATAGTGCAGAGTTATCTCAAAGAAAGGGGCCACGGTGTTTCTGTATCTCTATTATGTTGGTGCGGCTTCGGAACTTTTAAATATCTTGATACATCTCGAGAACTACGCATCTGATCAAAAAATATCATAGAAGATAAAAAGTAGCAAACTTAATTCTCTACAAAAAAGGTCTCTTAACATTTCGCCATAGCTCGCTTCGTTTCCGAGATATTTGCAGATTTATCTCAAGGGAAGGGGCCTGTCGGACATATTTCGAGATATTTCTTCTTCTTGTTGTTCTTCTTCTGCACAGCTAAACTGGAAGTGGCATTTCCAGCTCGCAATCGTGCAGAGTTATCTCAAAGAACGGGGCCACGGTGTTTCTGTATCTCTATTATGTTGGTGCGCCTTCGGAACTTTTAAATATCTTGATATATCTCGAGAACTACGCCTCTGATCGAAGAATATCATAGAACGTAAAAAGTAGGAAACGTAATTCTCTACAAAAAAGGTCTCTTAACATTTTGCCATAGCTCGCTTCGTTCCCGAGATATTTGCAGATTTATCTCAAGGGAAGGGGCCTGACGGACATATTTCGAGATATTTCTTCTTCTTGTTGTTCTTCTTCTGCACAGCTAAGCTGGAAGTGGCGTTTGCGGCTCGCACTAGTGCAGAGTTATCTCAAAGAAAGGAGCCACGGTGTTTCTGTATCTCTATTATGTTGGTGCGGCTTCGGAACTTTTAAATATCTCGATATATCTCGAAAACTACGCTTCTGATCAAAAAATATCATAGAACATAAATTGTAGGAAACATAATTCACTACAAAAAACGTCTCTTAACATTTTGCCATAGCTCGCTTCGTTTCCGAGATATTTGCAGATTCAGCTCAAAGGAACGGGCCTGACGGACATATTTCGAGATACTTCTTCTTCTTGTTGTTCTTCCTCTGCACAGCTAAGCTGGAAGTGGCATTTGCATCTCGCAATAGTGCAGAGTTATCTCAAAGAAAGGGGCCACGGTGTTTCTGTATCTCTATTATGTTGGTGCGGCTTCGGAACTTTTAAATATCTTGATATATCTCGAGAACTACGCATCTGATCAAAAAATATCATAGAACATAAACAGTAGGAAACTTAATTCTCTACAAAAAAGGTCTCTTAACATTTTGCCATAGCTCGCTTCGTTCCCGAGATATTTGCAGATTTATCTCAAGGGAAGGGGCCTGACGGACATATTTCGAGATATTTCTTCTTCTTGTTGTTCTTCTTCTGCACAGCTAAGCTGGAAGTGGCATTTGCGGCTCGCACTAGTGTAGAGTTATCTCAAAGAAAGGGGCCACGGTGTTTCTGTATCTCTATTATGTTGGTGCGGCTTCGGAACTTTTAAATATCTCGATATATCTCGAGAACTACGCGTCTGATCGAAAAATATCATAGAACATAAATTGTAGGAAACATAATTCTCTACAAAAAACGTCTCTTAACATTTTGCCATAGCTCGCTTCGTTTCCGAGATATTTGCAGATATATCTCAAGGGAAGGGGCCTGACGGACATATTTCGAGATATTTCTTCTTCTTGTTGTTCTTCTTCTGCACAGCTAAGCTGGAAGTGGCATTTGCAGCTCGCAATAGTGCAGAGTTATCTCTAAGAAAGGGGCCACGGTGTTTCTGTATCTCTATTATGTTGGTGCGGCTTCGGAACTTTTAAATATCTCGATATATCTCGAAAACTACGCTTCTGATCAAAAAATATCATAGAACGTAAATTGTAGGAAACATTATTCTCTACAAAAAAGGTCTCTTAACATTTTGCCATAGCTCGCTTCGTTTCCGAGATATTTGCAGATTTATCTCAAGGGAAGGGGCCTGACGGACACATTTCGAGATATTTCTTCTTCTTGTTGTTCTTCTTCTGCACAGCTGAGCTGGAAGTGGCATTTGCAGGTCGCAATAGTGCAGAGTTATCTCAAAGAAAGGGGCCACGGTGTTTCTGTATCTCTATTATGTTTGTGCGGCTTCGGAACTTTTAAATATCTCGATATATCTCGAAAACTACGCTTCTGATCAAAAAATATCATAGAACATAAATTATAGGAAACATAATTCTCTACAAAAAACGTCTCTTAACATTTTGCCATAGCTCGCTTCGTTTCCGAGATATTTGCAGATTCAGCTCAAAGGAACTGGCCTGACGGACATATTTCGAGATATTTCTTCTTCTTGTTGTTCTTCCTCTGCACAGCTAAGCTGGAAGTGGCATTTGCAGCTCGCAATAGTGCAGAGTTATCTCAAAGAAAGGGGCCACGGTGTTTCTGTATCTCTATTATGTTGGTGCGGCTTCGGAACTTTTAAATATCTCGATATATCTCGAAAACTACGCTTCTGATCAAAAAATATCATAGAACGTAAATTGTAGGAAACATTATTCTCTACAAAAAAGGTCTCTTAACATTTCGCCATAGCTCGCTTCGTTTCCGGGATATTTGCAGATTTATCTCAAGGGAAGGGGCCTGTCGGACATATTTCGAGATATTTCTTCTTCTTGTTGTTCTTCTTCTGCACAGCTAAGCTGGAAGTGGCATTTGCGGCTCGCACTAGTGCAGAGTTATCTCACAGAAAGGGGCCACGGTGTTTCTGTATCTCTATTATGTTGGTGCGGCTTCGGAACTTTTAAATATCTTGATATATCTCGAGAACTACGCATCTGATCAAAAAATATCATAGAACATAAAAAGTAGGAAACTTAATTCTCTACAAAACAGGTCTCTTAACATTTTGCCATAGCTCGCTTCGTTTCCGAGATATTTGCAGATTTATCTCAAGGGAAGGGGCCTGACGGACATATTTCGAGATATTTCTTCTTCTTGTTGTTCTTCTTCTGCACAGCTGAGCTGGAAGTGGCATTTGCAGGTCGCAATAGTGCAGAGTTATCTCAAAGAAAGGGGCCACGGTGTTTCTGTATCTCTATTATGTTTGTGCGGCTTCGGAACTTTTAAATATCTCGATATATCTCGAAAACTACGCTTCTGATCAAAAAATATCATAGAACATAAATTGTAGGAAACATAATTCTCTACAAAAAACGTCTCTTAACATTTTGCCATAGCTCGCATCGTTTCCGAGATATTTGCAGATTCAGCTCAAAGGAACTGGCCTGACGGACATATTTCGAGATATTTCTTCTTCTTGTTGTTCTTCCTCTGCACAGCTAAGCTGGAAGTGGCATTTGCAGCTCGCAATAGTGCAGAGTTATCTCAAAGAAAGGGGCCACGATGTTTCTGTATCTCTATTATGTTGGTGCGGCTTCGGAACTTTTAAATATCTTGATATATCTCGAGAACTACGCATCTGATCAAAAAATATCATAGAACATAAATTGTAGGAAACATAATTCTCTACAAAAAAGGTATCTTAACATTTTGCCATAGCTCGCTTCGTTTCCGAGATATTTGCAGATATATCTCAAGGGAAGGGGCCTGCCGGACATATTTCGAGATATTTCTTCTTCTTGTTGTTCTTCTTCTGCACAGCTAAGCTGGAAGTGGCATTTACAGCTCGCAATAGTGCAGAGTTATCTCAAAGAAAGGGGCCACGGTGTTTCTGTATCTCTATTATGTTGGTGCTGCTTCGGAACTTTTAAATATCTTGATATATCTAGAGAACTACGCATCTGATCAAAAAATATCGTAGAACATGAAAAGTAGGAAACTTAATTCTCTACAAAAAAGGTCTCTTAACATTTTGCCATAGCTCTCTTCGTTTCCGAGATATTTGCAGATTTATCTCAAGGGAAGGGGCCTGACGGACATATTTCGAGATATTTCTTCTTCTTGTTGTTCTTCTTCTGCACAGCTAAGCTGGAAGTGGCATTTGCAGCTCGCAATAATGCAGAGTTATCTCAAAGAAAGGGGCCACGGTGTTTCTGTATCTCTATTATGTTGGTGCGGCTTCGGAACTTTTAAATATCTTGATATATCTCGAGAACTACGCATCTGATCAAAAAATATCATAGAACATAAAAAGTAGGAAACTTAATTCTCTACAAAAAAGGTCTCTTAACATTTTGCCATAGCTCGCTTCGTTTCCGAGATATTTGCAGATTTATCTCGAGGGAAGGGTCCTGATGGACATATTTCGAGATATTTCTTCTTCTTGTTGTTCTTCTTCTGCACAGCTAAACTGGAAGTGGCACTTCCAGCTCGCAATCGTGCAGAGTTATCTCAATGAAAGGGGCCACGGTGTTTCTGTATCTCTATTATGTTGGTGCGGCTTCGGAACTTTTAAATATCTTGATATATCTCGAGAACTACGCCTCTGATCGAAAAATATCATAGAACATAAAAAGTAGGAAACTTAATTCTCTACAAAAAAGGTCTCTTAACATTTTGCCATAGCTCGCTTCGTTTCCGAGATATTTGCAGATTTATCTCGAGGGAAGGGTCCTGATGGACATATTTCGAGATATTTCTTCTTCTTGTTGTTCTTCTTCTGCACAGCTAAACTGGAAGTGGCATTTCCAGCTCGCAATCGTGCAGAGTTATCTCAATGAAAGGGGCCACGGTGTTTCTGTATCTCTATTATGTTGGTGCGGCTTCGGAACTTTTAAATATCTTGATATATCTCGAGAACTACGCCTCTGATCGAAAAATATCATAGAACATAAAAAGTAGGAAACTTAATTCTCTACAAAAAAGGTCTCTTAACATTTTGCCATAGCTCGCTTCGTTTCCGAGATATTTGCAGATTTATCTCAAGGGAAGGGGCCTGACGGACATATTTCGAGATATTTCTTCTTCTTGTTGTTCTTCTTCTGCACAGCTAAGCTGGAAGTGGCATTTGCGGCTCGGACTAGTGCAGAGTTATCTCAAAGAAAGGAGCCACGGTGTTTCTGTATCTCTATTATGTTGGTGCGGCTTCGGAACTTTTAAATATCTCGATATATCTCGAAAACTACGCTTCTGATCAAAAAATATCATAGAACATAAATTGTAGGAAACATAATTCACTACAAAAAACGTCTCTTAACATTTTGCCATAGCTCGCTTCGTTTCCGAGATATTTGCAGATTCAGCTCAAAGGAACGGGCCTGACGGACATATTTCGAGATACTTCTTCTTCTTGTTGTTCTTCCTCTGCACAGCTAAGCTGGAAGTGGCATTTGCAGCTCGCAATAGTGCAGAGTTATCTCAAAGAAAGGGGCCACGGTGTTTCTGTATCTCTATTATGTTGGTGCGGCTTCGGAACTTTTAAATATCTTGATATATCTCGAGAACTACGCATCTGATCAAAAAATATCATAGAACATAAATTGTAGGAAACATAATTCTCTACAAAAAAGGTATCTTAACATTTTGCCATAGCTCGCTTCGTTTCCGAGATATTTGCAGATATATCTCAAGGGAAGGGGCCTGCCGGACATATTTCGAGATATTTCTTCTTCTTGTTGTTCTTCTTCTGCACAGCTAAGCTGGAAGTGGCATTTACAGCTCGCAATAGTGCAGAGTTATCTCAAAGAAAGGGGCCACGGTGTTTCTGTATCTCTATTATGTTGGTGCTGCTTCGGAACTTTTAAATATCTTGATATATCTAGAGAACTACGCATCTGATCAAAAAATATCGTAGAACATGAAAAGTAGGAAACTTAATTCTCTACAAAAAAGGTCTCTTAACATTTTGCCATAGCTCTCTTCGTTTCCGAGATATTTGCAGATTTATCTCAAGGGAAGGGGCCTGACGGACATATTTCGAGATATTTCTTCTTCTTGTTGTTCTTCTTCTGCACAGCTAAGCTGGAAGTGGCATTTGCAGCTCGCAATAATGCAGAGTTATCTCAAAGAAAGGGGTCACGGTGTTTCTGTATCTCTATTATGTTGGTGCGGCTTCGGAACTTTTAAATATCTTGATATATCTCGAGAACTACGCATCTGATCAAAAAATATCATAGAACATAAAAAGTAGGAAACTTAATTCTCTACAAAAAAGGTCTCTTAACATTTTGCCATAGCTCGCTTCGTTTCCGAGATATTTGCAGATTTATCTCGAGGGAAGGGTCCTGATGGACATATTTCGAGATATTTCTTCTTCTTGTTGTTCTTCTTCTGCACAGCTAAACTGGAAGTGGCATTTCCAGCTCGCAATCGTGCAGAGTTATCTCAATGAAAGGGGCCACGGTGTTTCTGTATCTCTATTATGTTGGTGCGGCTTCGGAACTTTTAAATATCTTGATATATCTCGAGAACTACGCCTCTGATCGAAAAATATCATAGAACATAAAAAGTAGGAAACTTAATTCTCTACAAAAAAGGTCTCTTAACATTTTGCCATAGCTCGCTTCGTTTCCGAGATATTTGCAGATTTATCTCGAGGGAAGGGTCCTGATGGACATATTTCGAGATATTTCTTCTTCTTGTTGTTCTTCTTCTGCACAGCTAAACTGGAAGTGGCATTTCCAGCTCGCAATCGTGCAGAGTTATCTCAATGAAAGGGGCCACGGTGTTTCTGTATCTCTATTATGTTGGTGCGCCTTCGGAACTTTTAAATATCTTGATATATCTCGAGAACTACGCTTCTGATCAAAAAATATCATAGAACATAAATTGTAGGAAACATAATTCACTACAAAAAACGTCTCTTAACATTTTGCCATAGCTCGCTTCGTTTCCGAGATATTTGCAGATTCAGCTCAAAGGAACGGGCCTGACGGACATATTTCGAGATATTTCTTCTTCTTGTTGTTCTTCTTCTGCACAGCTAAGCTGGAAGTGGCATTTGCAGCGCGCAATAGTGCAGAGTTATCTCAAAGAAAGGGGCCACGGTGTTTCTGTATCTCTATTATGTTGGTGCGGCTTCGGAACTTTTAAATATCTTGATACATCTCGAGAACTACGCATCTGATCAAAAAATATCATAGAAGATAAAAAGTAGGAAACTTAATTCTCTACAAAAAAGGTCTCTTAACATTTCGCCATAGCTCGCTTCGTTTCCGAGATATTTGCAGATTTATCTCAAGGGAAGGGGCCTGTCGGACATATTTCGAGATATTTCTTCTTCTTGTTGTTCTTCTTCTGCACAGCTAAGCTGGAAGTGGCATTTGCGGCTCGCACTAGTGCAGAGTTATCTCACAGAAAGGGGCCACGGTGTTTCTGTATCTCTATTATGTTGGTGCGGCTTCGGAACTTTTAAATATCTTGATATATCTCGAGAACTACGCATCTGATCAAAAAATATCATAGAACATAAAAAGTAGGAAACTTAATTCTCTACAAAACAGGTCTCTTAACATTTTGCCATAGCTCGCTTCGTTTCCGAGATATTTGCAGATTTATCTCAAGGGAAGGGGCCTGACGGACATATTTCGAGATATTTCTTCTTCTTGTTGTTCTTCTTCTGCACAGCTGAGCTGGAAGTGGCATTTGCAGGTCGCAATAGTGCAGAGTTATCTCAAAGAAAGGGGCCACGGTGTTTCTGTATCTCTATTATGTTTGTGCGGCTTCGGAACTTTTAAATATCTCGATATATCTCGAAAACTACGCTTCTGATCAAAAAATATCATAGAACATAAATTGTAGGAAACATAATTCTCTACAAAAAACGTCTCTTAACATTTTGCCATAGCTCGCTTCGTTTCCGAGATATTTGCAGATTCAGCTCAAAGGAACTGGCCTGACGGACATATTTCGAGATATTTCTTCTTCTTGTTGTTCTTCCTCTGCACAGCTAAGCTGGAAGTGGCATTTGCAGCTCGCAATAGTGCAGAGTTATCTCAAAGAAAGGGGCCACGGTGTTTCTGTATCTCTATTATGTTGGTGCGGCTTCGGAACTTTTAAATATCTTGATATATCTCGAGAACTACGCATCTGATCAAAAAATATCATAGAACATAAATTGTAGGAAACATAATTCTCTACAAAAAAGGTATCTTAACATTTTGCCATAGCTCGCTTCGTTTCCGAGATATTTGCAGATATATCTCAAGGGAAGGGGCCTGCCGGACATATTTCGAGATATTTCTTCTTCTTGTTGTTCTTCTTCTGCACAGCTAAGCTGGAAGTGGCATTTACAGCTCGCAATAGTGCAGAGTTATCTCAAAGAAAGGGGCCACGGTGTTTCTGTATCTCTATTATGTTGGTGCTGCTTCGGAACTTTTAAATATCTTGATATATCTAGAGAACTACGCATCTGATCAAAAAATATCGTAGAACATGAAAAGTAGGAAACTTAATTCTCTACAAAAAAGGTCTCTTAACATTTTGCCATAGCTCTCTTCGTTTCCGAGATATTTGCAGATTTATCTCAAGGGAAGGGGCCTGACGGACATATTTCGAGATATTTCTTCTTCTTGTTGTTCTTCTTCTGCACAGCTAAGCTGGAAGTGGCATTTGCAGCTCGCAATAATGCAGAGTTATCTCAAAGAAAGGGGCCACGGTGTTTCTGTATCTCTATTATGTTGGTGCGGCTTCGGAACTTTTAAATATCTTGATATATCTCGAGAACTACGCATCTGATCAAAAAATATCATAGAACATAAAAAGTAGGAAACTTAATTCTCTACAAAAAAGGTCTCTTAACATTTTGCCATAGCTCGCTTCGTTTCCGAGATATTTGCAGATTTATCTCGAGGGAAGGGTCCTGATGGACATATTTCGAGATATTTCTTCTTCTTGTTGTTCTTCTTCTGCACAGCTAAACTGGAAGTGGCATTTCCAGCTCGCAATCGTGCAGAGTTATCTCAATGAAAGGGGCCACGGTGTTTCTGTATCTCTATTATGTTGGTGCGCCTTCGGAACTTTTAAATATCTTGATATATCTCGAGAACTACGCTTCTGATCAAAAAATATCATAGAACATAAATTGTAGGAAACATAATTCACTACAAAAAACGTCTCTTAACATTTTGCCATAGCTCGCTTCGTTTCCGAGATATTTGCAGATTCAGCTCAAAGGAACGGGCCTGACGGACATATTTCGAGATATTTCTTCTTCTTGTTGTTCTTCTTCTGCACAGCTAAGCTGGAAGTGGCATTTGCAGCGCGCAATAGTGCAGAGTTATCTCAAAGAAAGGGGCCACGGTGTTTCTGTATCTCTATTATGTTGGTGCGGCTTCGGAACTTTTAAATATCTTGATACATCTCGAGAACTACGCATCTGATCAAAAAATATCATAGAAGATAAAAAGTAGGAAACTTAATTCTCTACAAAAAAGGTCTCTTAACATTTCGCCATAGCTCGCTTCGTTTCCGAGATATTTGCAGATTTATCTCAAGGGAAGGGGCCTGTCGGACATATTTCGAGATATTTCTTCTTCTTGTTGTTCTTCTTCTGCACAGCTAAGCTGGAAGTGGCATTTGCGGCTCGCACTAGTGCAGAGTTATCTCACAGAAAGGGGCCACTGTGTTTCTGTATCTCTATTATGTTGGTGCGGCTTCGGAACTTTTAAATATCTTGATATATCTCGAGAACTACGCATCTGATCAAAAAATATCATAGAACATAAAAAGTAGGAAACTTAATTCTCTACAAAACAGGTCTCTTAACATTTTGCCATAGCTCGCTTCGTTTCCGAGATATTTGCAGATTTATCTCAAGGGAAGGGGCCTGACGGACATATTTCGAGATATTTCTTCTTCTTGTTGTTCTTCTTCTGCACAGCTGAGCTGGAAGTGGCATTTGCAGGTCGCAATAGTGCAGAGTTATCTCAAAGAAAGGGGCCACGGTGTTTCTGTATCTCTATTATGTTTGTGCGGCTTCGGAACTTTTAAATATCTCGATATATCTCGAAAACTACGCTTCTGATCAAAAAATATCATAGAACATAAATTGTAGGAAACATAATTCTCTACAAAAAACGTCTCTTAACATTTTGCCATAGCTCGCTTCGTTTCCGAGATATTTGCAGATTCAGCTCAAAGGAACTGGCCTGACGGACATATTTCGAGATATTTCTTCTTCTTGTTGTTCTTCCTCTGCACAGCTAAGCTGGAAGTGGCATTTGCAGCTCGCAATAGTGCAGAGTTATCTCAAAGAAAGGGGCCACGGTGTTTCTGTATCTCTATTATGTTGGTGCGGCTTCGGAACTTTTAAATATCTTGATATATCTCGAGAACTACGCATCTGATCAAAAAATATCATAGAACATAAATTGTAGGAAACATAATTCTCTACAAAAAAGGTATCTTAACATTTTGCCATAGCTCGCTTCGTTTCCGAGATATTTGCAGATATATCTCAAGGGAAGGGGCCTGCCGGACATATTTCGAGATATTTCTTCTTCTTGTTGTTCTTCTTCTGCACAGCTAAGCTGGAAGTGGCATTTACAGCTCGCAATAGTGCAGAGTTATCTCAAAGAAAGGGGCCACGGTGTTTCTGTATCTCTATTATGTTGGTGCTGCTTCGGAACTTTTAAATATCTTGATATATCTAGAGAACTACGCATCTGATCAAAAAATATCGTAGAACATGAAAAGTAGGAAACTTAATTCTCTACAAAAAAGGTCTCTTAACATTTTGCCATAGCTCTCTTCGTTTCCGAGATATTTGCAGATTTATCTCAAGGGAAGGGGCCTGACGGACATATTTCGAGATATTTCTTCTTCTTGTTGTTCTTCTTCTGCACAGCTAAGCTGGAAGTGGCATTTGCAGCTCGCAATAATGCAGAGTTATCTCAAAGAAAGGGGCCACGGTGTTTCTGTATCTCTATTATGTTGGTGCGGCTTCGGAACTTTTAAATATCTTGATATATCTCGAGAACTACGCATCTGATCAAAAAATATCATAGAACATAAAAAGTAGGAAACTTAATTCTCTACAAAAAAGGTCTCTTAACATTTTGCCATAGCTCGCTTCGTTTCCGAGATATTTGCAGATTTATCTCGAGGGAAGGGTCCTGATGGACATATTTCGAGATATTTCTTCTTCTTGTTGTTCTTCTTCTGCACAGCTAAACTGGAAGTGGCATTTCCAGCTCGCAATCGTGCAGAGTTATCTCAATGAAAGGGGCCACGGTGTTTCTGTATCTCTATTATGTTGGTGCGGCTTCGGAACTTTTAAATATCTTGATATATCTCGAGAACTACGCCTCTGATCGAAAAATATCATAGAACATAAAAAGTAGGAAACTTAATTCTCTACAAAAAAGGTCTCTTAACATTTTGCCATAGCTCGCTTCGTTTCCGAGATATTTGCAGATTTATCTCGAGGGAAGGGTCCTGATGGACATATTTCGAGATATTTCTTCTTCTTGTTGTTCTTCTTCTGCACAGCTAAACTGGAAGTGGCATTTCCAGCTCGCAATCGTGCAGAGTTATCTCAATGAAAGGGGCCACGGTGTTTCTGTATCTCTATTATGTTGGTGCGGCTTCGGAACTTTTAAATATCTTGATATATCTCGAGAACTACGCCTCTGATCGAAAAATATCATAGAACATAAAAAGTAGGAAACTTAATTCTCTACAAAAAAGGTCTCTTAACATTTTGCCATAGCTCGCTTCGTTTCCGAGATATTTGCAGATTTATCTCAAGGGAAGGGGCCTGACGGACATATTTCGAGATATTTCTTCTTCTTGTTGTTCTTCTTCTGCACAGCTAAGCTGGAAGTGGCATTTGCGGCTCGCACTAGTGCAGAGTTATCTCAAAGAAAGGAGCCACGGTGTTTCTGTATCTCTATTATGTTGGTGCGGCTTCGGAACTTTTAAATATCTCGATATATCTCGAAAACTACGCTTCTGATCAAAAAATATCATAGAACATAAATTGTAGGAAACATAATTCACTACAAAAAACGTCTCTTAACATTTTGCCATAGCTCGCTTCGTTTCCGAGATATTTGCAGATTCAGCTCAAAGGAACGGGCCTGACGGACATATTTCGAGATACTTCTTCTTCTTGTTGTTCTTCCTCTGCACAGCTAAGCTGGAAGTGGCATTTGCAGCTCGCAATAGTGCAGAGTTATCTCAAAGAAAGGGGCCACGGTGTTTCTGTATCTCTATTATGTTGGTGCGGCTTCGGAACTTTTAAATATCTTGATATATCTCGAGAACTACGCATCTGATCAAAAAATATCATAGAACATAAAAAGTAGGAAACTTAATTCTCTACAAAAAAGGTCTCTTAACATTTTGCCATAGCTCGCTTCGTTCCCGAGATATTTGCAGATTTATCTCAAGGGAAGGGGCCTGACGGACATATTTCGAGATATTTCTTCTTCTTGTTGTTCTTCTTCTGCACAGCTAAGCTGGAAGTGGCATTTGCAGCTCGCAATAGTGCAGAGTTATCTCAAAGAAAGGGGCCACGGTGTTTCTGTATCTCTATTATGTTGGTGCGGCTTCGGAACTTTTAAATATCTTGATATATCTCGAGAACTACGCATCTGATCAAAAAATATCATAGAACATAAAAAGTAGGAAACTTAATTCACTACAAAAAACGTCTCTTAACATTTTGCCATAGCTCGCTTCGTTTCCGAGATATTTGCAGATTCAGCTCAAAGGAACGGGCCTGACGGACATATTTCGAGATACTTCTTCTTCTTGTTGTTCTTCCTCTGCACAGCTAAGCTGGAAGTGGCATTTGCAGCTCGCAATAGTGCAGAGTTATCTCAAAGAAAGGGGCCACGGTGTTTCTGTATCTCTATTATGTTGGTGCGGCTTCGGAACTTTTAAATATCTTGATATATCTCGAGAACTACGCATCTGATCAAAAAATATCATAGAACATAAAAAGTAGGAAACTTAATTCTCTACAAAAAAGATCTCTTAACATTTTGCCATAGCTCGCTTCGTTCCCGAGATATTTGCAGATTTATCTCAAGGGAAGGGGCCTGACGGACATATTTCGAGATATTTCTTCTTCTTGTTGTTCTTCTTCTGCACAGCTAAGCTGGAAGTGGCGTTTGCGGCTCGCACTAGTGCAGAGTTATCTCAAAGAAAGGAGCCACGGTGTTTCTGTATCTCTATTATGTTGGTGCGGCTTCGGAACTTTTAAATATCTCGATATATCTCGAAAACTACGCTTCTGATCAAAAAATATCATAGAACATAAATTGTAGGAAACATAATTCACTACAAAAAACGTCTCTTAACATTTTGCCATAGCTCGCTTCGTTTCCGAGATATTTGCAGATTCAGCTCAAAGGAACGGGCCTGACGGACATATTTCGAGATACTTCTTCTTCTTGTTGTTCTTCCTCTGCACAGCTAAGCTGGAAGTGGCATTTGCAGCTCGCAATAGTACAGAGTTATCTCAAGGAAAGGGGCCACGGTGTTTCTGTATCTCTATTATGTTGGTGCGGCTTCGGAACTTTTAAATATCTCGATATATCTCGAGAACTACGCGTCTGATCGAAAAATATCATAGAACATAAAAAGTAGGAAACTTAATTCTCTACAAAAAAGGTCTCTTAACATTTTGCCATAGCTCGCTTCGTTTCCGAGATATTTGCAGATTTATTTCAAGGGAAGAGGCCTGACGGACATATTTCGAGATATTTCTTCTTCTTGTTGTTCTTCTTCTGCACAGCTAAGCTGGAAGTGGCATTTGCGGCTCGCACTAGTGCAGAGTTATCTCAAAGAAAGGAGCCACGGTGTTTCTGTATCTCTATTATCTTGGTGCGGCTTCGGAACTTTTAAATATCTCGATATATCGCGAAAACTACGCTTCTGATCGAAAAATATCATAGAACATAAATTGTAGGAAACATAATTCTCTACAAAAAACGTCTCTTAACATTTTGCCATAGCTCGCTTCGTTTCCGAGATATTTGCAGATTCAGCTCAAAGGAACGGGCCTGACGGACATATTTCGAGATACTTCTTCTTCTTGTTGTTCTTCCTCTGCACAGCTAAGCTGGAAGTGGCATTTGCAGCTCGCAATAGTGCAGAGTTATCTCAAAGGAAGGGGCCACGGTGTTTCTGTATCTCTATTATGTTGGTGCGGCTTCGGAACTTTTAAATATCTTGATATATCTCGAGAACTACGCATCTGATCAAAAAATATCATAGAACATAAAAAGTAGGAAACTTAATTCTCTACAAAAAAGGTCTCTTAACATTTTGCCATAGCTCGCTTCGTTTCCGAGATATTTGCAGATTTATCTCAAGGGAAGGGGCCTGACGGACATATTTCGAGATATTTCTTCTTCTTGTTGTTCTTCTTCTGCACAGCTAAGCTGGAAGTGGCATTTGCAGCTCGCACTAGTGCAGAGTTATCTCAAAGAAAGGGGCCACGGTGTTTCTGTATCTCTATTATGTTGGTGCGGCTTCGGAACTTTTAAATATCTCGATATATCTCGAAAACTACGCTTCTGATCAAAAAATATCATAGAACATAAATTGTAGGAAACATTATTCTCTACAAAAAAGGTCTCTTAACATTTTGGCATAGCTCGCTTCGTTTCCGAGATATTTGCAGATTTATCTCAAGGGAAGGGTCCTGATGGACATATTTCGAGATATTTCTTCTTCTTGTTGTTCTTCTTCTGCACAGCTAAACTGGAAGTGGCATTTCCAGCTCGCAATCGTGCAGAGTTATCTCAAAGAAAGGGGCTACGGTGTTTCTGTATCTCTATTATGTTGGTGCGGCTTCGGAACTTTTAAATATCTTGATATATCTCGAGAACTACGCCTCTGATCGAAAAATATCATAGAACATAAAAAGTAGGAAACTTAATTCTCTACAAAAAAGGTCTCTTAACATTTCGCCATAGCTCGCTTCGTTTCCGAGATATTTGCAGATTTATCTCAAGGGAAGGGGCCTGTCGGACATATTTCGAGATATTTCTTCTTCTTGTTGTTCTTCTTCTGCACAGCTAAGCTGGAAGTGGCATTTGCGGCTCGCACTAGTGCAGAGTTATCTCAAAGAAAGGGGCCACGGTGTTTCTGTATCTCTATTATGTTGGTGCGGCTTCGGAACTTTTAAATATCTCGATATATCTCGAAAACTACGCATCTGATCAAAAAATATCATAGAACATAAAAAGTAGGAAACTTAATTCTCTACAAAAAAGGTCTCTTAACATTTTGCCATAGCTCGCTTCGTTCCCGAGATATTTGCAGATTTATCTCAAGGGAAGGGGCCTGACGGACATATTTCGAGATATTTCTTCTTCTTGTTGTTCTTCTTCTGCACAGCTAAGCTGGAAGTGGCATTTGCGGCTCGCACTAGTGCAGAGTTATCTCAAAGAAAGGGGCCACGGTGTTTCTGTATCTCTATTATGTTGGTGCGGCTTCGGAACTTTTAAATATCTCGATATATCTCGAGAACTACGCGTCTGATCGAAAAATATCATAGAACATAAAAAGTAGGAAACTTAATTCTCTACAAAAAAGGTCTCTTAACATTTTGCCATAGCTCGCTTCGTTTCCGAGATATTTGCAGATTTATTTCAAGGGAAGGGGCCTGACGGACATATTTCGAGATATTTCTTCTTCTTGTTGTTCTTCTTCTGCACAGCTAAGCTGGAAGTGGCATTTGCGGCTCGCACTAGTGCAGAGTTATCTCAAAGAAAGGAGCCACGGTGTTTCTGTATCTCTATTATCTTGGTGCGGCTTCGGAACTTTTAAATATCTCGATATATCTCGAAAACTACGCATCTGATCAAAAAATATCATAGAACATAAATTGTAGGAAACATAATTCTCTACAAAAAAGGTATCTTAACATTTTGCCATAGCTCGCTTCGTTTCCGAGATATTTGCAGATATATCTCAAGGGAAGGGGCCTGCCGGACATATTTCGAGATATTTCTTCTTCTTGTTGTTCTTCTTCTGCACAGCTAAGCTGGAAGTGGCATTTACAGCTCGCAATAGTGCAGAGTTATCTCAAAGAAAGGGGCCACGGTGTTTCTGTATCTCTATTATGTTGGTGCTGCTTCGGAACTTTTAAATATCTTGATATATCTAGAGAACTACGCATCTGATCAAAAAATATCGTAGAACATGAAAAGTAGGAAACTTAATTCTCTACAAAAAAGGTCTCTTAACATTTTGCCATAGCTCTCTTCGTTTCCGAGATATTTGCAGATTTATCTCAAGGGAAGGGGCCTGACGGACATATTTCGAGATATTTCTTCTTCTTGTTGTTCTTCTTCTGCACAGCTAAGCTGGAAGTGGCATTTGCAGCTCGCAATAATGCAGAGTTATCTCAAAGAAAGGGGCCACGGTGTTTCTGTATCTCTATTATGTTGGTGCGGCTTCGGAACTTTTAAATATCTTGATATATCTCGAGAACTACGCATCTGATCAAAAAATATCATAGAACATAAAAAGTAGGAAACTTAATTCTCTACAAAAAAGGTCTCTTAACATTTTGCCATAGCTCGCTTCGTTTCCGAGATATTTGCAGATTTATCTCGAGGGAAGGGTCCTGATGGACATATTTCGAGATATTTCTTCTTCTTGTTGTTCTTCTTCTGCACAGCTAAACTGGAAGTGGCATTTCCAGCTCGCAATCGTGCAGAGTTATCTCAATGAAAGGGGCCACGGTGTTTCTGTATCTCTATTATGTTGGTGCGGCTTCGGAACTTTTAAATATCTTGATATATCTCGAGAACTACGCCTCTGATCGAAAAATATCATAGAACATAAAAAGTAGGAAACTTAATTCTCTACAAAAAAGGTCTCTTAACATTTTGCCATAGCTCGCTTCGTTTCCGAGATATTTGCAGATTTATCTCGAGGGAAGGGTCCTGATGGACATATTTCGAGATATTTCTTCTTCTTGTTGTTCTTCTTCTGCACAGCTAAACTGGAAGTGGCATTTCCAGCTCGCAATCGTGCAGAGTTATCTCAATGAAAGGGGCCACGGTGTTTCTGTATCTCTATTATGTTGGTGCGGCTTCGGAACTTTTAAATATCTTGATATATCTCGAGAACTACGCCTCTGATCGAAAAATATCATAGAACATAAAAAGTAGGAAACTTAATTCTCTACAAAAAAGGTCTCTTAACATTTTGTCATAGCTCGCTTCGTTTCCGAGATATTTGCAGATTTATCTCAAGGGAAGGGGCCTGACGGACATATTTCGAGATATTTCTTCTTCTTGTTGTTCTTCTTCTGCACAGCTAAGCTGGAAGTGGCATTTGCGGCTCGCACTAGTGCAGAGTTATCTCAAAGAAAGGAGCCACGGTGTTTCTGTATCTCTATTATGTTGGTGCGGCTTCGGAACTTTTAAATATCTCGATATATCTCGAAAACTACGCTTCTGATCAAAAAATATCATAGAACATAAATTGTAGGAAACATAATTCACTACAAAAAACGTCTCTTAACATTTTGCCATAGCTCGCTTCGTTTCCGAGATATTTGCAGATTCAGCTCAAAGGAACGGGCCTGACGGACATATTTCGAGATACTTCTTCTTCTTGTTGTTCTTCCTCTGCACAGCTAAGCTGGAAGTGGCATTTGCAGCTCGCAATAGTGCAGAGTTATCTCAAAGAAAGGGGCCACGGTGTTTCTGTATCTCTATTATGTTGGTGCGGCTTCGGAACTTTTAAATATCTTGATATATCTCGAGAACTACGCATCTGATCAAAAAATATCATAGAACATAAAAAGTAGGAAACTTAATTCTCTACAAAAAAGGTCTCTTAACATTTTGCCATAGCTCGCTTCGTTCCCGAGATATTTGCAGATTTATCTCAAGGGAAGGGGCCTGACGGACATATTTCGAGATATTTCTTCTTCTTGTTGTTCTTCTTCTGCACAGCTAAGCTGGAAGTGGCATTTGCAGCTCGCAATAGTGCAGAGTTATCTCAAAGAAAGGGGCCACGGTGTTTCTGTATCTCTATTATGTTGGTGCGGCTTCGGAACTTTTAAATATCTTGATATATCTCGAGAACTACGCATCTGATCAAAAAATATCATAGAACATAAAAAGTAGGAAACTTAATTCACTACAAAAAACGTCTCTTAACATTTTGCCATAGCTCGCTTCGTTTCCGAGATATTTGCAGATTCAGCTCAAAGGAACGGGCCTGACGGACATATTTCGAGATACTTCTTCTTCTTGTTGTTCTTCCTCTGCACAGCTAAGCTGGAAGTGGCATTTGCAGCTCGCAATAGTGCAGAGTTATCTCAAAGAAAGGGGCCACGGTGTTTCTGTATCTCTATTATGTTGGTGCGGCTTCGGAACTTTTAAATATCTTGATATATCTCGAGAACTACGCATCTGATCAAAAAATATCATAGAACATAAAAAGTAGGAAACTTAATTCTCTACAAAAAAGGTCTCTTAACATTTTGCCATAGCTCGCTTCGTTCCCGAGATATTTGCAGATTTATCTCAAGGGAAGGGGCCTGACGGACATATTTCGAGATATTTCTTCTTCTTGTTGTTCTTCTTCTGCACAGCTAAGCTGGAAGTGGCGTTTGCGGCTCGCACTAGTGCAGAGTTATCTCAAAGAAAGGAGCCACGGTGTTTCTGTATCTCTATTATGTTGGTGCGGCTTCGGAACTTTTAAATATCTCGATATATCTCGAAAACTGCGCTTCTGATCAAAAAATATCATAGAACATAAATTGTAGGAAACATAATTCACTACAAAAAACGTCTCTTAACATTTTGCCATAGCTCGCTTCGTTTCCGAGATATTTGCAGATTCAGCTCAAAGGAACGGGCCTGACGGACATATTTCGAGATACTTCTTCTTCTTGTTGTTCTTCCTCTGCACAGCTAAGCTGGAAGTGGCATTTGCAGCTCGCAATAGTACAGAGTTATCTCAAGGAAAGGGGCCACGGTGTTTCTGTATCTCTATTATGTTGGTGCGGCTTCGGAACTTTTAAATATCTCGATATATCTCGAGAACTACGCGTCTGATCGAAAAATATCATAGAACATAAAAAGTAGGAAACTTAATTCTCTACAAAAAAGGTCTCTTAACATTTTGCCATAGCTCGCTTCGTTTCCGAGATATTTGCAGATTTATTTCAAGGGAAGAGGCCTGACGGACATATTTCGAGATATTTCTTCTTCTTGTCGTTCTTCTTCTGCACAGCTAAGCTGGAAGTGGCATTTGCGGCTCGCACTAGTGCAGAGTTATCTCAAAGAAAGGAGCCACGGTGTTTCTGTATCTCTATTATCTTGGTGCGGCTTCGGAACTTTTAAATATCTCGATATATCGCGAAAACTACGCTTCTGATCGAAAAATATCATAGAACATAAATTGTAGGAAACATAATTCTCTACAAAAAACGTCTCTTAACATTTTGCCATAGCTCGCTTCGTTTCCGAGATATTTGCAGATTCAGCTCAAAGGAACGGGCCTGACGGACATATTTCGAGATACTTCTTCTTCTTGTTGTTCTTCCTCTGCACAGCTAAGCTGGAAGTGGCATTTGCAGCTCGCAATAGTGCAGAGTTATCTCAAAGGAAGGGGCCACGGTGTTTCTGTATCTCTATTATGTTGGTGCGGCTTCGGAACTTTTAAATATCTTGATATATCTCGAGAACTACGCATCTGATCAAAAAATATCATAGAACATAAAAAGTAGGAAACTTAATTCTCTACAAAAAAGGTCTCTTAACATTTTGCCATAGCTCGCTTCGTTTCCGAGATATTTGCAGATTTATCTCAAGGGAAGGGGCCTGACGGACATATTTCGAGATATTTCTTCTTCTTGTTGTTCTTCTTCTGCACAGCTAAGCTGGAAGTGGCATTTGCAGCTCGCACTAGTGCAGAGTTATCTCAAAGAAAGGGGCCACGGTGTTTCTGTATCTCTATTATGTTGGTGCGGCTTCGGAACTTTTAAATATCTCGATATATCTCGAAAACTACGCTTCTGATCAAAAAATATCATAGAACATAAATTGTAGGAAACATAATTCTCTACAAAAAAGGTCTCTTAACATTTTGCCATAGCTCGCTTCGTTTCCGAGATATTTGCAGATATATCTCAAGGGAAGGGGCCTGACGGACATATTTCGAGATATTTCTTCTTCTTGTTGTTCTTCTTCTGCACAGCTAAGCTGGAAGTGGCATTTGCAGCTCGCAATAGTGCAGAGTTATCTCTAAGAAAGGGGCCACGGTGTTTCTGTATCTCTATTATGTTGGTGCGGCTTCGGAACTTTTAAATATCTTGATATATCTCGAGAACCACGCATCTGATCAAAAAATATCATAAAACATAAAAAGTAGGAAACTTAATTCTCTACAAAAACGGTCTCTTAACAATTTGCCATAGCTCGCTTCGTTTCCGAGATATTTGCAGATTTATCTCAAGGGAAGGGGCCTGACGGACATATTTCGAGATATTTCTTCTTCTTGTTGCTCTTCTTCTGCACAGCTGAGCTGGAAGTGGCATTTGCAGGTCGCAATAGTGCAGAGTTATCTCAAAGAAAGGGGCCACGGTGTTTCTGTATCTCTATTATGTTGGTGCGGCTTCGGAACTTTTAAATATCTCGATATATCTCGAAAACTACGCTTCTGATCAAAAAATATCATAGAACGTAAATTGTAGGAAACATTATTCTCTACAAAAAAGGTCTCTTAACATTTTGGCATAGCTCGCTTCGTTTCCGAGATATTTGCAGATTTATCTCAAGGGAAGGGTCCTGATGGACATATTTCGAGATATTTCTTCTTCTTGTTGTTCTTCTTCTGCACAGCTAAACTGGAAGTGGCATTTCCAGCTCGCAATCGTGCAGAGTTATCTCAAAGAAAGGGGCTACGGTGTTTCTGTATCTCTATTATGTTGGTGCGGCTTCGGAACTTTTAAATATCTTGATATATCTCGAGAACTACGCCTCTGATCGAAAAATATCATAGAACATAAAAAGTAGGAAACTTAATTCTCTACAAAAAAGGTCTCTTAACATTTCGCCATAGCTCGCTTCGTTTCCGAGATATTTGCAGATTTATCTCAAGGGAAGGGGCCTGTCGGACATATTTCGAGATATTTCTTCTTCTTGTTGTTCTTCTTCTGCACAGCTAAGCTGGAAGTGGCATTTGCGGCTCGCACTAGTGCAGAGTTATCTCAAAGAAAGGGGCCACGGTGTTTCTGTATCTCTATTATGTTGGTGCGGCTTCGGAACTTTTAAATATCTCGATATATCTCGAAAACTACGCATCTGATCAAAAAATATCATAGAACATAAAAAGTAGGAAACTTAATTCTCTACAAAAAAGGTCTCTTAACATTTTGCCATAGCTCGCTTCGTTCCCGAGATATTTGCAGATTTATCTCAAGGGAAGGGGCCTGACGGACATATTTCGAGATATTTCTTCTTCTTGTTGTTCTTCTTCTGCACAGCTAAGCTGGAAGTGGCATTTGCGGCTCGCACTAGTGCAGAGTTATCTCAAAGAAAGGGGCCACGGTGTTTCTGTATCTCTATTATGTTGGTGCGGCTTCGGAACTTTTAAATATCTCGATATATCTCGAGAACTACGCGTCTGATCGAAAAATATCATAGAACATAAAAAGTAGGAAACTTAATTCTCTACAAAAAAGGTCTCTTAACATTTTGCCATAGCTCGCTTCGTTTCCGAGATATTTGCAGATTTATTTCAAGGGAAGGGGCCTGACGGACATATTTCGAGATATTTCTTCTTCTTGTTGTTCTTCTTCTGCACAGCTAAGCTGGAAGTGGCATTTGCGGCTCGCACTAGTGCAGAGTTATCTCAAAGAAAGGAGCCACGGTGTTTCTGTATCTCTATTATCTTGGTGCGGCTTCGGAACTTTTAAATATCTCGATATATCTCGAAAACTACGCTTCTGATCGAAAAATATCATAGAACATAAATTGTAGGAAACATAATTCTCTACAAAAAACGTCTCTTAACATTTTGCCATAGCTCGCTTCGTTTCCGAGATATTTGCAGATTCAGCTCAAAGGAACGGGCCTGACGGACATATTTCGAGATACTTCTTCTTCTTGTTGTTCTTCCTCTTCACAGCTAAGCTGGAAGTGGCATTTGCAGCTCGCAATAGTGCAGAGTTATCTCAAAGGAAGGGGCCACGGTGTTTCTGTATCTCTATTATGTTGGTGCGGCTTCGGAACTTTTAAATATCTTGATACATCTCGAGAACTACGCATCTGATCAAAAAATATCATAGAACATAAAAAGTAGGAAACTTAATTCTCTACAAAAAAGGTCTCTTAACATTTTGCCATAGCTCGCTTCGTTTCCGAGATATTTGCAGATTTATCTCAAGGGAAGGGGCCTGACGGACATATTTCGAGATATTTCTTCTTCTTGTTGTTCTTCTTCTGCACAGCTAAGCTGGAAGTGGCATTTGCAGCTCGCACTAGTGCAGAGTTATCTCAAAGAAAGGGGCCACGGTGTTTCTGTATCTCTATTATGTTGGTGCGGCTTCGGAACTTTTAAATTACTCGATATATCTCGAAAACTACGCTTCTGATCAAAAAATATCATAGAACATAAATTGTAGGAAACATAATTCTCTACAAAAAAGCTCTCTTAACATTTTGCCATAGCTCGCTTCGTTTCCGAGATATTTGCAGATATATCTCAAGGGAAGGGGCCTGACGGACATATTTCGAGAGATTTCTTCTTCTTGTTGTTCTTCTTCTGCACAGCTAAGCTGGAAGTGGCATTTGCGGCTCGCACTAGTGCAGAGTTATCTCAAAGAAAGGAGCCACGGTGTTTCTGTATCTCTATTATCTTGGTGCGGCTTCGGAACTTTTAAATATCTCGATATATCTCGAAAACTACGCTTCTGATCGAAAAATATCATAGAACATAAATTGTAGGAAACATAATTCTCTACAAAAAACGTCTCTTAACATTTTGCCATAGCTCGCTTCGTTTCCGAGATATTTGCAGATTCAGCTCAAAGGAACGGGCCTGACGGACATATTTCGAGATACTTCTTCTTCTTGTTGTTCTTCCTCTGCACAGCTAAGCTGGAAGTGGCATTTGCAGCTCGCAATAGTGCAGAGTTATCTCAAAGGAAGGGGCCACGGTGTTTCTGTATCTCTATTATGTTGGTGCGGCTTCGGAACTTTTAAATATCTTGATATATCTCGAGAACTACGCATCTGATCATAAAATATCATAGAACATAAAAAGTAGGAAACTTAATTCTCTACAAAAAAGGTCTCTTAACATTTTGCCATAGCTCGCTTCGTTTCCGAGATATTTGCAGATTTATCTCAAGGGAAGGGGCCTGACGGGCATATTTCGAGATATTTCGTCTTCTTGTTGTTCTTCTTCTGCACAGCTAAGCTGGAAGTGGCATTTGCAGCTCGCACTAGTGCAGAGTTATCTCAAAGAAAGGGGCCACGGTGTTTCTGTATCTCTATTATGTTGGTGCGGCTTCGGAACTTTTAAATTACTCGATATATCTCGAAAACTACGCTTCTGATCAAAAAATATCATAGAACATAAATTGTAGGAAACATAATTCTCTACAAAAAAGGTCTCTTAACATTTTGCCATAGCTCGCTTCGTTTCCGAGATATTTGCAGATATATCTCAAGGGAAGGGGCCTGACGGACATATTTCGAGATATTTCTTCTTCTTGTTGTTCTTCTTCTGCACAGCTAAACTGGAAGTGGCATTTCCAGCTCGCAATCGTGCAGAGTTATCTCAAAGAAAGGGGCCACGGTGTTTCTGTATCTCTATTATGTTGGTGCGGCTTCGGAACTTTTAAATATCTTGATATATCTCGAGAACTACGCCTCTGATCGAAAAATATCATAGAACATAAAAAGTAGGAAACTTAATTGTCTACAAAAAAGGTCTCTTAACATTTTGCCATAGCTCGCTTCGTTTCCGAGATATTTGCAGATTTATCTCAAGGGAAGGGGCCTGACGGACATATTTCGAGATATTTCTTCTTCTTGTTGTTCTTCTTCTGCACAGCTAAGCTGGAAGTGGCATTTGCAGCGCGCAATAGTGCAGAGTTATCTCAAAGAAAGGGGCCACGGTGTTTCTGTATCTCTATTATGTTGGTGCGGCTTCGGAACTTTTAAATATCTTGATATATCTCGAGAACTACGCATCTGATCAAAAAATATCATAGAAGATAAAAAGTAGGAAACTTAATTCTCTACAAAAAAGGTCTCTTAACATTTCGCCATAGCTCGCTTCGTTTCCGAGATATTTGCAGATTTATCTCAAGGGAAGGGGCCTGTCGGACATATTTCGAGATATTTCTTCTTCTTGTTGTTCTTCTTCTGCACAGCTAAGCTGGAAGTGGCATTTGCGGCTCGCACTAGTGCACAGTTATCTCAAAGAAAGGGGCCACGGTGTTTCTGTATCTCTATTATGTTGGTGCGGCTTCGGAACTTTTAAATATCTCGATATATCTCGAAAACTACGCTTCTGATCAAAAAATATCATAGAACATAAATTGTAGGAAACATAATTCTCTACAAAAAACGTCTCTTAACATTTTGCCATAGCTCGCTTCGTTTCCGAGATATTTGCAGATATATCTCAAGGGAAGGGGCCTGACGGACATATTTCGAGATATTTCTTCTTCTTGTTGTTCTTCTTCTGCACAGCTAAGCTGGAAGTGGCATTTGCAGCTCGCAACAGTGCAGAGTTATCTCTAAGAAAGGGGCCACGGTGTATCTGTATCTCTATTATGTTGCTGCGGCTTCGGAACTTTTAAATATCTTGATATATCTCGAGAACCACGCATCTGATCAAAAAATATCATAGAACATAAAAAGTAGGAAACTTAATTCTCTACAAAAACGGTCTCTTAACATTTTGCCATAGCTCGCTTCGTTTCCGAGATATTTGCAGATTTATCTCAAGGGAAGGGGCCTGACGGACATATTTTGAGATATTTCTTCTTCTTGTTGTTCTTCTTCTGCACAGCTGAGCTGGAAGTGGCATTTGCAGGTCGCAATAGTGCAGAGTTATCTCAAAGAAAGGGGCCACGGTGTTTCTGTATCTCTATTATGTTGGTGCGGCTTCGGAACTTTTAAATATCTCGATATATCTCGAAAACTACGCTTCTGATCAAAAAATATCATAGAACGTAAATTGTAGGAAACATTATTCTCTACAAAAAAGGTCTCTTAACATTTTGCCATAGCTCGCTTCGTTTCCGAGATATTTGCAGCTTTATCTCAAGGGAAGGGGCCTGTCGGACATATTTCGAGATATTTCTTCTTCTTGTTGTTCTTCTTCTGCACAGCTAAGCTGGAAGTGGCATTTGCGGCTCGCACTAGTGCAGAGTTATCTCAAAGAAAGGGGCCACGGTGTTTCTGTATCTCTATTATGTTGGTGCGGCTTCGGAACTTATAAATATCTCGATATATCTCGAAAACTACGCTTCTGGTCAAAAAATATCATAGAACATAAATTGTAGGAAACATAATTCTCTACAAAAAACGTCTCTTAACATTTTGCCATAGCTCGCTTCGTTTCCGAGATATTTGCAGATTCAGCTCAAAGGAACTGGCCTGACGGACATATTTCGAGATATTTCTTCTTCTTGTTGTTCTTCCTCTGCACAGCTAAGCTGGAAGTGGCATTTGCAGCTCGCAATAGTGCAGAGTTATCTCAAAGAAAGGGGCCACGGTGTTTCTGTATCTCTATTATGTTGGTGCGGCTTCGGAACTTTTAAATATCTTGATATATCTCGAGAACTACGCTTCTGATCAAAAAATATCATAGAACATAAATTGTAGGAAACATAATTCTCTACAAAAAACGTCTCTTAACATTTTGCCATAGCTCGCTTCGTTTCCGAGATATTTGCAGATTCAGCTCAAAGGAACGGGCCTGACGGACATATTTCGAGATACTTCTTCTTCTTGTTGTTCTTCCTCTGCACAGCTAAGCTGGAAGTGGCATTTGCAGCTCGCAATAGTGCAGAGTTATCTCAAAGAAAGGGGCCACGGTGTTTCTGTATCTCTATTATGTTGGTGCGGCTTCGGAACTTTTAAATATCTTGATATATCTCGAGAACTACGCATCTGATCAAAAAATATCATAGAGCATAAAAAGTAGGAAACTTAATTCTCTACAAAAAAGGTCTCTTAACATTTTGCCATACCTCGCTTCGTTTCCGAGATATTTGCAGATTTATCTCAAGGGAAGGGGCCTGACGGACATATTTCGAGATATTTCTTCTTCTTGTTGTTCTTCTTCTGCACAGCTGAGCTGGAAGTGGCATTTGCAGGTCGCAATAGTGCAGAGTTATCTCAAAGAAAGGGGCCACGGTGTTTCTGTATCTCTATTATGTTGGTGCGGCTTCGGAACTTTTAAATATCTCGATATATCTCGAAAACTACGCTTCTGGTCAAAAAATATCATAGAACATAAATTGTAGGAAACATAATTCTCTACAAAAAACGTCTCTTAACATTTTGCCATAGCTCGCTTCGTTTCCGAGATATTTGCAGATTCAGCTCAAAGGAACTGGCCTGACGGACATATTTCGAGATATTTCTTCTTCTTGTTGTTCTTCCTCTGCACAGCTAAGCTGGAAGTGGCATTTGCAGCTCGCAATAGTGCAGAGTTATCTCAAAGAAAGGGGCCACGGTGTTTCTGTATCTCTATTATGTTGGTGCGGCTTCGGAACTTTTAAATATCTTGATATATCTCGAGAACTGCGCCTCTGATCGAAAAATATCATAGAACATAAAAAGTAGGAAACTTAATTCTCTACAAAAAAGGTCTCTTAACATTTTGCCATAGCTCGCTTCGTTTCCGAGATATTTGCAGATTTATCTCAAGGGAAGGGGCCTGACGGACATATTTCGAGATATTTCTTCTTCTTGTTGTTCTTCTTCTGCACAGCTAAGCTGGAAGTGGCATTTGCAGCGCGCAATAGTGCAGAGTTATCTCAAAGAAAGGGGCCACGGTGTTTCTGTATCTCTATTATGTTGGTGCGGCTTCGGAACTTTTAAATATCTTGATATATCTCGAGAACTACGCATCTGATCAAAAAATATCATAGAAGATAAAAAGTAGGAAACTTAATTCTCTACAAAAAAGGTCTCTTAACATTTCGCCATAGCTCGCTTCGTTTCTGAGATATTTGCAGATTTATCTCAAGGGAAGGGGCCTGTCGGACATATTTCGAGATATTTCTTCTTCTTGTTGTTCTTCTTCTGCACAGCTAAGCTGGAAGTGGCATTTGCGGCTCGCACTAGTGCAGAGTTATCTCAAAGAAAGGGGCCACGGTGTTTCTGTATCTCTATTATGTTGGTGCGGCTTCGGAACTTTTA
Organism: Osmia lignaria lignaria; assembly: GCF_051020975.1. Classification (NCBI taxonomy): domain Eukaryota; kingdom Metazoa; phylum Arthropoda; class Insecta; order Hymenoptera; family Megachilidae; genus Osmia; species Osmia lignaria. The sequence continues at coordinate 2,360,040 of NW_027478171.1, forward strand.
AATATCTCGATATATCTCGAAAACTACGCTTCTGATCAAAAAATATCATAGAACATAAATTGTAGGAAACATAATTCTCTACAAAAAACGTCTCTTAACATTTTGCCATAGCTCGCTTCGTTTCCGAGATATTTGCAGATATATCTCAAGGGAAGGGGCCTGACGGACATATTTCGAGATATTTCTTCTTCTTGTTGTTCTTCTTCTGCACAGCTAAGCTGGAAGTGGCATTTGCAGCTCGCAATAGTGCAGAGTTATCTCTAAGAAAGGGGACACGGTGTATCTGTATCTCTATTATGTTGGTGCGGCTTCGGAACTTTTAAATATCTTGATATATCTCGAGAACCACGCATCTGATCAAAAAATATCATAGAACATAAAAAGTAGGAAACTTAATTCTCTACAAAAACGGTCTCTTAACATTTTGCCATAGCTCGCTTCGTTTCCGAGATATTTGCAGATTTATCTCAAGGGAAGGGGCCTGACGGACATATTTCGAGATATTTCTTCTTCTTGTTGTTCTTCTTCTGCACAGCTGAGCTGGAAGTGGCATTTGCAGGTCGCAATAGTGCAGAGTTATCTCAAAGAAAGGGGCCACGGTGTTACTGTATCTCTATTATGTTGGTGCGGCTTCGGAACTTTTAAATATCTCGATATATCTCGAAAACTACGCTTCTGATCAAAAAATATCATAGCCGTAAATTGTAGGAAACATTATTCTCTACAAAAAAGGTCTCTTAACATTTTGCCATAGCTCGCTTCGTTTCCGAGATATTTGCAGCTTTATCTCAAGGGAAGGGGCCTGTCGGACATATTTCGAGATATTTCTTCTTCTTGTTGTTCTTCTTCTGCACAGCTAAGCTGGAAGTGGCATTTGCGGCTCGCACTAGTGCAGAGTTATCTCAAAGAAAGGGGCCACGGTGTTTCTGTATCTCTATTATGTTGGTGCGGCTTCGGAACTTTTAAATATCTCGATATATCTCGAAAACTACGCTTCTGATCAAAAAATATCATAGAACATAAATTGTAGCAAACATAATTCTCTACAAAAAACGTCTCTTAACATTTTGCCATAGCTCGCTTCGTTTCCGAGATATTTGCAGATTCAGCTCAAAGGAACTGGCCTGACGGACATATTTCGAGATATTTCTTCTTCTTGTTGTTCTTCCTCTGCACAGCTAAGCTGGAATATGGCATTTGCAGCTCGCAATAGTGCAGAGTTATCTCAAAGAAAGGGGCCACGGTGTTTCTGTATCTCTATTATGTTGGTGCTGCTTCGGAACTTTTAAATATCTTGATATATCTCGAGAACTACGCATCTGATCAAAAAATATCATAGAACATGAAAAGTAGGAAACTTAATTCTCTACAAAAAAGGTCTCTTAACATTTTGCCATAGCTCGCTTCGTTTCCGAGATATTTGCAGATTTATCTCAAGGGAAGGGGCCTGACGGACATATTTCGAGATATTTCTTCTTCTTGTTGTTCTTCTTCTGCACAGCTAAGCTGGAAGTGGCATTTGCAGCTCCCAATAGTGCAGAGTTATCTCTAAGAAAGGGGCCACGGTGTATCTGTATCTCTATTATGTTGGTGCGGCTTCGGAACTTTTAAATATCTCGATATATCTCGAGAACTACGCACCTGATCAAAAAATATCATAGAACATAAAAAGTAGGAAACTTAATTCTCTACAAAAACGGTCTCTTAACATTTTGCCATAGCTCGCTTCGTTTCCGAGATATTTGCAGATTTATCTCAAGGGAAGGGGCCTGGCGGACATATTTCGAGATATTTCTTCTTCTTGTTGTTCTTCTTCTGCACAGCTAAGCTGGAAGTGGCATTTGCAGCTCGCAATAGTGCAGAGTTATCTCAAAGAAAGGGGCCACGGTGTTTCTGTATCTCTATTATGTTGGTGCGGCTTCGGAACTTTTAAATATCTTGATATATCTCGAGAACTACGCATCTGATCAAAAAATATCATAGAACATAAATTGTAGGAAACATAATTCTCTACAAAAAAGGTCTCTTAACATTTTGCCATAGCTCGCTTCGTTTCCGAGATATTTGCAGATATATCTCAAGGGAAGGGGCCTGACGGACATATTTCGAGATATTTCTTCTTCTTGTTGTTCTTCTTCTGCACAGCTAAGCTGGAAGTGGCATTTGCAGCTCGCAATAGTGCAGAGTTATCTCTAAGAAAGGGGCCACGGTGTTTCTGTATCTCTATTATGTTGGTGCGGCTTCGGAACTTTTAAATATCTTGATATATCTCGAGAACCACGCATCTGATCAAAAAATATCATAGAACATAAAAAGTAGGAAACTTAATTCTCTACAAAAACGGTCTCTTAACATTTTGCCATAGCTCGCTTCGTTTCCGAGATATTTGCAGATTTATCTCAAGGGAAGGGGCCTGACGGACATATTTCGAGATATTTCTTCTTCTTGTTGTTCTTCTTCTGCACAGCTGAGCTGGAAGTGGCATTTGCAGGTCGCAATAGTGCAGAGTTATCTCAAAGAAAGGGGCCACGGTGTTTCTGTATCTCTATTATGTTGGTGCGGCTTCGGAACTTTTAAATATCTCGATATATCTCGAAAACTACGCTTCTGATCAAAAAATATCATAGAACGTAAATTGTAGGAAACATTATTCTCTACAAAAAAGGTCTCTTAACATTTTGCCATAGCTCGCTTCGTTTCCGAGATATTTGCAGATTTATCTCAAGGGAAGGGTCCTGATGGACATATTTCGAGATATTTCTTCTTCTTGTTGTTCTTCTTCTGCACAGCTAAACTGGAAGTGGCATTTCCAGCTCGCAATCGTGCAGAGTTATCTCAAAGAAAGGGGCCACGGTGTTTCTGTATCTCTATTATGTTGGTGCGGCTTCGGAACTTTTAAATATCTTGATATATCTCGAGAACTACGCCTCTGATCGAAAAATATCATAGAACATAAAAAGTAGGAAACTTAATTCTCTACAAAAAAGGTCTCTTAACATTTTGCCATAGCTCGCTTCGTTTCCGAGATATTTGCAGATTTATCTCAAGGGAAGGGGCCTGACGGACATATTTCGAGATATTTCTTCTTCTTGTTGTTCTTCTTCTGCACAGCTAAGCTGGAAGTGGCATTTGCAGCGCGCAATAGTGCAGAGTTATCTCAAAGAAAGGGGCCACGGTGTTTCTGTATCTCTATTATGTTGGTGCGGCTTCGGAACTTTTAAGTATCTTGATATATCTCGAGAACTACGCATCTGATCAAAAAATATCATAGAAGATAAAAAGTAGGAAACTTAATTCTCTACAAAAAAGGTCTCTTAACATTTCGCCATAGCTCGCTTCGTTTCTGAGATATTTGCAGATTTATCTCAAGGGAAGGGGCCTGTCGGACATATTTCGAGATATTTCTTCTTCTTGTTGTTCTTCTTCTGCACAGCTAAGCTGGAAGTGGCATTTGCGGCTCGCACTAGTGCAGAGTTATCTCAAAAAAAGGGGCCACGGTGTTTCTGTATCTCTATTATGTTGGTGCGGCTTCGGAACTTTTAAATATCTCGATATATCTCGAAAACTACGCTTCTGATCAAAAAATATCATAGAACATAAATTGTAGGAAACATAATTCTCTACAAAAAACGTCTCTTAACATTTTGCCATAGCTCGCTTCGTTTCCGAGATATTTGCAGATATATCTCTAGGGAAGGGGCCTGACGGACATATTTCGAGATATTTCTTCTTCTTGTTGTTCTTCTTCTGCACAGCTAAGCTGGAAGTGGCATTTGCAGCTCGCAATAGTGCAGAGTTATCTCTAAGAAAGGGGCCACGGTGTATCTGTATCTCTATTATGTTGGTGCGGCTTCGGAACTTTTAAATATCTTGATATATCTCGAGAACCACGCATCTGATCAAAAAATATCATAGAACATAAAAAGTAGGAAACTTAATTCTCTACAAAAACGGTCTCTTAACATTTTGCCATAGCTCGCTTCGTTTCCGAGATATTTGCAGATTTATCTCAAGGGAAGGGGCCTGACGGACATATTTCGAGATATTTCTTCTTCTTGTTGTTCTTCTTCTGCACAGCTGAGCTGGAAGTGGCATTTGCAGGTCGCAATAGTGCAGAGTTATCCCAAAGAAAGGGGCCACGGTGTTACTGTATCTCTATTATGTTGGTGCGGCTTCGGAACTTTTAAATATCTCGATATATCTCGAAAACTACGCTTCTGATCAAAAAATATCATAGAACATAAAATGTAGGAAACTTAATTCTCTACAAAAAAGGTCTCTTAACGTTTTGCCATAGCTCGCTTCGTTTCCGAGATATTTGCAGATTCAGCTCAAAGGAACTGGCCTGACGGACATATTTCGAGATATTTCTTCTTCTTGTTGTTCTTCCTCTGCACAGCTAAGCTGGAATATGGCATTTGCAGCTCGCAATAGTGCAGAGTTATCTCAAAGAAAGGGGCCACGGTGTTTCTGTATCTCTATTATGTTGGTGCTGCTTCGGAACTTTTAAATATCTTGATATATCTCGAGAACTACGCATCTGATCAAAAAATATCATAGAACATGAAAAGTAGGAAACTTAATTCTCTACAAAAAAGGTCTCTTAACATTTTGCCATAGCTCTCTTCGTTTCCGAGAGATTTGCAGATTTATCTCAAGGGAAGGGTCCTGATGGACATATTTCGAGATATTTCTTCTTCTTGTTGTTCTTCTTCTGCACAGCTAAACTGGAAGTGGCATTTTCAGCTCGCAATCGTGCAGAGTTATCTCAAAGAAAGGGGCCACGGTGTTTCTGTATCTCTATTATGTTGGTGCGGCTTCGGAACTTTTAAATATCTCGATATATCTCGAAAACTACGCTTCTGATCAAAAAATAACATAGAACATAAATTGTAGGAAACATAATTCTCTACAAAAAACGTCTCTTAACATTTTGCCATAGCTCGCTTCGTTTCCGAGATATTTGCAGATTCAGCTCAAAGGAACGGGCCTGACGGACATATTTCGAGATACTTCTTCTTCTTGTTGTTCTTCCTCTGCACAGCTAAGCTGGAAGTGGCATTTGCAGCTCGCAATAGTGCAGAGTTATCTCAAAGAAAGGGGCCACGGTGTTTCTGTATCTCTATTATGTTGGTGCGGCTTCGGAACTTTTAAATATCTTGATATATCTCGAGAACTACGCATCTGATCAAAAAATATCATAGAACATAAAAAGTATGAAACTTAATTCTCTACAAAAAAGGTCTCTTAACATTTTGCCATAGCTCGCTTCGTTTCCGAGATATTTGCAGATTTATCTCAAGGGAAGGGGCCTGACGGACATATTTCGAGATATTTCTTCTTCTTGTTGTTCTTCTTCTGCACAGCTAAGCTGGAAGTGGCATTTGCGGCTCGCACTAGTGCAGAGTTATCTCAAAGAAAGGGGCCACGGTGTTTCTGTATCTCTATTATGTTGGTGCGGCTTCGGAACTTTTAAATATCTTGATATATCTCGAGAACTACGCACCTGATCAAAAAATATCATAGAAGATAAAAAGTAGGAAACTTAATTCTCTACAGAAAAGGTCTCTTAACATTTCGCCATAGCTCGCTTCGTTTCCGAGATATTTGCAGATTTATCTCAAGGGAAGGGGCCTGTCGGACATATTTCGAGATATTTCTTCTTCTTGTTGTTCTTCTTCTGCACAGCTGAGCTGGAAGTGGCATTTGCAGGTCGCAATAGTGCAGAGTTATCTCAAAGAAAGGGGCCACGGTGTTTCTGTATCTCTATTATGTTGGTGCGGCTTCGGAACTTTTAAATATCTCGATATATCTCGAAAACTACGCTTCTGATCAAAAAATATCATAGAACGTAAATTGTAGGAAACATTATTCTCTACAAAAAAGGTCTCTTAACGTTTTGCCATAGCTCGCTTCGTTTCCGAGATATTTGCAGATTCAGCTCAAAGGAACTGGCCTGACGGACATATTTCGAGATATTTCTTCTTCTTGTTGTTCTTCCTCTGCACAGCTAAGCTGGAATATGGCATTTGCAGCTCGCAATAGTGCAGAGTTATCTCAAAGAAAGGGGCCACGGTGTTTCTGTATCTCTATTATGTTGGTGCTGCTTCGGAACTTTTAAATATCTTGATATATCTCGAGAACTACGCATCTGATCAAAAAATATCATAGAACATGAAAAGTAGGAAACTTAATTCTCTACAAAAAAGGTCTCTTAACATTTTGCCATAGCTCTCTTCGTTTCCGAGAGATTTGCAGATTTATCTCAAGGGAAGGGTCCTGATGGACATATTTCGAGATATTTCTTCTTCTTGTTGTTCTTCTTCTGCACAGCTAAACTGGAAGTGGCATTTTCAGCTCGCAATCGTGCAGAGTTATCTCAAAGAAAGGGGCCACGGTGTTTCTGTATCTCTATTATGTTGGTGCGGCTTCGGAACTTTTAAATATCTCGATATATCTCGAAAACTACGCTTCTGATCAAAAAATAACATAGAACATAAATTGTAGGAAACATAATTCTCTACAAAAAACGTCTCTTAACATTTTGCCATAGCTCGCTTCGTTTCCGAGATATTTGCAGATTCAGCTCAAAGGAACGGGCCTGACGGACATATTTCGAGATACTTCTTCTTCTTGTTGTTCTTCCTCTGCACAGCTAAGCTGGAAGTGGCATTTGCAGCTCGCAATAGTGCAGAGTTATCTCAAAGAAAGGGGCCACGGTGTTTCTGTATCTCTATTATGTTGGTGCGGCTTCGGAACTTTTAAATATCTTGATATATCTCGAGAACTACGCATCTGATCAAAAAATATCATAGAACATAAAAAGTATGAAACTTAATTCTCTACAAAAAAGGTCTCTTAACATTTTGCCATAGCTCGCTTCGTTTCCGAGATATTTGCAGATTTATCTCAAGGGAAGGGGCCTGACGGACATATTTCGAGATATTTCTTCTTCTTGTTGTTCTTCTTCTGCACAGCTAAGCTGGAAGTGGCATTTGCGGCTCGCACTAGTGCAGAGTTATCTCAAAGAAAGGGGCCACGGTGTTTCTGTATCTCTATTATGTTGGTGCGGCTTCGGAACTTTTAAATATCTTGATATATCTCGAGAACTACGCACCTGATCAAAAAATATCATAGAAGATAAAAAGTAGGAAACTTAATTCTCTACAGAAAAGGTCTCTTAACATTTCGCCATAGCTCGCTTCGTTTCCGAGATATTTGCAGATTTATCTCAAGGGAAGGGGCCTGTCGGACATATTTCGAGATATTTCTTCTTCTTGTTGTTCTTCTTCTGCACAGCTGAGCTGGAAGTGGCATTTGCAGGTCGCAATAGTGCAGAGTTATCTCAAAGAAAGGGGCCACGGTGTTTCTGTATCTCTATTATGTTGGTGCGGCTTCGGAACTTTTAAATATCTCGATATATCTCGAAAACTACGCTTCTGATCAAAAAATATCATAGAACGTAAATTGTAGGAAACATTATTCTCTACAAAAAAGGTCTCTTAACATTTTGCCATAGCTCGCTTCGTTTCCGAGATATTTGCAGATTCAGCTCAAAGGAACGGGCCTGACGGACATATTTCGAGATACTTCTTCTTCTTGTTGTTCTTCCTCTGCACAGCTAAGCTGGAAGTGGCATTTGCAGCTCGCAATAGTGCAGAGTTATCTGAAAGAAAGGGGCCACGGTGTTTCTGTATCTCTATTATGTTGGTGCGGCTTCGGAACTTTTAAATATCTTGATATATCTCGAGAACTACGCATCTGATCAAAAAATATCATAGAACATAAAAAGTAGGAAACTTAATTCTCTACAAAAAAGGTCTCTTAACATTTTGCCATAGCTCGCTTCGTTTCCGAGATATTTGCAGATTTATCTCAAGGGAAGGGGCCTGACGGACATATTTCGAGATATTTCTTCTTCTTGTTGTTCTTCTTCTGCACAGCTGAGCTGGAAGTGGCATTTGCAGGTCGCAATAGTGCAGAGTTATCTCAAAGAAAGGGGCCACGGTGTTTCTGTATCTCTATTATGTTGGTGCGGCTTCGGAACTTTTAAATATCTCGATATATCTCGAAAACTACGCTTCTGATCAAAAAATATCATAGAACATAAATTGTAGGAAACATAATTCTCTACAAAAAACGTCTCTTAACATTTTGCCATAGCTCGCTTCGTTTCCGAGATATTTGCACATACAGCTCAAAGGAACTGGCCTGACGGACATATTTCGAGATACTTCTTCTTCTTGTTGTTCTTCCTCTGCACAGCTAAGCTGGAAGTGGCATTTGCAGCTCGCAATAGTGCAGAGTTATCTCAAAGAAAGGGGCCACGGTGTTTCTGTATCTCTGTTATGTTGGTGCGGCTTCGGAACTTTTAAATATCTTGATATATCTCGAGAACTACGCATCTGATCAAAAAATATCATAGAACATAAAAAGTATGAAACTTAATTCTCTACAAAAAAGGTCTCTTAACATTTTGCCATAGCTCGCTTCGTTTCCGAGATATTTGCAGATTTATCTCAAGGGAAGGGGCCTGACGGACATATTTCGAGATATTTCTTCTTCTTGTTGTTCTTCTTCTGCACAGCTAAGCTGGAAGTGGCATTTGCGGCTCGCACTAGTGCAGAGTTATCTCAAAGAAAGGGGCCACGGTGTTTCTGTATCTCTATTATGTTGGTGCGGCTTCGGAACTTTTAAATATCTTGATATATCTCGAGAACTACGCACCTGATCAAAAAATATCATAGAAGATAAAAAGTAGGAAACTTAATTCTCTACAGAAAAGGTCTCTTAACATTTCGCCATAGCTCGCTTCGTTTCCGAGATATTTGCAGATTTATCTCAAGGGAAGGGGCCTGACGGACATATTTCGAGATATTTCTTCTTCTTGTTGTTCTTCTTCTGCACAGCTGAGCTGGAAGTGGCATTTGCAGGTCGCAATAGTGCAGAGTTATCTCAAAGAAAGGGGCCACGGTGTTTCTGTATCTCTATTATGTTGGTGCGGCTTCGGAACTTTTAAATATCTCGATATATCTCGAAAACTACGCTTCTGATCAAAAAATATCATAGAACATAAATTGTAGGAAACATAATTCTCTACAAAAAACGTCTCTTAACATTTTGCCATAGCTCGCTTCGTTTCCGAGATATTTGCACATACAGCTCAAAGGAACTGGCCTGACGGACATATTTCGAGATATTTCTTCTTCTTGTTGTTCTTCCTCTGCACAGCTAAGCTGGAAGTGGCATTTGCAGCTCGCAATAGTGCAGAGTTATCTCAAAGAAAGGGGCCACGGTGTTTCTGTATCTCTATTATGTTGGTGCGGCTTCGGAACTTTTAAATATCTTGATATATCTCGAGAACTACGCATCTGATCAAAAAATATCATAGAACATAAATTGTAGGAAACATAATTCTCTACAAAAAAGGTATCTTAACATTTTGCCATAGCTCGCTTCGTTTCCGAGATATTTGCAGATATATCTCAAGGGAAGGGGCCTGCCGGACATATTTCGAGATATTTCTGCTTCTTGTTGTTCTTCTTCTGCACAGCTAAGCTGGAAGTGGCATTTACAGCTCGCAATAGTGCAGGGTTATCTCAAAGAAAGGGGCCACGGTGTTTCTGTATCTCTATTATGTTGGTGCTGCTTCGGAACTTTTAAATATCTTGATATATCTCGAGAACTACGCATCTGATCAAAAAATATCATAGAACATGAAAAGTAGGAAACTTAATTCTCTACAAAAAAGGTCTCTTAACATTTTGCCATAGCTCTCTTCGTTTCCGAGATATTTGCAGATTTATCTCAAGGGAAGGGTCCTGATGGACATATTTCGAGATATTTCTTCTTCTTGTTGTTCTTCTTCTGCACAGCTAAGCTGGAAGTGGCATTTGCAGCGCGCAATAGTGCAGAGTTATCTCAAAGAAAGGGGCCACGGTGTTTCTGTATCTCTATTATGTTGGTGCGGCTTCGGAACTTTTAAATATCTCGATATATCTCGAAAACTACGCTTCTGATCAAAAAATAACATAGAACATAAATTGTAGGAAACATAATTCTCTACAAAAAACGTCTCTTAACATTTTGCCATAGCTCGCTTCGTTTCCGAGATATTTGCACATACAGCTCAAAGGAACTGGCCTGACGGACATATTTCGAGATACTTCTTCTTCTTGTTGTTCTTCCTCTGCACAGCTAAGCTGGAAGTGGCATTTGCAGCTCGCAATAGTGCAGAGTTATCTCAAAGAAAGGGGCCACGGTGTTTCTGTATCTCTGTTATGTTGGTGCGGCTTCGGAACTTTTAAATATCTTGATATATCTCGAGAACTACGCATCTGATCAAAAAATATCATAGAACATAAAAAGTATGAAACTTAATTCTCTACAAAAAAGGTCTCTTAACATTTTGCCATAGCTCGCTTCGTTTCCGAGATATTTGCAGATTTATCTCAAGGGAAGGGGCCTGACGGACATATTTCGAGATATTTCTTCTTCTTGTTGTTCTTCTTCTGCACAGCTAAGCTGGAAGTGGCATTTGCGGCTCGCACTAGTGCAGAGTTATCTCAAAGAAAGGGGCCACGGTGTTTCTGTATCTCTATTATGTTGGTGCGGCTTCGGAACTTTTAAATATCTTGATATATCTCGAGAACTACGCACCTGATCAAAAAATATCATAGAAGATAAAAAGTAGGAAACTTAATTCTCTACAGAAAAGGTCTCTTAACATTTCGCCATAGCTCGCTTCGTTTCCGAGATATTTGCAGATTTATCTCAAGGGAAGGGGCCTGACGGACATATTTCGAGATATTTCTTCTTCTTGTTGTTCTTCTTCTGCACAGCTGAGCTGGAAGTGGCATTTGCAGGTCGCAATAGTGCAGAGTTATCTCAAAGAAAGGGGCCACGGTGTTTCTGTATCTCTATTATGTTGGTGCGGCTTCGGAACTTTTAAATATCTCGATATATCTCGAAAACTACGCTTCTGATCAAAAAATATCATAGAACATAAATTGTAGGAAACATAATTCTCTACAAAAAACGTCTCTTAACATTTTGCCATAGCTCGCTTCGTTTCCGAGATATTTGCACATACAGCTCAAAGGAACTGGCCTGACGGACATATTTCGAGATATTTCTTCTTCTTGTTGTTCTTCCTCTGCACAGCTAAGCTGGAAGTGGCATTTGCAGCTCGCAATAGTGCAGAGTTATCTCAAAGAAAGGGGCCACGGTGTTTCTGTATCTCTATTATGTTGGTGCGGCTTCGGAACTTTTAAATATCTTGATATATCTCGAGAACTACGCATCTGATCAAAAAATATCATAGAACATAAATTGTAGGAAACATAATTCTCTACAAAAAAGGTATCTTAACATTTTGCCATAGCTCGCTTCGTTTCCGAGATATTTGCAGATATATCTCAAGGGAAGGGGCCTGCCGGACATATTTCGAGATATTTCTGCTTCTTGTTGTTCTTCTTCTGCACAGCTAAGCTGGAAGTGGCATTTACAGCTCGCAATAGTGCAGAGTTATCTCAAAGAAAGGGGCCACGGTGTTTCTGTATCTCTATTATGTTGGTGCTGCTTCGGAACTTTTAAATATCTTGATATATCTCGAGAACTACGCATCTGATCAAAAAATATCATAGAACATGAAAAGTAGGAAACTTAATTCTCTACAAAAAAGGTCTCTTAACATTTTGCCATAGCTCTCTTCGTTTCCGAGATATTTGCAGATTTATCTCAAGGGAAGGGTCCTGATGGACATATTTCGAGATATTTCTTCTTCTTGTTGTTCTTCTTCTGCACAGCTAAGCTGGAAGTGGCATTTGCAGCGCGCAATAGTGCAGAGTTATCTCAAAGAAAGGGGCCACGGTGTTTCTGTATCTCTATTATGTTGGTGCGGCTTCGGAACTTTTAAATATCTCGATATATCTCGAAAACTACGCTTCTGATCAAAAAATAACATAGAACATAAATTGTAGGAAACATAATTCTCTACAAAAAACGTCTCTTAACATTTTGCCATAGCTCGCTTCGTTTCCGAGATATTTGCAGATTCAGCTCAAAGGAACGGGCCTGACGGACATATTTCGAGATACTTCTTCTTCTTGTTGTTCTTCCTCTGCACAGCTAAGCTGGAAGTGGCATTTGCAGCTCGCAATAGTGCAGAGTTATCTCAAAGAAAGGGGCCACGGTGTTTCTGTATCTCTGTTATGTTGGTGCGGCTTCGGAACTTTTAAATATCTTGATATATCTCGAGAACTACGCATCTGATCAAAAAATATCATAGAACATAAAAAGTATGAAACTTAATTCTCTACAAAAAAGGTCTCTTAACATTTTGCCATAGCTCGCTTCGTTTCCGAGATATTTGCAGATTTATCTCAAGGGAAGGGGCCTGTCGGACATATTTCGAGATATTTCTTCTTCTTGTTGTTCTTCTTCTGCACAGCTAAGCTGGAAGTGGCATTTGCGGCTCGCACTAGTGCAGAGTTATCTCAAAGAAAGGGGCCACGGTGTTTCTGTATCTCTATTATGTTGGTGCGGCTTCGGAACTTTTAAATATCTCGATATATCTCGAAAACTACGCTTCTGATCAAAAAATATCATAGAACATAAATTGTAGGAAACATAATTCTCTACAAAAAACGTCTCTTAACATTTTGCCATAGCTCGCTTCGTTTCCGAGATATTTGCAGATTTATCTCAAGGGAAGGGGCCTGACGGACATATTTCGAGATATTTCTTCTTCTTGTTGTTCTTCTTCTGCACAGCTGAGCTGGAAGTGGCATTTGCAGGTCGCAATAGTGCAGAGTTATCTCAAAGAAAGGGGCCACGGTGTTTCTGTATCTCTATTATGTTGGTGCGGCTTCGGAACTTTTAAATATCTCGATATATCTCGAAAACTACGCTTCTGATCAAAAAATATCATAGAACATAAATTGTAGGAAACATAATTCTCTACAAAAAACGTCTCTTAACATTTTGCCATAGCTCGCTTCGTTTCCGAGATATTTGCAGATTCAGCTCAAAGGAACTGGCCTGACGGACATATTTCGAGATATTTCTTCTTCTTGTTGTTCTTCCTCTGCACAGCTAAGCTGGAAGTGGCATTTGCAGCTCGCAATAGTGCAGAGTTATCTCAAAGAAAGGGGCCACGGTGTTTCTGCATCTCTATTATGTTGGTGCGGCTTCGGAACTTTTAAATATCTTGATATATCTCGAGAACTACGCATCTGATCAAAAAATATCATAGAACATAAATTGTAGGAAACATAATTCTCTACAAAAAAGGTATCTTAACATTTTGCCATAGCTCGCTTCGTTTCCGAGATATTTGCAGATATATCTCAAGGGAAGGGGCCTGCCGGACATATTTCGAGATATTTCTTCTTCTTGTTGTTCTTCTTCTGCACAGCTAAGCTGGAAGTGGCATTTGCGGCTCGCACTAGTGCAGAGTTATCTCAAAGAAAGAGGCCACGGTGTTTCTGTATCTCTATTATGTTGGTGCGGCTTCGGAACTTTTAAATATCTCGATATATCTCGAAAACTACGCTTCTGATCAAAAAATATCATAGAACATAAATTGTAGGAAACATAATTCTCTACAAAAAACGTCTCTTAACATTTTGCCATAGCTCGCTTCGTTTCCGAGATATTTGCAGATATATCTCAAGGGAAGGGGCCTGACGGACATATTTCGAGATATTTCTTCTTCTTGTTGTTCTTCTTCTGCACAGCTAAGCTGGAAGTGGCATTTGCAGCTCGCAATAGTGCAGAGTTATCTCTAAGAAAGGGGCCACGGTGTATCTGTATCTCTATTATGTTGGTGCGGCTTCGGAACTTTTAAATATCTTGATATATCTCGAGAACCACGCATCTGATCAAAAAATATCATAGAACATAAAAAGTAGGAAACTTAATTCTCTACAAAAACGGTCTCTTAACATTTTGCCATAGCTCGCTTCGTTTCCGAGATATTTGCAGATTTATCTCAAGGGAAGGGGCCTGACGGACATATTTCGAGATATTTCTTCTTCTTGTTGTTCTTCTTCTGCACAGCTGAGCTGGAAGTGGCATTTGCAGGTCGCAATAGTGCAGAGTTATCTCAAAGAAAGGGGCCACGGTGTTTCTGTATCTCTATTATGTTGGTGCGGCTTCGGAACTTTTAAATATCTCGATATATCTCGAAAACTACGCTTCTGATCAAAAAATATCATAGAACGTAAATTGTAGGAAACATTATTCTCTACAAAAAAGGTCTCTTAACATTTTGCCATAGCTCGCTTCGTTTCCGAGATATTTGCAGATTCAGCTCAAAGGAACGGGCCTGACGGACATATTTCGAGATACTTCTTCTTCTTGTTGTTCTTCCTCTGCACAGCTAAGCTGGAAGTGGCATTTGCAGCTCGCAATAGTGCAGAGTTATCTCAAAGAAAGGGGCCACGGTGTTTCTGTATCTCTATTATGTTGGTGCGGCTTCGGAACTTTTAAATATCTTGATATATCTCGAGAACTACGCATCTGATCAAAAAATATCATAGAACATAAAAAGTAGGAAACTTAATTCTCTACAAAAAAGGTCTCTTAACATTTTGCCATAGCTCGCTTCGTTTCCGAGATATTTGCAGATTTATCTCAAGGGAAGGGGCCTGACGGACATATTTCGAGATATTTCTTCTTCTTGTTGTTCTTCTTCTGCACAGCTGAGCTGGAAGTGGCATTTGCAGGTCGCAATAGTGCAGAGTTATCTCAAAGAAAGGGGCCACGGTGTTTCTGTATCTCTATTATGTTGGTGCGGCTTCGGAACTTTTAAATATCTCGATATATCTCGAAAACTACGCTTCTGATCAAAAAATATCATAGAACATAAATTGTAGGAAACATAATTCTCTACAAAAAACGTCTCTTAACATTTTGCCATAGCTCGCTTCGTTTCCGAGATATTTGCAGATACAGCTCAAAGGAACTGGCCTGACGGACATATTTCGAGATATTTCTTCTTCTTGTTGTTCTTCCTCTGCACAGCTAAGCTGGAAGTGGCATTTGCAGCTCGCAATAGTGCAGAGTTATCTCAAAGAAAGGGGCCACGGTGTTTCTGTATCTCTATTATGTTGGTGCGGCTTCGGAACTTTTAAATATCTTGATATATCTCGAGAACTACGCATCTGATCAAAAAATATCATAGAACATAAATTGTAGGAAACATAATTCTCTACAAAAAAGGTATCTTAACATTTTGCCATAGCTCGCTTCGTTTCCGAGATATTTGCAGATATATCTCAAGGGAAGGGGCCTGCCGGACATATTTCGAGATATTTCTGCTTCTTGTTGTTCTTCTTCTGCACAGCTAAGCTGGAAGTGGCATTTACAGCTCGCAATAGTGCAGAGTTATCTCAAAGAAAGGGGCCACGGTGTTTCTGTATCTCTATTATGTTGGTGCTGCTTCGGAACTTTTAAATATCTTGATATATCTCGAGAACTACGCATCTGATCAAAAAATATCATAGAACATGAAAAGTAGGAAACTTAATTCTCTACAAAAAAGGTCTCTTAACATTTTGCCATAGCTCTCTTCGTTTCCGAGATATTTGCAGATTTATCTCAAGGGAAGGGTCCTGATGGACATATTTCGAGATATTTCTTCTTCTTGTTGTTCTTCTTCTGCACAGCGAAGCTGGAAGTGGCATTTGCGGCTCGCACTAGTGCAGAGTTATCTCAAAGAAAGGGGCCACGGTGTTTCTGTATCTCTATTATGTTGGTGCGGCTTCGGAACTTTTAAATATCTTGATATATCTCGAGAACTACGCATCTGGTCAAAAAATATCATAGAAGATAAAAAGTAGGAAACTTAATTCTCTACAAAAAAGGTCTCTTAACATTTCGCCATAGCTCGCTTCGTTTCCGAGATATTTGCAGATTTATCTCAAGGGAAGGGGCCTGTCGGACATATTTCGAGATATTTCTTCTTCTTGTTGTTCTTCTTCTGCACAGCTAAGCTGGAAGTGGCATTTGCGGCTCGCACTAGTGCAGAGTTATCTCAAAGAAAGGGGCCACGGTGTTTCTGTATCTCTATTATGTTGGTGCGGCTTCGGAACTTTTAAATATCTCGATATATCTCGAAAACTGCGCTTCTGATCAAAAAATATCATAGAACATAAATTGTAGGAAACATGATTCTCTACAAAAAACGTCTCTTAACATTTTGCCATAGCTCGCTTCGTTTCCGAGATATTTGCAGATATATCTCAAGGGAAGGGGCCTGACGGACATATTTCGAGATATTTCTTCTTCTTGTTGTTCTTCTTCTGCACAGCTAAGCTGGAAGTGGCATTTGCAGCTCGCAATAGTGCAGAGTTATCTCTAAGAAAGGGGCCACGGTGTATCTGTATCTCTATTATGTTGGTGCGGCTTCGGAACTTTTAAATATCTTGATATATCTCGAGAACCACGCATCTGATCAAAAAATATCATAGAACATAAAAAGTAGGAAACTTAATTCTCTACAAAAACGGTCTCTTAACATTTTGCCATAGCTCGCTTCGTTTCCGAGATATTTGCAGATTTATCTCAAGGGAAGGGGCCTGACGGACATATTTCGAGATATTTCTTCTTCTTGTTGTTCTTCTTCTGCACAGCTAAGCTGGAAGTGGCATTTGCGGCTCGCACTAGTGCAGAGTTATCTCAAAGAAAGGGGCCACGGTGTTTCTGTATCTCTATTATGTTGGTGCGGCTTCGGAACTTTTAAATATCTCGATATATCTCGAAAACTGCGCTTCTGATCAAAAAATATCATAGAACATAAATTGTAGGAAACATAATTCTCTACAAAAAACGTCTCTTAACATTTTGCCATAGCTCGCTTCGTTTCCGAGATATTTGCAGATTCAGCTCAAAGGAACGGGCCTGACGGACATATTTCGAGATACTTCTTCTTCTTGTTGTTCTTCCTCTGCACAGCTAAGCTGGAAGTGGCATTTGCAGCTCGCAATAGTGCAGAGTTATCTCAAAGAAAGGGGCCACGGTGTTTCTGTATCTCTATTATGTTGGTGCGGCTTCGGAACTTTTAAATATCTCGATATATCTCGAAAACTACGCTTCTGATCAAAAAATAACATAGAACATAAATTGTAGGAAACATAATTCTCTACAAAAAAGGTCTCTTAACATTTTGCCATAGCTCGCTTCGTTTCCGAGATATTTGCAGATTTATCTCAAGGTAAGGGGCCTGTCGGACATATTTCGAGATATTTCTTCTTCTTGTTGTTCTTCTTCTGCACAGCTAAGCTGGAAGTGGCATTTGCGGCTCGCACTAGTGCAGAGTTATCTCAAAGAAAGGGGCCACGGTGTTTCTGTATCTCTATTATGTTGGTGCGGCTTCGGAACTTTTAAATATCTCGATATATCTCGAGAACTACGCATCTGATCAAAAAATATCATAGAACATGAAAAGTAGGAAACTTAATTCTCTACAAAAAAGGTCTCTTAACATTTTGCCATAGCTCTCTTCGTTTCCGAGATATTTGCAGATTTATCTCAAGGGAAGGGTCCTGATGGACATATTTCGAGATATTTCTTCTTCTTGTTGTTCTTCTTCTGCACAGCTAAACTGGAAGTGGCATTTCCAGCTCGCAATCGTGCAGAGTTATCTCAAAGAAAGGGGCCACGGTGTTTCTGTATCTCTATTATGTTGGTGCGGCTTCGGAACTTTTAAATATCTTGATATATCTCGAGAACTACGCATCTGATCAAAAAATATCATAGAACATAAAAAGTAGGAAACTTAATTCTCTACAAAAAAGGTCTCTTAACATTTTGCCATAGCTCGCTTCGTTTCCGAGATATTTGCAGATTTATCTCAAGGGAAGGGGCCTGACGGACATATTTCGAGATATTTCTTCTTCTTGTTGTTCTTCCTCTGCACAGCTAAGCTGGAAGTGACATTTGCAGCTCGCAATAGTGCAGAGTTATCTCAAAGAAAGGGGCCACGGTGTTTCTGTATCTCTATTATGTTGGTGCGGCTTCGGAACTTTTAAATATTTTGATATATCTCGAGAACTACGCATCTGATCAAAAAATATCATAGAACATAAAAAGTAGGAAACTTAATTCTCTACAAAAAAGGTCTCTTAACATTTTGCCATAGCTCGCTTCGTTTCCGAGATATTTGCAGATTTATCTCAAGGGAAGGGGCCTGACGGACATATTTCGAGATATTTCTTCTTCTTGTTGTTCTTCTTCTGCACAGCTAAGCTGGAAGTGGCATTTGCGGCTCGCACTAGTGCAGAGTTATCTCAAAGAAAGGGGCCACGGTGTTTCTGTATCTCTATTATGTTGGTGCGGCTTCGGAACTTTTAAATATCTCGATATATCTCGAAAACTACGCTTCTGATCAAAAAATATCATAGAACATAAATTGTAGGAAACATAATTCTCTACAAAAAACGTCTCTTAACATTTTGCCATAGCTCGCTTCGTTTCCAAGATATTTGCAGATTCAGCTCAAAGGAACTGGCGTGACGGACATATTTCGAGATATTTCTTCTTCTTGTTGTTCTTCCTCTGCACAGCTAAGCTGGAAGTGGCATTTGCAGCTCGCAATAGTGCAGAGTTATCTCAAAGAAAGGGGCCACGGTGTTTCTGTATCTCTATTATGTTGGTGCGGCTTCGGAACTTTTAAATATCTTGATATATCTCGAGAACTACGCATCTCATCAAAAAATATCATAGAACATAAAAAGGAGGAAACTTAATTCTCTACAAAAAAGGTCTCTTAACGTTTTGCCATAGCTCGCTTCGTTTCCGAGATATTTGCAGATTTATCTCAAGGGAAGGGGCCTGACGGACATATTTCGAGATATTTCTTCTTCTTGTTGTTCTTCTTCTGCACAGCTAAGCTGGAAGTGGCATTTGCGGCTCGCACTAGTGCAGAGTTATCTCAAAGAAAGGGGCCACGGTCTTTCTGTATCTCTATTATGTTGGTGCGGCTTCGGAACTTTTAAATATCTCGATATATCTCGAAAACTACGCTTCTGATCAAAAAATATCATAGAACATAAATTGTAGGAAACAGAATTCTCTACAAAAAAGGTCTCTTAACATTTTGCCATAGCTCGCTTCGTTTCCGAGATATTTGCAGATATATCTCAAGGGAAGGGGCCTGACGGACATATTTCGAGATATTTCTTCTTCTTGTTGTTCTTCTTCTGCACAGCTAAGCTGGAAGTGGCATTTACAGCTCGCAATAGTGCAGAGTTATCTCAAAGAAAGGGGCCACGGTGTTTCTGTATCTCTATTATGTTGGTGCGGCTTCG
Organism: Osmia lignaria lignaria; assembly: GCF_051020975.1. Taxonomy (NCBI): domain Eukaryota; kingdom Metazoa; phylum Arthropoda; class Insecta; order Hymenoptera; family Megachilidae; genus Osmia; species Osmia lignaria. The sequence continues at coordinate 2,379,353 of NW_027478171.1, forward strand.
GAACTTTTAAATATCTTGATATATCTCGAGAACTACGCATCTCATCAAAAAATATCATAGAACATAAAAAGTAGGAAACTTAATTCTCTACAAAAAAGGTCTCTTAACGTTTTGCCATAGCTCGCTTCGTTTCCGAGATATTTGCAGATTTATCTCAAGGGAAGGGGCCTGACGGACATATTTCGAGATATTTCTTCTTCTTGTTGTTCTTCTTCTGCACAGCTAAGCTGGAAGTGGCATTTGCGGCTCGCACTAGTGCAGAGTTATCTCAAAGAAAGGGGCCACGGTGTTTCTGTATCCCTATTATGTTGGTGCGGCTTCGGAACTTTTAAATATCTTGATATATCTCGAGAACTACGCATCTGATCAAAAAATATCATAGAACATAAAAAGTAGGAAACTTAATTCTCTACGAAAAAGGTCTCTCAACATTTTGCCATAGGTCGCTTCGTTTCCGAGATATTAGCAGATATATCTCAAGGGAAGGGGCCTGACGGACATATTTCGAGATATTTCTTCTTCTTGTTGTTCTTCTTCTGCACAGCTAAGCTGGCAGTGGCATTTACAGCTCGCAATAGTGCAGAGTTATCTCAAAGAAAGGGGCCACGGTGTTTCTGTATCTCTATTATGTTGGTGCGGCTTCGGAACTTTTAAATATCTTGATATATCTCGAGAACTACGCATCTGATCAAAAAATATCATAGAACATAAAAAGTAGGAAACTTAATTCTCTACAAAAAAGGTTGTTAACATTTTGCCATAGCTCGCTTCGTTTCCGAGATATTTGCAGATTTATCTCAAGGGAAGGGGCCTGACGGACATATTTCGAGATATTTCTTCTTCTTGTTGTTCTTCTTCTGCACAGCTAAGCTGGAAGTGGCATTTGCGGCTCGCACTAGTGCAGAGTTATCTCAAAGAAAGGGGCCACGGTGTTTCTGTATCCCTATTATGTTGGTGCGGCTTCGGAACTTTTAAATATCTTGATATATCTCGAGAACTACGCATCTGATCAAAAAATATCATAGAACATAAAAAGTAGGAAACTTAATTCTCTACAAAAAAGGTCTCTTAACATTTTGCCATAGCTCGCTTCGTTTCCGAGATATTTGCAGATATATCTCAAGGGAAGGGGCCTGACGGACATATTTCGAGATATTTCTTCTTCTTGTTGTTCTTCTTCTGCACAGCTAAGCTGGAAGTGGCATTTACAGCTCGCAATAGTGCAGAGTTATCTCAATGAAAGGGGCCACGGTGTTTCTGTATCTCTATTAGGTTGGTGCGGCTTCGGAACTTTTAAATATCTTGATATATCTCGAGAACTACGCATCTGATCAAAAAATATCATAGAACATAAAAAGTAGGAAACTTAATTCTCTACAAAAAAGGTTCTTAACATTTTGCCACAGCTCGCTTCGTTTCCGAGATATTTGCAGATTTATCTCAAGGGAAGGGGCCTGACGGACATATTTCGAGATATTTCTTCTTCTTGTTGTTCTTCTTCTGCACAGCTAAGCTGGAAGTGGCATTTGCGGCTCGCACTAGTGCAGAGTTATCTCAAAGAAAGGGGCCACGGTGTTTCTGTATCCCTATTATGTTGGTGCCGCTTCGGAACTTTTAAATATCTCGATATATCTCGAAAACTACGCTTCTGATCAAAAAATATCATAGAACATAAATTGTAGGAAACATAATTCTCTACAAAAAACGTCTCTTAACATTTTGCCATAGCTCGCTTCGTTTCCAAGATATTTGCAGATTCAGCTCAAAGGAACTGGCGTGACGGACATATTTCGAGATATTTCTTCTTCTTGTTGTTCTTCCTCTGCACAGCTAAGCTGGAAGTGGCATTTGCAGCTCGCAATAGTGCAGAGTTATCTCAAAGAAAGGGGCCACGGTGTTTCTGTATCTCTATTATGTTGGTGCGGCTTCGGAACTTTTAAATATCTTGATATATCTCGAGAACTACGCATCTCATCAAAAAATATCATAGAACATAAAAAGTAGGAAACTTAATTCTCTACAAAAAAGGTCTCTCAACGTTTTGCCATAGCTCGCTTCGTTTCCGAGATATTTGCAGATTTATCTCAAGGGAAGGGGCCTGACGGACATATTTCGAGATATTTCTTCTTCTTGTTGTTCTTCTTCTGCACAGCTAAGCTGGAAGTGGCATTTGCGGCTCGCACTAGTGCAGAGTTATCTCAAAGAAAGGGGCCACGGTGTTTCTGTATCCCTATTATGTTGGTGCGGCTTCGGAACTTTTAAATATCTCGATATATCTCGAAAACTACGCTTCTGATCAAAAAATATCATAGAACGTAAAAAGTAGGAAACTTAATTCTCTACAAAAAAGGTCTCTTAACATTTTGCCATAGCTCGCTTCGTTTCCGAGATATTTGCAGATTTATCTCAGGGGAAGGGGCCTGACGGACATATTTCGAGATATTTCTTCTTCTTGTTGTTCTTCTTCTGCACAGCTAAGCTGGAAGTGGCATTTGCGGCTCGCACTAGTGCAGAGTTATCTCAAAGAAAGGGGCCACGGTGTTTCTGTATCTCTATTATGTTGGTGCGGCTTCGGAACTTTTAAATATCTCGATATATCTCGAAAACTACGCTTCTGATCAAAAAATATCATAGAACATAAAAAGTAGGAAACTTAATTCTCTACAAAAAAGGTTGTTAACATTTTGCCATAGCTCGCTTCGTTTCCGAGATATTTGCAGATTTATCTCAAGGGAAGGGGCCTGACGGACATATTTCGAGATATTTCTTCTTCTTGTTGTTCTTCTTCTGCACAGCTAAGCTGGAAGTGGCATTTACAGCTCGCAATAGTGCAGAGTTATCTCAAAGAAAGGGGCCACGGTGTTTCTGTATCTCTATTATGTTGGTGCGGCTTCGGAACTTTTAAATATCTTGATATATCTCGAGAACTACGCATCTGATCAAAAAATATCATAGAACATAAAAAGTAGGAAACTTAATTCTCTACAAAAAAGGTTGTTAACATTTTGCTATAGCTCGCTTCGTTTCCGAGATATTTGCAGATTTATCTCAAGGGAAGGGGCCTGACGGACATATTTCGAGATATTTCTTCTTCTTGTTGTTCTTCTTCTGCACAGCTAAGCTGGAAGTGGCATTTGCGGCTCGCACTAGTGCAGAGTTATCTCAAAGAAAGGGGCCACGGTGTTTCTGTATCCCTATTATGTTGGTGCCGCTTCGGAACTTTTAAATATCTCGATATATCTCGAAAACTACGCTTCTGATCAAAAACTATCATAGAACATAAATTGTAGGAAACATAATTCTCTATAAAAAACGTCTCTTAACATTTTGCCATAGCTCGCTTCGTTTCCGAGATATTTGCAGATTCAGCTCAAAGGAAGTGGCCTGACGGACATATTTCGAGATATTTCTTCTTCTTGTTGTTCTTCGTCTGCACAGCTAAGCTGGAAGTGGCATTTGCAGCTCGCAATAGTGCAGAGTTATCTCAAAGAAAGGGGCCACGGTGTTTCTGTATCTCTATTATGTTGGTGCGGCTTCGGAACTTTTAAATATCTTGATATATCTCGAGAACTACGCATCTGATCAAAAAATATTATAGAACATAAAAAGTAGGAAACTTAATTCTCTACAAAAAAGGTCTCTTAACATTTCGCCATAGCTCGCTTCGTTTCCGAGATATTTGCAGATTTATCTCAAGGGAAGGGGCCTGACGGACATATTTCGAGATATTTCTTCTTCTTGTTGTCCTTCTTCTGCACAGCTAAGCTGGAAGTGGCATTTACAGCTCGCAATCGTGCAGAGTTATCTCAAAGAAAGGGGCCACGGTGTTTCTGTATCTCTATTATGTTGGTGCGGCTTCGGAACTTTTAAATATCTTGATATATCTCGAGAACTACGCATCTGATCAAAAAATATCATAGAACATAAATTGTAGGAAACAGAATTCTCTACAAAAAAGGTCTCTTAACATTTTGCCATAGCTCGCTTCGTTTCCGAGATATTTGCAGATATATCTCAAGGGAAGGGGCCTGACGGACATATTTCGAGATATTTCTTCTTCTTGTTGTTCTTCTTCTGCACAGCTAAGCTGGAAGTGGCATTTACAGCTCGCAATAGTGCAGAGTTATCTCAAAGAAAGGGGCCGCGGTGTTTCTGTATCTCTATTATGTTGGTGCGGCTTCGGAACTTTTAAATATCTTGATATATCTCGAGAACTACGCATCTGATCAAAAAATATCATAGAACATAAAAAGTAGGAAACTTAATTCTCTACAAAAAAGGTCTCTTAACATTTTGCCATAGCTCGCTTCGTTTCCGAGATATTTGCAGATTTATCTCAAGGGAAGGGGCCTGACGGACATATTTCGAGATATTTCTTCTTCTTGTTGTTCTTCTTCTGCACAGCTAAGCTGGAAGTGGCATTTGCGGCTCGCACTAGTGCAGAGTTATCTCAAAGAAAGGGGCCACGGTGTTTCTGTACCCCTATTATGTTGGTGCGGCTTCGGAACTTTTAAATATCTCGATATATCTCGAAAACTACGCTTCTGATCAAAAAATATCATAGAACATAAATTGTAGGAAACATAATTCTCTACAAAAAACGTCTCTTAACATTTTGCCATAGCTCGCTTCGTTTCCGAGATATTTGCAGATTCACCTCAAAGGAACTGGCCTGACGGACATATTTCGAGATATTTCTTCTTCTTGTTGTTCTTCCTCTGCACAGCTAAGCTGGAAGTGGCATTTGCAGCTCGCAATAGTGCAGAGTTATCTCAAAGAAAGGGGCCACGGTGTTTCTGTATCTCTATTATGTTGGTGCGGCTTCGGAACTTTTAAATATCTTGATATATCTCGAGAACTACGCATCTGATCAAAAAATATCATACAACATAAAAAGTAGGAAACTTAATTCTCTACAAAAAAGGTCTCTTAACATTTTGCCAGAGCTCGCTTCGTTTCCGAGATATTTGCAGATTTATCTCAAGGGAAGGGGCCTGACGGACATATTTCGAGATATTTCTTCTTCTTGTTGTTCTTCTTCTGCACAGCTAAGCTGGAACTGGCATCTGCGGCTCGCACTAGTGCAGAGTTATCTCAAAGAAAGGGGCCACGGTGTTTCTGTATCTCTATTATGTTGGTGCGGCTTCGGAACTTTTAAATATCTCGATGTATCTCGAAAACTACGCTTCTGATCAAAAAATATCATAGAACATAAATTGTAGGAAGCATAATTCTCTACAAAAAAGGTCTCTTAACATTTTGCCATAGCTCGCTTCGTTTCCGAGATATTTGCAGATATATCTCAAGGGAAGGGGCCTGACCGACATATTTCGAGATATTTCTTCTTCTTGTTGTTCTTCTTCTGCACAGCTAAGCTGGAAGTGGCATTTGCGGCTCGCACTAGTGCAGAGTTATCTCAAAGAAAGGGGCCACGGTGTTTCTGTATCCCTATTATGTTGGTGCGGCTTCGGAACTTTTAAATATCTCGATATATCTCGAAAACTACGCTTCTGATCAAAAAATATCATAGAACATAAATTGTAGCAAACATAATTCTCTATAAAAAACGTCTCTTAACATTTTGCCATAGCTCGCTTCATTTCCGAGATTTTTGCAGATTCAGCTCAAAGGAACTGGCCTGACGGACATATTTCGAGATATTTCTTCTTCTTGTTGTTCTTCCTCTGCACAGCTAAGCTGGAAGTGGCATTTGCAGCTCGCAATAGTGCAGAGTTATCTCAAAGAAAGGGGCCACGGTGTTTCTGTATCTCTATTATGTTGGTGCGGCTTCGGAGCTTTTAAATATCTTGATATATCTCGAGAACTACGCATCTGATCAAAAAATATCATAGAACATAAAAAGTAGGAAGCTTAATTCTCTACAAAAAAGGTCTCTTAACATTTCGCCATAGCTCGCTTCGTTTCCGAGATATTTGCAGATTTATCTCAAGGGAAGGGGCCTGACGGACATATTTCGAGATATTTCTTCTTCTTGTTGTTCTTCTTCTGCACAGCTAAGCTGGAAGTGGCATTTGCGGCTCGCACTAGTGCAGAGTTATCTCAAAGAAAGGGGCCACGGTGTTTCTGTATCTCTATTATGTTGGTGCGGCTTCGGAGCTTTTAAATATCTTGATATATCTCGAGAACTACGCATCTGATCAAAAAATATCATAGAACATAGAGAGTAGGAAACTTAATTCTCTACAAAAAAGGTCTCTTAACATTTCGCCATAGCTCGCTTCGTTTCCGAGATATTTGCAGATTTATCTCAAGGGAAGGGGCCTGACGGACATATTTCGAAATATTTCTTCTTCTTGTTGTCCTTCTTCTGCACAGCTAAGCTGGAAGTGGCATTTACAGCTCGCAATCGTGCAGAGTTATCTCAAAGAAAGGGGCCACGGTGTTTCTGTATCTCTATTATGATGGTGCGGCTTCGGAACTTTTAAATATCTTGATATATCTCGAGAACTACGCATCTGATCAAAAAATATCATAGAACATAGAGAGTAGGAAACTTAATTCTCTACAAAAAAGGTCTCTTAACATTTCGCCATAGCTCGCTTCGTTTCCGAGATATTTGCAGATTTATCTCAAGGGAAGGGGCCTGACGGACATATTTCGAGATATTTCTTCTTCTTGTTGTTCTTCTTCTGCACAGCTAAGCTGGAAGTGGCATTTGCGGCTCGCACTAGTGCAGAGTTATCTCAAAGAAAGGGGCCACGGTGTTTCTGTATCCCTATTATGTTGGTGCGGCTTCGGAACTTTTAAATATCTCGATATATCTCGAAAACTACGCTTCTGATCAAAAAATATCATAGAACATAAATTGTAGGAAACATAATTCTCTATAAAAAACGTCTCTTAACATTTTGCCATAGCTCGCTTCGTTTCCGAGATATTTGCAGATTCAGCTCAAAGGAACTGGCCTGACGGACATATTTCGAGATATTTCTTCTTCTTGTTGTTCTTCCTCTGCACAGCTAAGCTGGAAGTGGCATTTGCAGCTCGCAATAGTGCAGAGTTATCTCAAAGAAAGGGGCCACGGTGTTTCTGTATCTCTATTATGTTGGTGCGGCTTCGGAACTTTTAAATATCTTGATATATCTCGAGAACTACGCATCTGATCAAAAAATATCATAGAACATAAAAAGTAGGAAACTTAATTCTCTACAAAAAAGGTCTCTTAACATTTCGCCATAGCTCGCTTCGTTTCCGAGATATTTGCAGATTTATCTCAAGGGAAGGGGCCTGACGGACATATTTCGAGATATTTCTTCTTCTTGTTGTTCTTCTTCTGCACAGCTAAGCTGGAAGTGGCATTTGCGGCTCGCACTAGTGCAGAGTTATCTCAAAGAAAGGGGCCACGGTGTTTCTGTATCCCTATTATGTTGGTGCGGCTTCGGAACTTTTAAATACCTCGATATATCTCGAAAACTACGCTTCTGATCAAAAAATATCATAGAACATAAATTGTAGGAAACATAATTCTCTACAAAAAACGTCTCTTAACATTTTGCCATAGCTCGCTTCGTTTCCGAGATATTTGCAGATTCAGCTCAAAGGAACTGGCCTGACGGACATATTTCGAGATATTTCTTCTTCTTGTTGTTCTTCTTCTGCGCAGCTAAGCTGGAAGTGGCATTTGCAGCTCGCAATAGTGCAGAGATATCTCAAAGAAAGGGGCCACGCTGTTTCTGTATCTCTATTATGTTGGTGCGGCTTCGGAACTTTTAAATATCTTGATATATCTCGAGAGCTACGCGTCTGATCAAAAAATATCATAGAACATAAAAAGTAGGAAACATAATTCTCTACAAAAAAGGTCTCTTAACATTTTGCCATAGCTCGCTTCGTTTCCGAGATATTTGCAGATTTATCTCAAGGGAAGTGGCCTGACGGACATATTTCGAGATATTTCTTCTTCTTGTTGTTCTTCTTCTGCACAGCTAAGCTGGAAGTGGCATTTGCGGCTCGCTCTAGTGCAGAGTTATCTCAAAGAAAGGGGCCACGGTGTTTCTGTATCTCTATTATGTTGGTGCGGCTTCGGAACTTTTAAATATCTTGATATATCTCGAGAACTACGCATCTGATCCAAAAATATCATAGAACATAAATAGTAGGAAACTTAATTCTCTACAAAAAAGGTCTCTTAACATTTTGCCATAGCTCGCTTCGTTTCCGAGATATTTGCAGATTTATCTCAAGGGAAGGGGCCTGACGGACATATTTCCAGATATTTCTTCTTCTTGTTGTTCTTCTTCTGCGCAGCTAAGCTGGAAGTGGCATTTGCAGCACGCAATAGTGCAGAGTTATCTCAAAGAAAGGGGCCACGGTGTTTCTGTATCTCTATTATGTTGGTGCGGCTTCGGAACTTTTAAATATCTTGATATATCTCGAGAACTACGCATCTGATCAAAAAATATCATAGAACATAAAAAGTAGGAAACTTAATTCTCTACAAAAAAGGTCTCTTAACATTTTGCCATAGCTCGCTTCGTTTCCGAGATATTTGCAGATTTATCTCAAGGGAAGGGGCCTGACGGACATATTTCGAGATATGTCTTCTTCTTGTTGTTCTTCCTCTGCACAGCTAAGCTGGAAGTGGCATTTGCAGCTCGCAATAGTGCAGAGTTATCTCAAAGAAAGGGGCCACGGTGTTTCTGTATCTCTATTATGTTGGTGCGGCTTCGGAACTTTTAAATATCTCGATATATCTCGAAAACTACGCTTCTGATCAAAAAATATCATAGAACATAAATTGTAGGAACCATAATTCTCTACAAAAAAGGTCTCTTAACATTTTGCCATAGCTCGCTTCGTTTCCGAGATATTTGCAGATTTATCTCAAGGGAAGTGGCCTGACGGACATATTTCGAGATATTTCTTCTTCTTGTTGTTCTTCTTCTGCACAGCTAAGCTGGAAGTGGCATTTGCGGCTCGCACTAGTGCAGAGTTATCTCAAAGAAAGGGGCCACGGTGTTTCTGTATCTCTATTATGTTGGTGCGGCTTCGGAACTTTTAAATATCTTGATATATCTCGAGAACTACGCATCTGATCAGAAAATATCATAGAAGATAAAAAGTAGGAAACTTAATTCTCTACAAAAAACGTCTCTTAACATTTTGCCATAGCTCGCTTCGTTTCCGAGATATTTGCAGATTTATCTCAAGGTAAGGGGCCTGACGGACATATTTCGAGATATTTCTTCTTCTTGTTGTTCTTCTTCTGCACAGCTAAGCTGGAAGTGGCATTTACAGCTCGCAATAGTGCATAGTTATCTGAAAGAAAGGGGCCACGGTGTTTCTGTATCTCTATTATGTTGGTGCGGCTTCGGAACTTTTAAATCTCGTGATATATCTCGAGAACTACGCATCTGATCAAAAAATCTCATAGAACATAAAAAGTAGGAAACTTAATTCTCTACAAAAAAGGTCTCTTAACATTTTGCCATAGCTCTCTTCGTTTCCGAGATATTTGCAGATTTATCTCAAGGGAAGGGGCCTGACGGACATATTTCGAGATATTTCTTCTTCTTGTTGTTCTTCTTCTGCACAGCTAAGCTGGAAGTGGCATTTGCGGCTCGCACTAGTGCAGGGTTATCTCAAAGAAAGGGGCCACGGTGTTTCTGTATCTCTATTATGTTGGTGCAGCTTCAGAACTTTTAAATATCTTGATATATCTCGAGAACTACGCATCTGATCAAAAAATATCATAGAACATAAAAAGTAGGAAACATAATTCTCTACAGAAAAGGTCTCTTAACATTTTGCCATAGCTCGCTTCGTTTCCGAGATATTTGCAGATTTATCTCAAGGTAAGGGGCCTGACGGACATATTTCGAGATATTTCTTCTTCTTGTTGTTCTTCTTCTGCACAGCTAAACTGGAAGTGGCATTTCCAGCTCGCAATAGTACAGAGTTATCTCAAAGAAAGGGGCCACGGTGTTTCTGTATCTCTATTATGTTGGTGCGGCTTCGGAACTTTTAAATATCTTGATATATCTCGAGAACTACGCGTCTGATCAAAAAATATCATAGAACATAAAAAGTAGGAAACTTAATTCTCTACAAAAAAGGTCTCTTAACATTTTGCCATAGCTCTCTTCGTTTCCGAGATATTTGCAGATTTATCTCAAGGGAAGGGGCCTGACGGACACATTTCGAGATATTTCTTCTTCTTGTTGTTCTTCTTCTGCACGCTAAGCTGGAAGTGGCATTTGCAGCTCGCAATAGTGCAGAGTTATCTCAAAGAAAGGGGCCACGGTGTTTCTGTATCTCTATTATGTTGGTGCGGCTTCGGAACTTTTAAATATCTTGATATATCTCGAGAACTACGCATCTGATCAGAAAATATCATAGAAGATAAAAAGTAGGAAACTTAATTCTCTACAAAAAAGGTCTCTCAACATTTTGCCATAGCTCGCTTCGTTTCCGAGATACTTGCCGATTTATCTCAAGGGAAGGGGCCTAACGGACATATTTCGAGATATTTCTTCTTCTTGTTGTTCTTCTTCTGCACAGCTAAGCTGGAAGTGGCATTTGCGGCTCGCACTAGTGCAGAGTTATCTCAAAGAAAGGGGCCACGGTGTTTCTGTATCCCTATTATGTTGGTGCGGCTTCGGAACTTTTAAATATCTCGATATATCTCGAAAACTACGCTTCTGATCAAAAAATATCATAGAACATAAAAAGTAGGAAACATAATTCCATACAAAAAAGGTCTCTTAACATTTTGCCATAGCTCTCTTCGTTTCCGAGATATTTGCAGATTTATCTCAAGGGAAGGGGCCTGACGGACATATTTCGAGATATTTCTTCTTCTTGTTGTTCTTCTTCTGCACAGCTAAGCTGGAAGTGGCATTTGCGGCTCGCACTAGTGCAGAGTTATCTCAAAGAAAGGGGCCACGGTGTTTCTGTATCTCTATTATGTTGGTGCTGCTTCGGAACTTTTAAATATCTCGATATATCTCGAAAACTACGCTTCTGATCAAAAAATATCATAGAACATAAATTGTTGGAAACATAATTCTCTACAAAAAACGTCTCTTAACATTTTGCCATAGCTCGCTTCGTTTCCGAGATATTTGCAGATTTATCTCAAGGGAAGGGGCCTAACGGAAATATTTCGAGATATTTCTTCTTCTTGTTGTTCTTCTTCTGCACAGCTAAACTGGAAGTGGCATTTCCAGCTCGCAATAGTACAGAGTTATCTCAAAGAAAGGGGCCACGGTGTTTCTGTATCTCTATTATGTTGGTGCGGCTTCGGAACTTTTAAATATCTTGATATATCTCGAGAACTACGCGTCTGACCAAAAAATATCATAGAACATAAAAAGTAGGAAACTTAATTCTCTACAAAAAAGGTCTCTTAACATTTTGCCATAGCTCTCTTCGTTTCCGAGATATTTGCAGATTTATCTCAAGGGAAGGGGCCTGACGGACACATTTCGAGATATTTCTTCTTCTTGTTGTTCTTCTTCTGCACGCTAAGCTGGAAGTGGCATTTGCAGCTCGCAATAGTGCAGAGTTATCTCAAAGAAAGGGGCCACGGTGTTTCTGTATCTCTATTATGTTGGTGCGGCTTCGGAACTTTTAAATATCTTGATATATCTCGAGAACTACGCATCTGATCAAAAAATATCATAGAACATAAAAAGTAGGAAACATAATTCCATACAAAAAAGGTCTCTTAACATTTTGCCATAGCTCGCTTCGTTTCCGAGATATTTGCAGATTTATCTCAAGGGAAGTGGCCTGACGGACATATTTCGAGATATTTCTTCTTCTTGTTGTTCTTCTTCTGCACAGCTAAGCTGGAAGTGGCATTTGCGGCTCGCACTAGTGCAGAGTTATCTCAAAGAAAGGGGCCACGGTGTTTCTGTATCTCTATTATGTTGGTGCGGCTTCGGAACTTTTAAATATCTTGATATATCTCGAGAACTACGCATCTGATCAAAAAATATCATAGAACATAAAAAGTAGGAAACTTAATTCTCTACAAAAAAGGTCTCTTAACATTTTGCCATAGCTCTCTTCGTTTCCGAGATATTTGCAGATTTATCTCAAGGGAAGGGGCCTGACGGACACATTTCGAGATATTTCTTCTTCTTGTTGTTCTTCTTCTGCACAGCTAAGCTGGAAGTGGCATTTGCGGCTCGCACTAGTGCAGAGTTATCTCAAAGAAAGGGGCCACGGTGTTTCTGTATCTCTATTATGTTGGTGCAGCTTCAGAACTTTTAAATATCTTGATATATCTCGAGAACTACGCATCTGATCAAAAAATATCATAGAACATAAAAAGTAGGAAACATAATTCTCTACAGAAAAGGTCTCTTAACATTTTGCCATAGCTCGCTTCGTTTCCCAGATATTTGCAGATTTATCTCAAGGGAAGGGGCCTGACGGACATATTTCGGGATATTTCTTCTTCTTGTTGGTCTTCTTCTGCACAGCTAAGCTGGAAGTGGCATTTGCAGCTCGCAATAGTGCAGAGTTATCTCAAAGAAAGGGGCCACGGTGTTTCTGTATCTCTATTATGTTGGTGCGGCTTCGGAACTTTTAAATATCTTGATATATCTCGAGAACTACGCGTCTGATCAAAAAATATCATAGAACATAAAATGTAGGAAACATAATTCCATACAAAAAAGGTCTCTTAACATTTTGCCATAGCTCGCTTCGTTTCCGAGATATTTGCAGATTTATCTCAAGGGAAGGGGCCTGACGGACATATTTCGAGATATTTCTTCTTCTTGTTGTTCTTCTTCTGCACAGCTAAGCTGGAAGTGGCATTTGCGGCTCGCACTAGTGCAGAGTTATCTCAAAGAAAGGGGCCACGGTGTTTCTGTATCTCTATTATGTTGGTGCGGCTTCGGAACTTTTAAATATCTTGATATATCTCGAGATCTACGCATCTGATCAAAAAATATCATAGAACATAGAAAGTAGGAAACTTAATTCTCTACAAAAAAGGTCTCTCAACATTTTGCCATAGCTCGCTTCGTTTCCGAGATACTTGCCGATTTATCTCAAGGGAAGGGGCCTAACGGACATATTTCGAGATATTTCTTCTTCTTGTTGTTCTTCTTCTGCACAGCTAAACTGGAAGTGGCATTTGCAGCTCGCAATAGTGCAGAGTTATCTCAAAGAGAGGGGCCACGGTGTTTCTGTATCTCTATTATGTTGGTGCGGCTTCGGAACTTTTAAATATCTTGATATATCTCGAGAACTACGCATCTGATCAAAAAATATCATACAACATAAAACGTAGGAAACTTAATTCTCTACAAAAAAGGTCTCTTAACATTTTGCCATAGCTCGCTTCGTTTCCGAGATATTTGCAGATTTATCTCAAGGGAAGGGGCCTAACGGACTTATTTCGAGATATTTCTTCTTCTTGTTGTTCTTCTTCTGCACAGCTAAACTGGAAGTGACACTTCCAGGTCGCAATAGTGCAGAGTTATCTAAAAGAAAGGAGCCACGGTGTTTCTGTATCTCTATTATGTTGGTGCGGCTTCGGAACTTTTAAATATCTTGATATATCTCGAGAACTACGCGTCTGATCAAAAAATATCATAGAACATAAAAAGTAGGAAACATAATTCCATACAAAAAAGGTCTCTTAACATTTTGCAATAGCTCGCTTCGTTTCCGAGATATTTGCAGATTTATCTCAAGGGGAGGGTCCTGATGGACATATTTCGAGATATTTCTTCTTCTTGTTGTTCTTCTTCTGCACAGCTAAACTGGAAGTGGCATTTCCAGCTCGCAATCGTGCAGAGTTATCTCAAAGAAAGGGGCCACGGTGTTTCTGTATCTCTATTATGTTGGTGCGGCTTCGGAACTTTGAAATATCTTGATATATCTCGAGAACTACGCCTCTGATCGAAAAATATCATAGAACATAAAAAGTAGGAAACTTAATTCTCTACAAAAAAGGTCTCTTAACATTTTGCCATAGCTCGCTTCATTTCCGAGATATTTGCAGATTTATCTCAAGGGAAGGGGCCTGACGGACATATTTCGAGATATTTCTTCTTCTTGTTGTTCTTCTTCGGCACAGCTAAGCTGGAAGTGGCATTTGCAGCTCGCAATAGTGCAGAGTTATCGCAAAGAAAGGGGCCACGGTGTTTCTGTATCTCTATTATGTTGGTGCGGCTTCGGAACTTTTAAATATCTTGATATATCTCGAGAACTACGCATCTGATCGAAAAATATCATAGAACATAAAAAGTAGGAAACTTAATTCTCTACAAAAAAGGTCTCTTAACATTTTGCCATAGCTCGCTTCGTTTCCGAGATATTTGCAGATTTATCTCAAGGGAAGGGGCCTGACGGACATATTTCGAGATATTTCTTCTTCTTGTTGTTCTTCTTCGGCACAGCTAAGCTGGAAGTGGCATTTGCAGCTCGCAATAGTGCAGAGTTATCGCAAAGAAAGGGGCCACGGTGTTTCTGTATCTCTATTATGTTGGTGCAGCTTCGGAGCTTTTAAATATCTTGATATATCTCGAGATCTACGCATCTGATCAAAAAATATCATAAAACATAGAAAGTAGGAAACTTAATTCTCTACAAAAAAGGTCTCTCAACATTTTGCCATAGCTCGCTTCGTTTCCGAGATACTTGCCGATTTATCTCAAGGGAAGGGGCCTAACGGACATATTTCGAGATATTTCTTCTTCTTGTTGTTCTTCTTCTGCACAGCTAAACTGGAAGTGGCATTTGCAGCTCGCAATAGTGCAGAGTTATCGCAAAGAAAGGGGCCACGGTGTTTCTGTATCTCTATTATGTTGGTGCGGCTTCGGAACTTTTAAATATCTTGATATATCTCGAGAACTACGCATCTGATCAAAAAATATCATAGAACATAAAAAGTAGGAAACCTAATTTTCTACAAAAAAGGTCTCTTAACATTTTGCCGTAGCTCGCTTCGTTTCCGAGATATTTGCAGATTTATCTCAAGGGAAGGGGCCTGACGGACATATTTCGAAATATTTCTTATTCTTGTTGTTCTTCTTCTCCACAGCTAAGCTGGAAGTGGCATTTGCAGCTCGCAATAGTGCAGAGTTATCTCAAAGAAAGGGGCCACGGTGTTTCTGTACCTCTATTATGTTGGTGCAGCTTCGGAGCTTTTAAATATCTTGATATATCTCGAGAACTACGCATCTGATCAAAAAATATCATAGAACATAAAAAGTAGGAAACTTAATTCTCTACAAAAAAGGTCTCTGAACGTTTTGCAATAGCTCGCTTCGTTTCCGAGATATTTGCAGATTTATCTCAAGGGGAGGGTCCTGATGGACATATTTCGAGATATTTCTTCTTCTTGTTGTTCTTCTTCTGCACAGCTAAACTGGAAGTGGCATTTCCAGCTCGCAATCGTGCAGAGTTATCTCAAAGAAAGGGGCCACGGTGTTTCTGTATCTCTATTATGTTGGTGCGGCTTCGGAACTTTGAAATATCTTGATATATCTCGAGAACTACGCCTCTGATCGAAAAATATCATAGAACATAAAAAGTAGGAAACTTAATTCTCTACAAAAAAGGTCTCTTAACATTTTGCCATAGCTCGCTTCGTTTCCGAGATATTTGCAGATTTATCTCAAGGGAAGGGGCCTGACGGACATATTTCGAGATATTTCTTCTTCTTGTTGTTCTTCTTCGGCACAGCTAAGCTGGAAGTGGCATTTGCAGCTCGCAATAGTGCAGAGTTATCGCAAAGAAAGGGGCCACGGTGTTTCTGTATCTCTATTATGTTGGTGCGGCTTCGGAACTTTTAAATATCTTGATATATCTCGAGAACTACGCATCTGATCGAAAAATATCATAGAACATAAAAAGTAGGAAACTTAATTCTCTACAAAACAGGTCTCTTAACATTTTGCCATAGCTCGCTTCGTTTCCGAGATATTTGCAGATTTATCTCAAGGGAAGGGGCCTGACGGACATATTTCGAGATATTTCTTCTTCTTGTTGTTCTTCTTCTGCACAGCTAAGCTGGAAGTGGCATTTGCAGCTCGCAATAGTGCAGAGTTATCTGAAAGAAAGGGGCCACGGTGTTTCTGTATCTCTATTATGTTGGTGCGGCTTCGGAACTTTTAAATATCTTGATATATCTCGAGAACTACGCATCCGATCAAAAAGTATCATAGAACATAAAAAGTAGGAAACTTAATTCTCTACAAAAAAGGTATCTTAACATTTTGCCATAGCTCGCTTCGTTTCCGAGATATTTGCAGATTTATCTCGAGGGAAGGGGCCTGACGGACATATTTCGAGATATTTCTTCTTCTTGTTGTTCTTCTTCTGCACAGCTAAGCTGGAAGTGGCATTTGCAGCTCGCAATAGTGCAGAGTTATCTCAAAGAAAGGGGCCACGGTGTTTCTGTATCTCTATTATGTTGGTGCGGCTTCGGAACTTTTAAATATCTTGATATATCTCGAGAGCTACGCATCTGATCAAAAAATATCATAGAACATAAAAAGTAGGAAACTTAATTCTCTACAAAAAAGGTCTCTTAACATTTTGCCATAGCTCGCTTCGTTTCCGAGATATTTGCAGATTTATCTCGAGGGAAGGGGCCTGACGGACATATTTCGAGATATTTCTTCTTCTTGTTGTTCTTCTTCTGCACAGCTAAGCTGGACGAGGCATTTACAGCTCGCAATAGTGCAGAGTTATCTCAAAGAAAGGGGCCACGGTGTTTCTGTATCTCTATTATGTTGGTGCGGCTTCGGAACTTTTAAATATCTTGATATATCTCGAGATCTACGCATCTGATCAAAAAATATCATAGAACATAGAAAGTAGGAAACTTAATTCTCTACAAAAAAGGTCTCTCAACATTTTGCCATAGCTCGCTTCGTTTCCGAGATACTTGCCGATTTATCTCAAGGGAAGGGGCCTAACGGACATATTTCGAGATATTTCTTCTTCTTGTTGTTCTTCTTCTGCACAGCTAAGCTGGAAGTGGCATTTGCAGCTCGCAATAGTGCAGAGTTATCTGAAAGAAAGGGGCCACGGTGTTTCTGTATCTCTATTATGTTGGTGCGGCTTCGGAACTTTTAAATATCTTGATATATCTCGAGAACTACGCATCCGATCAAAAAGTATCATAGAACATAAAAAGTAGGAAACTTAATTCTCTACAAAAAAGGTATCTTAACATTTTGCCATAGCTCGCTTCGTTTCCGAGATATTTGCAGATTTATCTCGAGGGAAGGGGCCTGACGGACATATTTCGAGATATTTCTTCTTCTTGTTGTTCTTCTTCTGCACAGCTAAGCTGGAAGTGGCATTTGCAGCTCGCAATAGTGCAGAG
This sequence comes from Osmia lignaria lignaria, assembly GCF_051020975.1. Taxonomy (NCBI): domain Eukaryota; kingdom Metazoa; phylum Arthropoda; class Insecta; order Hymenoptera; family Megachilidae; genus Osmia; species Osmia lignaria. The sequence continues at coordinate 2,396,676 of NW_027478171.1, forward strand.
TTATCTCAAAGAAAGGGGCCACGGTGTTTCTGTATCTCTATTATGTTGGTGCGGCTTCGGAACTTTTAAATATCTTGATATATCTCGAGAGCTACGCATCTGATCAAAAAATATCATAGAACATAAAAAGTAGGAAACTTAATTCTCTACAAAAAAGGTCTCTTAACATTTTGCCATAGCTCGCTTCGTTTCCGAGATATTTGCAGATTTATCTCGAGGGAAGGGGCCTGACGGACATATTTCGAGATATTTCTTCTTCTTGTTGTTCTTCTTCTGCACAGCTAAGCTGGACGAGGCATTTACAGCTCGCAATAGTGCAGAGTTATCTCAAAGAAAGGGGCCACGGTGTTTCTGTATCTCTATTATGTTGGTGCGGCTTCGGAACTTTTAAATATCTTGATATATCTCGAGATCTACGCATCTGATCAAAAAATATCATAGAACATAGAAAGTAGGAAACTTAATTCTCTACAAAAAAGGTCTCTCAACATTTTGCCATAGCTCGCTTCGTTTCCGAGATACTTGCCGATTTATCTCAAGGGAAGGGGCCTAACGGACATATTTCGAGATATTTCTTCTTCTTGTTGTTCTTCTTCTGCACAGCTAAACTGGAAGTGGCATTTGCAGCTCGCAATAGTGCAGAGTTATCTCAAAGAGAGGGGCCACGGTGTTTCTGTATCTCTATTATGTTGGTGCGGCTTCGGAACTTTTAAATATCTTGATATATCTCGAGAACTACGCATCTGATCAAAAAATATCATACAACATAAAACGTAGGAAACTTAATTCTCTACAAAAAAGGTCTCTTAACATTTTGCCATAGCTCGCTTCGTTTCCGAGATATTTGCAGATTTATCTCAAGGGAAGGGGCCTAACGGACTTATTTCGAGATATTTCTTCTTCTTGTTGTTCTTCTTCTGCACAGCTAAACTGGAAGTGGCACTTCCAGGTCGCAATAGTGCAGAGTTATCTAAAAGAAAGGAGCCACGGTGTTTCTGTATCTCTATTATGTTGGTGCGGCTTCGGAACTTTTAAATATCTTGATATATCTCGAGAACTACGCGTCTGATCAAAAAATATCATAGAACATAAAAAGTAGGAAACATAATTCCATACAAAAAAGGTCTCTTAACATTTTGCCATAGCTCGCTTCGTTTCCGAGATATTTGCAGATTTATCTCAAGGGAAGGGGCCTAACGGACTTATTTCGAGATATTTCTTCTTCTTGTTGTTCTTCTTCTGCACAGCTAAACTGGAAGTGGCACTTCCAGGTCGCAATAGTGCAGAGTTATCTAAAAGAAAGGAGCCACGGTGTTTCTGTATCTCTATTATGTTGGTGCGGCTTCGGAACTTTTAAATATCTTGATATATCTCGAGAACTACGCGTCTGATCAAAAAATATCATAGAACATAAAAAGTAGGAAACATAATTCCATACAAAAAAGGTCTCTTAACATTTTGCCATAGCTCGCTTCGTTTCCGAGATATTTGCAGATTTATCTCAAGGGAAGGGGCCTGACGGACATATTTCGAGATATTTCTTCTTCTTGTTGTTCTTCTTCTGCACAGCTAAGCTGGAAGTGGCATTTGCAGCTCGCAATAGTGCAGAGTTATCTCAAAGAAAGGGGCCACGGTGTTTCTGTATCTCTATTATGTTGGTGCGGCTTCGGAACTTTTAAATATCTTGATATATCTCGAGAACTACGAATCTGATCAGAAAATATCAGAGAAGATAAAAAGTAGGAAACTTAATTCTCTACAAAAAAGGTCTCTTAACATTTTGCCATAGCTCGCTTTGTTTCCGAGATATTTGCAGATTTATCTCAAGGGAAGGGGCCTGACGGACATATTTCGAGATATTTCTTCTTCTTGTTGTTCTTCTTCTGCACAGCTAAGCTGGAAGTGGCATTTGCAGCTCGCAATAGTGCACAGTTATCTCAAATAAAGGGGCCACGGTGTGTCTGTATCTCTATTATGTTGGTGCGGCTTCGGAACTTTTAAATATCTTGATATATTTCGAGAACTACGCATCTGATCGAAAAATATCATAGAACATAAAAAGTAGGAAACTTAATTCTCTACAAAAGAGGTCTCTTAACATTTTGCCATAGCTCGCTTCGTTTCCGAGATATTTGCAGATTTATCTTAAGGGAAGGGGCCTGACGGACATATTTCGAGATATTTCTTCTTCTTGTTGTTCTTCTTCTGCACAGCTAAGCTGGAAGTGGCATTTGCAGCTCGCAATAGTGCAGAGTTATCGCAAAGAAAGGGGCCACGGTGTTTCTGTATCTCTATTATGTTGGTGCGGCTTCGGAACTTTTAAATATCTTGATATATCTCGAGAACTACGCATCTGATCAAAAAATATCATAGAACATAAAAAGTAGGAAACCTAATTTTCTACAAAAAAGGTCTCTTAACATTTTGCCGTAGCTCGCTTCGTTTCCGAGATATTTGCAGATTTATCTCAAGGGAAGGGGCCTGACGGACATATTTCGAAATATTTCTTATTCTTGTTGTTCTTCTTCTCCACAGCTAAGCTGGAAGTGGCATTTGCAGCTCGCAATAGTGCAGAGTTATCTCAAAGAAAGGGGCCACGGTGTTTCTGTACCTCTATTATGTTGGTGCAGCTTCGGAGCTTTTAAATATCTTGATATATCTCGAGAACTACGCATCTGATCAAAAAATATCATAGAACATAAAAAGTAGGAAACTTAATTCTCTACAAAAAAGGTCTCTGAACGTTTTGCAATAGCTCGCTTCGTTTCCGAGATATTTGCAGATTTATCTCAAGGGGAGGGTCCTGATGGACATATTTCGAGATATTTCTTCTTCTTGTTGTTCTTCTTCTGCACAGCTAAACTGGAAGTGGCATTTCCAGCTCGCAATCGTGCAGAGTTATCTCAAAGAAAGGGGCCACGGTGTTTCTGTATCTCTATTATGTTGGTGCGGCTTCGGAACTTTGAAATATCTTGATATATCTCGAGAACTACGCCTCTGATCGAAAAATATCATAGAACATAAAAAGTAGGAAACTTAATTCTCTACAAAAAAGGTCTCTTAACATTTTGCCATAGCTCGCTTCGTTTCCGAGATATTTGCAGATTTATCTCAAGGGAAGGGGCCTGACGGACATATTTCGAGATATTTCTTCTTCTTGTTGTTCTTCTTCGGCACAGCTAAGCTGGAAGTGGCATTTGCAGCTCGCAATAGTGCAGAGTTATCGCAAAGAAAGGGGCCACGGTGTTTCTGTATCTCTATTATGTTGGTGCGGCTTCGGAACTTTTAAATATCTTGATATATCTCGAGAACTACGCATCTGATCGAGAAATATCATAGAACATAAAAAGTAGGAAACTTAATTCTCTACAAAAAAGGTCTCTTAACATTTTGCCATAGCTCGCTTCGTTTCCGAGATATTTGCAGATGTATCTCAAGGGAAGGGGCCTGACGGACATATTTCGAGATATTTCTTCTTCTTGTTGTTCTTCTTCTGCACAGCTAAGCTGGAAGTGGCATTTGCAGCTCGCAATAGTGCAGAGTTATCTCAAAGAAAGGGGCCACGGTGTTTCTGTATCTCTATTATGTTGGTGCGGCTTCGGAACTTTTAAATATCTTGATATATCTCGAGAACTACGCATCTGATCGAAAAATATCATAGAACATAAAAAGTAGGAAACTTAATTCTCTACAAAACAGGTCTCTTAACATTTTGCCATAGCTCGCTTCGTTTCCGAGATATTTGCAGATTTATCTCAAGGGAAGGGGCCTGACGGACATATTTCGAGATATTTCTTCTTCTTGTTGTTCTTCTTCTGCACAGCTAAGCTGGAAGTGGCATTTGCAGCTCGCAATAGTGCAGAGTTATCTCAAAGAAAGGGGCCACGGTGTTTCTGTATCTCTATTATGTTGGTGCGGCTTCGGAACTTTTAAATATCTTGATATATCTCGAGAACTACGCATCCGATCAAAAAGTATCATAGAACATAAAAAGTAGGAAACTTAATTCTCTACAAAAAAGGTCTCTTAACATTTTGCCATAGCTCGCTTCGTTTCCGAGATATTTGCAGATTTATCTCGAGGGAAGGGGCCTGACGGACATATTTCGAGATATTTCTTCTTCTTGTTGTTCTTCTTCTGCACAGCTAAGCTGGAAGTGGCATTTGCAGCTCGCAATAGTGCAGAGTTATCTCAAAGAAAGGGGCCACGGTGTTTCTGTATCTCTATTATGTTGGTGCGGCTTCGGAACTTTTAAATATCTTGATATATCTCGAGAGCTACGCATCCGATCAAAAAATATCGTAGAACATAAAAAGTAGGAAACTTAATTCTCTACAAAAAAGGTCTCTTAACATTTTGCCATAGCTCGCTTCGTTTCCGAGATATTTGCAGATTTATCTGGAGGGAAGGGGCCTGACGGACATATTTCGAGATATTTCTTCTTCTTGTTGTTCTTCTTCTGCACAGCTAAGCTGGACGAGGCATTTACAGCTCGCAATAGTGCAGAGTTATCTCAAAGAAAGGGGCCACGGTGTTTCTGTATCTCTATTATGTTGGTGCGGCTTCGGAACTTTTAAATATCTTGATATATCTCGAGAACTACGCATCTGATCGAAAAATATCATAGAACATAAAAAGTAGGAAACTTAATTCTCTACAAAACAGGTCTCTTAACATTTTGCCATAGCTCGCTTCGTTTCCGAGATATTTGCAGATTTATCTCAAGGGAAGGGGCCTGACGGACATATTTCGAGATATTTCTTCTTCTTGTTGTTCTTCTTCTGCACAGCTAAGCTGGAAGTGGCATTTGCAGCTCGCAATAGTGCAGAGTTATCTCAAAGAAAGGGGCCACGGTGTTTCTGTATCTCTATTATGTTGGTGCGGCTTCGGAACTTTTAAATATCTTGATATATCCCGAGAACTACGCATCCGATCAAAAAGTATCATAGAACATAAAAAGTAGGAAACTTAATTCTCTACAAAAAAGGTCTCTCAACATTTTGCCATAGCTCGCTTCGTTTCCGAGATATTTGCAGATTTATCTCGAGGGAAGGGGCCTGACGGACATATTTCGAGATATTTCTTCTTCTTGTTGTTCTTCTTCTGCACAGCTAAGCTGGAAGTGGCATTTGCAGCTCGCAATAGTGCAGAGTTATCTCAAAGAAAGGGGCCACGGTGTTTCTGTATCTCTATTATGTTGGTGCGGCTTCGGAACTTTTAAATATCTTGATATATCTCGAGAGCTACGCATCCGATCAAAAAGTATCATAGAACATAAAAAGTAGGAAACTTAATTCTCTACAAAAAAGGTATCTTAACATTTTGCCATAGCTCGCTTCGTTTCCGAGATATTTGCAGATTTATCTCGAGGGAAGGGGCCTGACGGACATATTTCGAGATATTTCTTCTTCTTGTTGTTCTTCTTCTGCACAGCTAAGCTGGAAGTGGCATTTGCAGCTCGCAATAGTGCAGAGTTATCTCAAAGAAAGGGGCCACGGTGTTTCTGTATCTCTATTATGTTGGTGCGGCTTCGGAACTTTTAAATATCTTGATATATCTCGAGAGCTACGCATCTGATCAAAAAATATCATAGAACATAAAAAGTAGGAAACTTAATTCTCTACAAAAAAGGTCTCTTAACATTTTGCCATAGCTCGCTTCGTTTCCGAGATATTTGCAGATTTATCTCGAGGGAAGGGGCCTGACGGACATATTTCGAGATATTTCTTCTTCTTGTTGTTCTTCTTCTGCACAGCTAAGCTGGACGAGGCATTTACAGCTCGCAATAGTGCAGAGTTATCTCAAAGAAAGGGGCCACGGTGTTTCTGTATCTCTATTATGTTGGTGCGGCTTCGGAACTTTTAAATATCTTGATATATCTCGAGATCTACGCATCTGATCAAAAAATATCATAGAACATAGAAAGTAGGAAACTTAATTCTCTACAAAAAAGGTCTCTCAACATTTTGCCATAGCTCGCTTCGTTTCCGAGATACTTGCCGATTTATCTCAAGGGAAGGGGCCTAACGGACATATTTCGAGATATTTCTTCTTCTTGTTGTTCTTCTTCTGCACAGCTAAACTGGAAGTGGCATTTGCAGCTCGCAATAGTGCAGAGTTATCTCAAAGAGAGGGGCCACGGTGTTTCTGTATCTCTATTATGTTGGTGCGGCTTCGGAACTTTTAAATATCTTGATATATCTCGAGAACTACGCATCTGATCAAAAAATATCATACAACATAAAACGTAGGAAACTTAATTCTCTACAAAAAAGGTCTCTTAACATTTTGCCATAGCTCGCTTCGTTTCCGAGATATTTGCAGATTTATCTCAAGGGAAGGGGCCTAACGGACTTATTTCGAGATATTTCTTCTTCTTGTTGTTCTTCTTCTGCACAGCTAAACTGGAAGTGGCACTTCCAGGTCGCAATAGTGCAGAGTTATCTAAAAGAAAGGAGCCACGGTGTTTCTGTATCTCTATTATGTTGGTGCGGCTTCGGAACTTTTAAATATCTTGATATATCTCGAGAACTACGCGTCTGATCAAAAAATATCATAGAACATAAAAAGTAGGAAACATAATTCCATACAAAAAAGGTCTCTTAACATTTTGCCATAGCTCGCTTCGTTTCCGAGATATTTGCAGATTTATCTCAAGGGAAGGGGCCTGACGGACATATTTCGAGATATTTCTTCTTCTTGTTGTTCTTCTTCTGCACAGCTAAGCTGGAAGTGGCATTTGCAGCTCGCAATAGTGCAGAGTTATCTCAAAGAAAGGGGCCACGGTGTTTCTGTATCTCTATTATGTTGGTGCGGCTTCGGAACTTTTAAATATCTTGATATATCTCGAGATCTACGCATCTGATCAAAAAATATCATAGAACATAGAAAGTAGGAAACTTAATTCTCTACAAAAAAGGTCTCTCAACATTTTGCCATAGCTCGCTTCGTTTCCGAGATACTTGCCGATTTATCTCAAGGGAAGGGGCCTAACGGACATATTTCGAGATATTTCTTCTTCTTGTTGTTCTTCTTCTGCACAGATAAACTGGAAGTGGCATTTGCAGCTCGCAATAGTGCAGAGTTATCTCAAAGAGAGGGGCCACGGTGTTTCTGTATCTCTATTATGTTGGTGCGGCTTCGGAACTTTTAAATATCTTGATATATCTCGAGAACTACGCATCTGATCAAAAAATATCATACAACATAAAACGTAGGAAACTTAATTCTCTACAAAAAAGGTCTCTTAACATTTTGCCATAGCTCGCTTCGTTTCCGAGATATTTGCAGATTTATCTCAAGGGAAGGGGCCTAACGGACTTATTTCGAGATATTTCTTCTTCTTGTTGTTCTTCTTCTGCACAGCTAAACTGGAAGTGGCACTTCCAGGTCGCAATAGTGCAGAGTTATCTAAAAGAAAGGAGCCACGGTGTTTCTGTATCTCTATTATGTTGGTGCGGCTTCGGAACTTTTAAATATCTTGATATATCTCGAGAACTACGCGTCTGATCAAAAAATATCATAGAACATAAAAAGTAGGAAACATAATTCCATACAGAAAAGGTCTCTTAACATTTTGCCATAGCTCGCTTCGTTTCCGAGATATTTGCAGATTTATCTCAAGGGAAGGGGCCTGACGGACATATTTCGAGATATTTCTTCTTCTTGTTGTTCTTCTTCTGCACAGCTAAGCTGGAAGTGGCATTTGCAGCTCGCAATAGTGCAGAGTTATCTCAAAGAAAGGGGCCACGGTGTTTCTGTATCTCTATTATGTTGGTGCGGCTTCGGAACTTTTAAATATCTTGATATATCTCGAGATCTACGCATCTGATCAAAAAATATCATAGAACATAAAAAGTAGGAAACTTAATTCTCTACAAAAAAGGTCTCTCAACATTTTGCCATAGCTCGCTTCGTTTCCGAGATACTTGCCGATTTATCTCAAGGGAAGGGGCCTGACGGACATATTTCGAGATATTTCTTCTTCTTGTTGTTCTTCTTCTGCACAGCTAAGCTGGAAGTGGCATTTGCAGCTCGCAATTGTGCAGAGTTATCTCAAAGAGAGGGGCCACGGTGTTTCTGTATCTCTATTATGTTGGTGCGGCTTCGGAACTTTTAAATATCTTGATATATCTCGAGAACTACGAATCTGATCAGAAAATATCAGAGAAGATAAAAAGTAGGAAACTTAATTCTCTACAAAAAAGGTCTCTTAACATTTTGCCATAGCTCGCTTTGTTTCCGAGATATTTGCAGATTTATCTCAAGGGAAGGGGCCTGACGGACATATTTCGAGATATTTCTTCTTCTTGTTGTTCTTCTTCTGCACAGCTAAGCTGGAAGTGGCATTTGCAGCTCGCAATAGTGCACAGTTATCTCAAATAAAGGGGCCACGGTGTGTCTGTATCTCTATTATGTTGGTGCGGCTTCGGAACTTTTAAATATCTTGATATATTTCGAGAACTACGCATCTGATCGAAAAATATCATAGAACATAAAAAGTAGGAAACTTAATTCTCTACAAAAGAGGTCTCTTAACATTTTGCCATAGCTCGCTTCGTTTCCGAGATATTTGCAGATTTATCTTAAGGGAAGGGGCCTGACGGACATATTTCGAGATATTTCTTCTTCTTGTTGTTCTTCTTCTGCACAGCTAAGCTGGAAGTGGCATTTGCAGCTCGCAATAGTGCAGAGTTATCGCAAAGAAAGGGGCCACGGTGTTTCTGTATCTCTATTATGTTGGTGCGGCTTCGGAACTTTTAAATATCTTGATATATCTCGAGAACTACGCATCTGATCAAAAAATATCATAGAACATAAAAAGTAGGAAACCTAATTTTCTACAAAAAAGGTCTCTTAACATTTTGCCGTAGCTCGCTTCGTTTCCGAGATATTTGCAGATTTATCTCAAGGGAAGGGGCCTGACGGACATATTTCGAAATATTTCTTATTCTTGTTGTTCTTCTTCTCCACAGCTAAGCTGGAAGTGGCATTTGCAGCTCGCAATAGTGCAGAGTTATCTCAAAGAAAGGGGCCACGGTGTTTCTGTACCTCTATTATGTTGGTGCAGCTTCGGAGCTTTTAAATATCTTGATATATCTCGAGAACTACGCATCTGATCAAAAAATATCATAGAACATAAAAAGTAGGAAACTTAATTCTCTACAAAAAAGGTCTCTGAACGTTTTGCAATAGCTCGCTTCGTTTCCGAGATATTTGCAGATTTATCTCAAGGGGAGGGTCCTGATGGACATATTTCGAGATATTTCTTCTTCTTGTTGTTCTTCTTCTGCACAGCTAAACTGGAAGTGGCATTTCCAGCTCGCAATCGTGCAGAGTTATCTCAAAGAAAGGGGCCACGGTGTTTCTGTATCTCTATTATGTTGGTGCGGCTTCGGAACTTTGAAATATCTTGATATATCTCGAGAACTACGCCTCTGATCGAAAAATATCATAGAACATAAAAAGTAGGAAACTTAATTCTCTACAAAAAAGGTCTCTTAACATTTTGCCATAGCTCGCTTCGTTTCCGAGATATTTGCAGATTTATCTCAAGGGAAGGGGCCTGACGGACATATTTCGAGATATTTCTTCTTCTTGTTGTTCTTCTTCGGCACAGCTAAGCTGGAAGTGGCATTTGCAGCTCGCAATAGTGCAGAGTTATCGCAAAGAAAGGGGCCACGGTGTTTCTGTATCTCTATTATGTTGGTGCGGCTTCGGAACTTTTAAATATCTTGATATATCTCGAGAACTACGCATCTGATCGAAAAATATCATAGAACATAAAAAGTAGGAAACTTAATTCTCTACAAAAAAGGTCTCTTAACATTTTGCCATAGCTCGCTTCGTTTCCGAGATATTTGCAGATTTATCTCAAGGGAAGGGGCCTGACGGACATATTTCGAGATATTTCTTCTTCTTGTTGTTCTTCTTCTGCACAGCTAAGCTGGAAGTGGCATTTGCAGCTCGCAATAGTGCAGAGTTATCTCAAAGAAAGGGGCCACGGTGTTTCTGTATCTCTATTATGTTGGTGCGGCTTCGGAACTTTTAAATATCTTGATATATCTCGAGAACTACGCATCTGATCGAAAAATATCATAGAACATAAAAAGTAGGAAACTTAATTCTCTACAAAACAGGTCTCTTAACATTTTGCCATAGCTCGCTTCGTTTCCGAGATATTTGCAGATTTATCTCAAGGGAAGGGGCCTGACGGACATATTTCGAGATATTTCTTCTTCTTGTTGTTCTTCTTCTGCACAGCTAAGCTGGAAGTGGCATTTGCAGCTCGCAATAGTGCAGAGTTATCTCAAAGAAAGGGGCCACGGTGTTTCTGTATCTCTATTATGTTGGTGCGGCTTCGGAACTTTTAAATATCTTGATATATCTCGAGAACTACGCATCCGATCAAAAAGTATCATAGAACATAAAAAGTAGGAAACTTAATTCTCTACAAAAAAGGTCTCTTAACATTTTGCCATAGCTCGCTTCGTTTCCGAGATATTTGCAGATTTATCTCGAGGGAAGGGGCCTGACGGACATATTTCGAGATATTTCTTCTTCTTGTTGTTCTTCTTCTGCACAGCTAAGCTGGAAGTGGCATTTGCAGCTCGCAATAGTGCAGAGTTATCTCAAAGAAAGGGGCCACGGTGTTTCTGTATCTCTATTATGTTGGTGCGGCTTCGGAACTTTTAAATATCTTGATATATCTCGAGAGCTACGCATCCGATCAAAAAATATCGTAGAACATAAAAAGTAGGAAACTTAATTCTCTACAAAAAAGGTCTCTTAACATTTTGCCATAGCTCGCTTCGTTTCCGAGATATTTGCAGATTTATCTCGAGGGAAGGGGCCTGACGGACATATTTCGAGATATTTCTTCTTCTTGTTGTTCTTCTTCTGCACAGCTAAGCTGGACGAGGCATTTACAGCTCGCAATAGTGCAGAGTTATCTCAAAGAAAGGGGCCACGGTGTTTCTGTATCTCTATTATGTTGGTGCGGCTTCGGAACTTTTAAATATCTTGATATATCTCGAGAACTACGCATCTGATCGAAAAATATCATAGAACATAAAAAGTAGGAAACTTAATTCTCTACAAAACAGGTCTCTTAACATTTTGCCATAGCTCGCTTCGTTTCCGAGATATTTGCAGATTTATCTCAAGGGAAGGGGCCTGACGGACATATTTCGAGATATTTCTTCTTCTTGTTGTTCTTCTTCTGCACAGCTAAGCTGGAAGTGGCATTTGCAGCTCGCAATAGTGCAGAGTTATCTCAAAGAAAGGGGCCACGGTGTTTCTGTATCTCTATTATGTTGGTGCGGCTTCGGAACTTTTAAATATCTTGATATATCCCGAGAACTACGCATCCGATCAAAAAGTATCATAGAACATAAAAAGTAGGAAACTTAATTCTCTACAAAAAAGGTCTCTCAACATTTTGCCATAGCTCGCTTCGTTTCCGAGATATTTGCAGATTTATCTCGAGGGAAGGGGCCTGACGGACATATTTCGAGATATTTCTTCTTCTTGTTGTTCTTCTTCTGCACAGCTAAGCTGGAAGTGGCATTTGCAGCTCGCAATAGTGCAGAGTTATCTCAAAGAAAGGGGCCACGGTGTTTCTGTATTTCTATTATGTTGGTGCGGCTTCGGAACTTTTAAATATCTTGATATATCTCGAGAGCTACGCATCCGATCAAAAAGTATCATAGAACATAAAAAGTAGGAAACTTAATTCTCTACAAAAAAGGTCTCTTAACATTTTGCCATAGCTCGCTTCGTTTCCGAGATATTTGCAGATTTATCTCAAGGGAAGGGGCCTAACGGACTTATTTCGAGATATTTCTTCTTCTTGTTGTTCTTCTTCTGCACAGCTAAACTGGAAGTGGCACTTCCAGGTCGCAATAGTGCAGAGTTATCTAAAAGAAAGGAGCCACGGTGTTTCTGTATCTCTATTATGTTGGTGCGGCTTCGGAACTTTTAAATATCTTGATATATCTCGAGAGCTACGCATCCGATCAAAAAATATCGTAGAACATAAAAAGTAGGAAACTTAATTCTCTACAAAAAAGGTCTCTTAACATTTTGCCATAGCTCGCTTCGTTTCCGAGATATTTGCAGATTTATCTCGAGGGAAGGGGCCTGACGGACATATTTCGAGATATTTCTTCTTCTTGTTGTTCTTCTTCTGCACAGCTAAGCTGGACGAGGCATTTACAGCTCGCAATAGTGCAGAGTTATCTCAAAGAAAGGGGCCACGGTGTTTCTGTATCTCTATTATGTTGGTGCGGCTTCGGAACTTTTAAATATCTTGATATATCTCGAGAACTACGCATCTGATCGAAAAATATCATAGAACATAAAAAGTAGGAAACTTAATTCTCTACAAAACAGGTCTCTTAACATTTTGCCATAGCTCGCTTCGTTTCCGAGATATTTGCAGATTTATCTCAAGGGAAGGGGCCTGACGGACATATTTCGAGATATTTCTTCTTCTTGTTGTTCTTCTTCTGCACAGCTAAGCTGGAAGTGGCATTTGCAGCTCGCAATAGTGCAGAGTTATCTCAAAGAAAGGGGCCACGGTGTTTCTGTATCTCTATTATGTTGGTGCGGCTTCGGAACTTTTAAATATCTTGATATATCCCGAGAACTACGCATCCGATCAAAAAGTATCATAGAACATAAAAAGTAGGAAACTTAATTCTCTACAAAAAAGGTCTCTCAACATTTTGCCATAGCTCGCTTCGTTTCCGAGATATTTGCAGATTTATCTCGAGGGAAGGGGCCTGACGGACATATTTCGAGATATTTCTTCTTCTTGTTGTTCTTCTTCTGCACAGCTAAGCTGGAAGTGGCATTTGCAGCTCGCAATAGTGCAGAGTTATCTCAAAGAAAGGGGCCACGGTGTTTCTGTATCTCTATTATGTTGGTGCGGCTTCGGAACTTTTAAATATCTTGATATATCTCGAGAGCTACGCATCCGATCAAAAAGTATCATAGAACATAAAAAGTAGGAAACTTAATTCTCTACAAAAAAGGTCTCTTAACATTTTGCCATAGCTCGCTTCGTTTCCGAGATATTTGCAGATTTATCTCAAGGGAAGGGGCCTAACGGACTTATTTCGAGATATTTCTTCTTCTTGTTGTTCTTCTTCTGCACAGCTAAACTGGAAGTGGCACTTCCAGGTCGCAATAGTGCAGAGTTATCTAAAAGAAAGGAGCCACGGTGTTTCTGTATCTCTATTATGTTGGTGCGGCTTCGGAACTTTTAAATATCTTGATATATCTCGAGAACTACGCGTCTGATCAAAAAATATCATAGAACATAAAAAGTAGGAAACATAATTCCATACAAAAAAGGTCTCTTAACATTTTGCCATAGCTCGCTTCGTTTCCGAGATATTTGCAGATTTATCTCAAGGGAAGGGGCCTGACGGACATATTTCGAGATATTTCTTCTTCTTGTTGTTCTTCTTCTGCACAGCTAAGCTGGAAGTGGCATTTGCAGCTCGCAATAGTGCAGAGTTATCTCAAAGAAAGGGGCCACGGTGTTTCTGTATCTCTATTATGTTGGTGCGGCTTCGGAACTTTTAAATATCTTGATATATCTCGAGATCTACGCATCTGATCAAAAAATATCATAGAACATAAAAAGTAGGAAACTTAATTCTCTACAAAAAAGGTCTCTCAACATTTTGCCATAGCTCGCTTCGTTTCCGAGATACTTGCCGATTTATCTCAAGGGAAGGGGCCTGACGGACATATTTCGAGATATTTCTTCTTCTTGTTGTTCTTCTTCTGCACAGCTAAGCTGGAAGTGGCATTTGCAGCTCGCAATTGTGCAGAGTTATCTCAAAGAGAGGGGCCACGGTGTTTCTGTATCTCTATTATGTTGGTGCGGCTTCGGAACTTTTAAATATCTTGATATATCTCGAGAACTACGAATCTGATCAGAAAATATCATAGAAGATAAAAAGTAGGAAACTTAATTCTCTACAAAAAAGGTCTCTTAACATTTTGCCATAGCTCGCTTTGTTTCCGAGATATTTGCAGATTTATCTCAAGGGAAGGGGCCTGACGGACATATTTCGAGATATTTCTTCTTCTTGTTGTTCTTCTTCTGCACAGCTAAGCTGGAAGTGGCATTTGCAGCTCGCAATAGTGCACAGTTATCTCAAAGAAAGGGGCCACGGTGTGTCTGTATCTCTATTATGTTGGTGCGGCTTCGGAACTTTTAAATATCTTGATATATTTCGAGAACTACGCATCTGATCGAAAAATATCATAGAACATAAAAAGTAGGAAACTTAATTCTCTACAAAAGAGGTCTCTTAACATTTTGCCATAGCTCGCTTCGTTTCCGAGATATTTGCAGATTTATCTCGAGGGAAGGGGCCTGACGGACATATTTCGAGATATTTCTTCTTCTTGTTGTTCTTCTTCTGCACAGCTAAGCTGGACGAGGCATTTACAGCTCGCAATAGTGCAGAGTTATCTCAAAGAAAGGGGCCACGGTGTTTCTGTATCTCTATTATGTTGGTGCGGCTTCGGAACTTTTAAATATCTTGATATATCTCGAGATCTACGCATCTGATCAAAAAATATCATAGAACATAGAAAGTAGGAAACTTAATTCTCTACAAAAAAGGTCTCTCAACATTTTGCCATAGCTCGCTTCGTTTCCGAGATACTTGCCGATTTATCTCAAGGGAAGGGGCCTAACGGACATATTTCGAGATATTTCTTCTTCTTGTTGTTCTTCTTCTGCACAGCTAAACTGGAAGTGGCATTTGCAGCTCGCAATAGTGCAGAGTTATCTCAAAGAGAGGGGCCACGGTGTTTCTGTATCTCTGTTATGTTGGTGCGGCTTCGGAACTTTTAAATATCTTGATATATCTCGAGAACTACGCATCTGATCAAAAAATATCATAGAACATAAAAAGTAGGAAACTTAATTCTCTACAAAAAAGGTCTCTTAACATTTTGCCATAGCTCGCTTCGTTTCCGAGATATTTGCAGATTTATCTCAAGGGAAGGGTCCTGATGGACATATTTCGAGATATTTCTTCTTCTTGTTGTTCTTCTTCTGCACAGCTAAACTGGAAGTGGCATTTCCAGCTCGCAATCGTGCAGAGTTATCTCAAAGAAAGGGGCCACGGTGTTTCTGTATCTCTATTATGTTGGTACGGCTTCGGAACTTGTAAATATCTTGATATATCTCGAGAACTACGCATCTGATCAAAAAATATCATAGAACATAAAAAGTAGGAAACCTAATTTTCTACAAAAAAGGTCTCTTAACATTTTGCCGTAGCTCGCTTCGTTTCCGAGATATTTGCAGATTTATCTCAAGGGAAGGGGTCTGACGGACATATTTCGAGATATTTCTTCTTCTTGTTGTTCTTCTTCTGCACAGCTAAGCTGGAAGTGGCATTTGCAGCTCGCAATAGTGCAGAGTTATCTCAAAGAAAGGGGCCACGGTGTTTCTGTATCTCTATTATGTTGGTGCGGCTTCGTAACTTTTAAATATCTTGATATATCTCGAGAACTACGCATCTGATCGAAAAATATCATAGAACATAAAAAGTAGGAAACTTAATTCTCTACAAAACAGGTCTCTTAAGATTTTGCCATCGCTCGCTTCGTTTCCGAGATATTTGCAGATTTATCTCAAGGGAAGGGGCCTGACGGACATATTTCGAGATATTTCTTCTTCTTGTTGTTCTTCTTCTGCACAGCTAAGCTGGAAGTGGCATTTGCAGCTCGCAATAGTGCAGAGTTATCTCAAAGAAAGGGGCCACGGTGTTTCTGTATCTCTATTATGTTGGTGCGGCATCGGAACTTTTAAATATCTTGATATATCCCGAGAACTACGCATCCGATCAAAAAGTATCATAGAACATAAAAAGTAGGAAACTTAATTCTCTACAAAAAAGGTCTCTTAACATTTTGCCATAGCTCGCTTCGTTTCCGAGATATTTGCAGATTTATCTCGAGGGAAGGGGCCTGACGGACATATTTCGAGATATTTCTTCTTCTTGTTGTTCTTCTTCTGCACAGCTAAGCTGGAAGTGGCATTTGCAGCTCGCAATAGTGCAGAGTTATCTCAAAGAATGGGGCCACGGTGTTTCTGTATCTCTATTATGTTGGTGCGGCTTCGGAACTTTTAAATATCTTGATATATCTCGAGAGCTACGCATCCGATCAAAAAATATCGTAGAACATAAAAAGTAGGAAACTTAATTCTCTACAAAAAAGGTCTCTTAACATTTTGCCATAGCTCGCTTCGTTTCCGAGATATTTGCAGATTTATCTCGAGGGAAGGGGCCTGACGGACATATTTCGAGATATTTCTTCTTCTTGTTGTTCTTCTTCTGCACAGCTAAGCTGGACGAGGCATTTACAGCTCGCAATAGTGCAGAGTTATCTCAAAGAAAGGGGCCACGGTGTTTCTGTATCTCTATTATGTTGGTGCGGCTTCGGAACTTTTAAATATCTTGATATATCTCGAGATCTACGCATCTGATCAAAAAATATCATAGAACATAGAAAGTAGGAAACTTAATTCTCTACAAAAAAGGTCTCTCAACATTTTGCCATAGCTCGCTTCGTTTCCGAGATACTTGCCGATTTATCTCAAGGGAAGGGGCCTAACGGACATATTTCGAGATATTTCTTCTTCTTGTTGTTCTTCTTCTGCACAGCTAAACTGGAAGTGGCATTTGCAGCTCGCAATAGTGCAGAGTTATCTCAAAGAGAGGGGCCACGGTGTTTCTGTATCTCTATTATGTTGGTGCGGCTTCGGAACTTTTAAATATCTTGATATATCTCGAGAACTACGCATCTGATCAAAAAATATCATAGAACATAAAAAGTAGGAAACTTAATTCTCTACAAAAAAGGTCTCTTAACATTTTGCCATAGCTCGCTTCGTTTCCGAGATATTTGCAGATTTATCTCAAGGGAAGGGGCCTGACGGACATATTTCGAGATATTTCTTCTTCTTGTTGTTCTTCTTCGGCACAGCTAAGCTGGAAGTGGCATTTGCAGCTCGCAATAGTGCAGAGTCATCGCAAAGAAAGGGGCCACGGTGTTTCTGTATCTCTATTATGTTGGTGCGGCTTCGGAACTTTTAAATATCTTGATATATCTCGAGAACTACGCATCTGATCGAAAAATATCATAGAACATAAAAAGTAGGAAACTTAATTCTCTACAAAAAAGGTCTCTTAACATTTTGCCATAGCTCGCTTCGTTTCCGAGATATTTGCAGATTTATCTCAAGGGAAGGGGCCTGACGGACATATTTCGAGATATTTCTTCTTCTTGTTGTTCTTCTTCGGCACAGCTAAGCTGGAAGTGGCATTTGCAGCTCGCAATAGTGCAGAGTGATCGCAAAGAAAGGGGCCACGGTGTTTCTGTATCTCTATTATGTTGGTGCAGCTTCGGAGCTTTTAAATATCTTGATATATCTCGAGAACTACGCATCTGATCAAAAAATATCATAGAACATAAAAAGTAGGAAACTTAATTCTCTACAAAAAAGGTCTCTGAACGTTTTGCAATAGCTCGCTTCGTTTCCGAGATATTTGCAGATTTATCTCAAGGGAAGGGTCCTGATGGACATATTTCGAGATATTTCTTCTTCTTGTTGTTCTTCTTCTGCACAGCTAAACTGGAAGTGGCATTTCCAGCTCGCAATCGTGCAGAGTTATCTCAAAGAAAGGGGCCACGGTGTTTCTGTATCTCTATTATGTTGGTACGGCTTCGGAACTTTTAAATATCTTGATATATCTCGAGAACTACGCATCTGATCAAAAAATATCATAGAACATAAAAAGTAGGAAACCTAATTTTCTACAAAAAAGGTCTCTTAACATTTTGCTGTAGCTCGCTTCGTTTCCGAGATATTTGCAGATTTATCTCAAGGGAAGGGGTCTGACGGACATATTTCGAGATATTTCTTCTTCTTGTTGTTCTTCTTCTGCACAGCTAAGCTGGAAGTGGCATTTGCAGCTCGCAATAGTGCAGAGTTATCTCAAAGAAAGGGGCCACGGTGTTTCTGTATCTCTATTATGTTGGTGCGGCTTCGGAACTTTTAAATATCTTGATATATCTCGAGAACTACGCATCTGATCGAAAAATATCATAGAAAATAAAAAGTAGGAAACTTAATTCTCTACAAAACAGGTCTCTTAACATTTTGCCATAGCTCGCTTCGTTTCCGAGATATTTGCAGATTTATCTCAAGGGAAGGGGCCTGACGGACATATTTCGAGATATTTCTTCTTCTTGTTGTTCTTCTTCTGCACAGCTAAGCTGGAAGTGGCATTTGCAGCTCGCAATAGTGCAGAGTTATCTCAAAGAAAGGGGCCACGGTGTTTCTGTATCTCTATTATGTTGGTGCGGCTTCGGAACTTTTAAATATCTTGATATATCTCGAGAACTACGCATCCGATCAAAAAATATCATAGAACATAAAAAGTAGGAAACTTAATTCTCTACAAAAAAGGTCTCTTAACATTTTGCCATAGCTCGCTTCGTTTCCGAGATATTTGCAGATTTATCTCGAGGGAAGGGGCCTGACGGACATATTTCGAGATATTTCTTCTTCTTGTTGTTCTTCTTCTGCACAGCTAAGCTGGAAGTGGCATTTGCAGCTCGCAATATTGCAGAGTTATCTCAAAGAAAGGGGCCACGGTGTTTCTGTATCTCTATTATGTTGGTGCGGTTTCGGAACTTTTAAATATCTTGATATATCTCGAGAGCTACGCATCCGATCAAAAAATATCGTAGAACATAAAAAGTAGGAAACTTAATTCTCTACAAAAAAGGTCTCTTAACATTTTGCCATAGCTCGCTTCGTTTCCGAGATATTTGCAGATTTATCTCGAGGGAAGGGGCCTGACGGACATATTTCGAGATATTTCTTCTTCTTGTTGTTCTTCTTCTGCACAGCTAAGCTGGACGAGGCATTTACAGCTCGCAATAGTGCAGAGTTATCTCAAAGAAAGGGGCCACGGTGTTTCTGTATCTCTATTATGTTGGTGCGGCTTCGGAACTTTTAAATATCTTGATATATCGCGAGATCTACGCATCTGATCAAAAAATATCATAGAACATAGAAAGTAGGAAACTTAATTCTCTACAAAAAAGGTCTCTCAACATTTTGCCATAGCTCGCTTCGTTTCCGAGATACTTGCCGATTTATCTCAAGGGAAGGGGCCTAACGGACATATTTCGAGATATTTCTTCTTCTTGTTGTTCTTCTTCTGCACAGCTAAACTGGAAGTGGCATTTGCAGCTCGCAATAGTGCAGAGTTATCTCAAAGAGAGGGGCCACGGTGTTTCTGTATCTCTATTATGTTGGTGCGGCTTCGGAACTTTTAAATATCTTGATATATCTCGAGAACTACGCATCTGATCAAAAAATATCATAGAACATAAAAAGTAGGAAACTTAATTCTCTACAAAAAAGGTCTCTTAACATTTTGCCATAGCTCGCTTCGTTTCCGAGATATTTGCAGATTTATCTCAAGGGAAGGGGCCTGACGGACATATTTCGAGATATTTCTTCTTCTTGTTGTTCTTCTTCGGCACAGCTAAGCTGGAAGTGGCATTTGCAGCTCGCAATAGTGCAGAGTTATCGCAAAGAAAGGGGCCACGGTGTTTCTGTATCTCTATTATGTTGGTGCGGCTTCGGAACTTTTAAATATCTTGATATATCTCGAGAACTACGCATCTGATCAAAAAATATCATAGAACATAAAAAGTAGGAAACTTAATTCTCTACAAAAAAGGTCTCTGAACGTTTTGCAATAGCTCGCTTCGTTTCCGAGATATTTGCAGATTTATCTCAAGGGAAGGGTCCTGATGGACATATTTCGAGATATTTCTTCTTCTTGTTGTTCTTCTTCTGCACAGCTAAACTGGAAGTGGCATTTCCAGCTCGCAATCGTGCAGAGTTATCTCAAAGAAAGGGGCCACGGTGTTTCTGTATCTCTATTATGTTGGTACGGCTTCGGATCTTTTAAATATCTTGATATATCTCGAGAACTACGCATCTGATCAAAAAATATCATAGAACATAAAAAGTAGGAAACCTAATTTTCTACAAAAAAGGTCTCTTAACATTTTGCTGTAGCTCGCTTCGTTTCCGAGATATTTGCAGATTTATCTCAAGGGAAGGGGTCTGACGGACATATTTCGAGATATTTCTTCTTCTTGTTGTTCTTCTTCTGCACAGCTAAGCTGGAAGTGGCATTTGCAGCTCGCAATAGTGCAGAGTTATCTCAAAGAAAGGGGCCACGGTGTTTCTGTATCTCTATTATGTTGGTGCGGCTTCGGAACTTTTAAATATCTTGATATATCTCGAGAACTACGCATCTGATCGAAAAATATCATAGAAAATAAAAAGTAGGAAACTTAATTCTCTACAAAACAGGTCTCTTAACATTTTGCCATAGCTCGCTTCGTTTCCGAGATATTTGCAGATTTATCTCAAGGGAAGGGGCCTGACGGACATATTTCGAGATATTTCTTCTTCTTGTTGTTCTTCTTCTGCACAGCTAAGCTGGAAGTGGCATTTGCAGCTCGCAATAGTGCAGAGTTATCTCAAAGAAAGGGGCCACGTTGTTTCTGTATCTCTATTATGTTGGTGCGGCTTCGGAACTTTTAAATATCTTGATATATCTCGAGAACTACGCATCCGATCAAAAAATATCATAGAACATAAAAAGTAGGAAACTTAATTCTCTACAAAAAAGGTCTCTTAACATTTTGCCATAGCTCGCTTCGTTTCCGAGATATTTGCAGATTTATCTCAAGGGA
Organism: Osmia lignaria lignaria; assembly: GCF_051020975.1. NCBI lineage: Eukaryota > Metazoa > Arthropoda > Insecta > Hymenoptera > Megachilidae > Osmia > Osmia lignaria. Next base: position 2,417,505 of record NW_027478171.1, read on the forward strand.
AGGGGCCTGACGGACATATTTCGAGATATTTCTTCTTCTTGTTGTTCTTCTTCGGCACAGCTAAGCTGGAAGTGGCATTTGCAGCTCGCAATAGTGCAGAGTCATCGCAAAGAAAGGGGCCACGGTGTTTCTGTATCTCTATTATGTTGGTGCGGCTTCGGAACTTTTAAATATCTTGATATATCTCGAGAACTACGCATCTGATCGAAAAATATCATAGAACATAAAAAGTAGGAAACTTAATTCTCTACAAAAAAGGTCTCTTAACATTTTGCCATAGCTCGCTTCGTTTCCGAGATATTTGCAGATTTATCTCAAGGGAAGGGGCCTGACGGACATATTTCGAGATATTTCTTCTTCTTGTTGTTCTTCTTCGGCACAGCTAAGCTGGAAGTGGCATTTGCAGCTCGCAATAGTGCAGAGTGATCGCAAAGAAAGGGGCCACGGTGTTTCTGTATCTCTATTATGTTGGTGCAGCTTCGGAGCTTTTAAATATCTTGATATATCTCGAGAACTACGCATCTGATCAAAAAATATCATAGAACATAAAAAGTAGGAAACTTAATTCTCTACAAAAAAGGTCTCTGAACGTTTTGCAATAGCTCGCTTCGTTTCCGAGATATTTGCAGATTTATCTCAAGGGAAGGGTCCTGATGGACATATTTCGAGATATTTCTTCTTCTTGTTGTTCTTCTTCTGCACAGCTAAACTGGAAGTGGCATTTCCAGCTCGCAATCGTGCAGAGTTATCTCAAAGAAAGGGGCCACGGTGTTTCTGTATCTCTATTATGTTGGTACGGCTTCGGAACTTTTAAATATCTTGATATATCTCGAGAACTACGCATCTGATCAAAAAATATCATAGAACATAAAAAGTAGGAAACCTAATTTTCTACAAAAAAGGTCTCTTAACATTTTGCTGTAGCTCGCTTCGTTTCCGAGATATTTGCAGATTTATCTCAAGGGAAGGGGTCTGACGGACATATTTCGAGATATTTCTTCTTCTTGTTGTTCTTCTTCTGCACAGCTAAGCTGGAAGTGGCATTTGCAGCTCGCAATAGTGCAGAGTTATCTCAAAGAAAGGGGCCACGGTGTTTCTGTATCTCTATTATGTTGGTGCGGCTTCGGAACTTTTAAATATCTTGATATATCTCGAGAACTACGCATCTGATCGAAAAATATCATAGAAAATAAAAAGTAGGAAACTTAATTCTCTACAAAACAGGTCTCTTAACATTTTGCCATAGCTCGCTTCGTTTCCGAGATATTTGCAGATTTATCTCAAGGGAAGGGGCCTGACGGACATATTTCGAGATATTTCTTCTTCTTGTTGTTCTTCTTCTGCACAGCTAAGCTGGAAGTGGCATTTGCAGCTCGCAATAGTGCAGAGTTATCTCAAAGAAAGGGGCCACGGTGTTTCTGTATCTCTATTATGTTGGTGCGGCTTCGGAACTTTTAAATATCTTGATATATCTCGAGAACTACGCATCCGATCAAAAAATATCATAGAACATAAAAAGTAGGAAACTTAATTCTCTACAAAAAAGGTCTCTTAACATTTTGCCATAGCTCGCTTCGTTTCCGAGATATTTGCAGATTTATCTCGAGGGAAGGGGCCTGACGGACATATTTCGAGATATTTCTTCTTCTTGTTGTTCTTCTTCTGCACAGCTAAGCTGGAAGTGGCATTTGCAGCTCGCAATATTGCAGAGTTATCTCAAAGAAAGGGGCCACGGTGTTTCTGTATCTCTATTATGTTGGTGCGGTTTCGGAACTTTTAAATATCTTGATATATCTCGAGAGCTACGCATCCGATCAAAAAATATCGTAGAACATAAAAAGTAGGAAACTTAATTCTCTACAAAAAAGGTCTCTTAACATTTTGCCATAGCTCGCTTCGTTTCCGAGATATTTGCAGATTTATCTCGAGGGAAGGGGCCTGACGGACATATTTCGAGATATTTCTTCTTCTTGTTGTTCTTCTTCTGCACAGCTAAGCTGGACGAGGCATTTACAGCTCGCAATAGTGCAGAGTTATCTCAAAGAAAGGGGCCACGGTGTTTCTGTATCTCTATTATGTTGGTGCGGCTTCGGAACTTTTAAATATCTTGATATATCGCGAGATCTACGCATCTGATCAAAAAATATCATAGAACATAGAAAGTAGGAAACTTAATTCTCTACAAAAAAGGTCTCTCAACATTTTGCCATAGCTCGCTTCGTTTCCGAGATACTTGCCGATTTATCTCAAGGGAAGGGGCCTAACGGACATATTTCGAGATATTTCTTCTTCTTGTTGTTCTTCTTCTGCACAGCTAAACTGGAAGTGGCATTTGCAGCTCGCAATAGTGCAGAGTTATCTCAAAGAGAGGGGCCACGGTGTTTCTGTATCTCTATTATGTTGGTGCGGCTTCGGAACTTTTAAATATCTTGATATATCTCGAGAACTACGCATCTGATCAAAAAATATCATAGAACATAAAAAGTAGGAAACTTAATTCTCTACAAAAAAGGTCTCTTAACATTTTGCCATAGCTCGCTTCGTTTCCGAGATATTTGCAGATTTATCTCAAGGGAAGGGGCCTGACGGACATATTTCGAGATATTTCTTCTTCTTGTTGTTCTTCTTCGGCACAGCTAAGCTGGAAGTGGCATTTGCAGCTCGCAATAGTGCAGAGTTATCGCAAAGAAAGGGGCCACGGTGTTTCTGTATCTCTATTATGTTGGTGCGGCTTCGGAACTTTTAAATATCTTGATATATCTCGAGAACTACGCATCTGATCAAAAAATATCATAGAACATAAAAAGTAGGAAACTTAATTCTCTACAAAAAAGGTCTCTGAACGTTTTGCAATAGCTCGCTTCGTTTCCGAGATATTTGCAGATTTATCTCAAGGGAAGGGTCCTGATGGACATATTTCGAGATATTTCTTCTTCTTGTTGTTCTTCTTCTGCACAGCTAAACTGGAAGTGGCATTTCCAGCTCGCAATCGTGCAGAGTTATCTCAAAGAAAGGGGCCACGGTGTTTCTGTATCTCTATTATGTTGGTACGGCTTCGGAACTTTTAAATATCTTGATATATCTCGAGAACTACGCATCTGATCAAAAAATATCATAGAACATAAAAAGTAGGAAACCTAATTTTCTACAAAAAAGGTCTCTTAACATTTTGCTGTAGCTCGCTTCGTTTCCGAGATATTTGCAGATTTATCTCAAGGGAAGGGGTCTGACGGACATATTTCGAGATATTTCTTCTTCTTGTTGTTCTTCTTCTGCACAGCTAAGCTGGAAGTGGCATTTGCAGCTCGCAATAGTGCAGAGTTATCTCAAAGAAAGGGGCCACGGTGTTTCTGTATCTCTATTATGTTGGTGCGGCTTCGGAACTTTTAAATATCTTGATATATCTCGAGAACTACGCATCTGATCGAAAAATATCATAGAAAATAAAAAGTAGGAAACTTAATTCTCTACAAAACAGGTCTCTTAACATTTTGCCATAGCTCGCTTCGTTTCCGAGATATTTGCAGATTTATCTCAAGGGAAGGGGCCTGACGGACATATTTCGAGATATTTCTTCTTCTTGTTGTTCTTCTTCTGCACAGCTAAGCTGGAAGTGGCATTTGCAGCTCGCAATAGTGCAGAGTTATCTCAAAGAAAGGGGCCACGTTGTTTCTGTATCTCTATTATGTTGGTGCGGCTTCGGAACTTTTAAATATCTTGATATATCTCGAGAACTACGCATCCGATCAAAAAATATCATAGAACATAAAAAGTAGGAAACTTAATTCTCTACAAAAAAGGTCTCTTAACATTTTGCCATAGCTCGCTTCGTTTCCGAGATATTTGCAGATTTATCTCGAGGGAAGGGGCCTGACGGACATATTTCGAGATATTTCTTCTTCTTGTTGTTCTTCTTCTGCACAGCTAAGCTGGAAGTGGCATTTGCAGCTCGCAATATTGCAGAGTTATCTCAAAGAAAGGGGCCACGGTGTTTCTGTATCTCTATTATGTTGGTGCGGCTTCGGAACTTTTAAATATCTTGATATATCTCGAGAGCTACGCATCCGATCAAAAAATATCGTAGAACATAAAAAGTAGGAAACTTAATTCTCTACAAAAAAGGTCTCTTAACATTTTGCCATAGCTCTCTTCGTTTCCGAGATATTTGCAGATTTATCTCGAGGGAAGGGGCCTGACGGACATATTTCGAGATATTTCTTCTTCTTGTTGTTCTTCTTCTGCACAGCTAAGCTGGACGAGGCATTTACAGCTCGCAATAGTGCAGAGTTATCTCAAAGAAAGGGGCCACGGTGTTTCTGTATCTCTATTATGTTGGTGCGGCTTCGGAACTTTTAAATATCTTGATATATCGCGAGATCTACGCATCTGATCAAAAAATATCATAGAACATAGAAAGTAGGAAACTTAATTCTCTACAAAAAAGGTCTCTCAACATATTGCCATAGCTCGCTTCGTTTCCGAGATACTTGCCGATTTATCTCAAGGGAAGGGGCCTAACGGACATATTTCGAGATATTTCTTCTTCTTGTTGTTCTTCTTCTGCACAGCTAAACTGGAAGTGGCATTTGCAGCTCGCAATAGTGCAGAGTTATCTCAAAGAGAGGGGCCACGGTGTTTCTGTATCTCTATTATGTTGGTGCGGCTTCGGAACTTTTAAATATCTTGATATATCTCGAGAACTACGCATCTGATCAAAAAATATCATAGAACATAAAAAGTAGGAAACTTAATTCTCTACAAAAAAGGTCTCTTAACATTTTGCCATAGCTCGCTTCGTTTCCGAGATATTTGCAGATTTATCTCAAGGGAAGGGGCCTGACGGACATATTTCGAGATATTTCTTCTTCTTGTTGTTCTTCTTCGGCACAGCTAAGCTGGAAGTGGCATTTGCAGCTCGCAATAGTGCAGAGTTATCGCAAAGAAAGGGGCCACGGTGTTTCTGTATCTCTATTATGTTGGTGCGGCTTCGGAACTTTTAAATATCTTGATATATCTCGAGATCTACGCATCTGATCAAAAAATATCATAGAACATAAAAAGTAGGAAACTTAATTCTCTACAAAAAAGGTCTCTCAACATTTTGCCATAGCTCGCTTCGTTTCCGAGATACTTGCCGATTTATCTCAAGGGAAGGGGCCTGACGGACATATTTCGAGATATTTCTTCTTCTTGTTGTTCTTCTTCTGCACAGCTAAGCTGGAAGTGGCATTTGCAGCTCGCAATTGTGCAGAGTTATCTCAAAGAGAGGGGCCACGGTGTTTCTGTATCTCTATTATGTTGGTGCGGCTTCGGAACTTTTAAATATCTTGATATATCTCGAGAACTACGAATCTGATCAGAAAATATCATAGAAGATAAAAAGTAGGAAACTTAATTCTCTACAAAAAAGGTCTCTTAACATTTTGCCATAGCTCGCTTTGTTTCCGAGATATTTGCAGATTTATCTCAAGGGAAGGGGCCTGACGGACATATTTCGAGATATTTCTTCTTCTTGTTGTTCTTCTTCTGCACAGCTAAGCTGGAAGTGGCATTTGCAGCTCGCAATAGTGCACAGTTATCTCAAAGAAAGGGGCCACGGTGTGTCTGTATCTCTATTATGTTGGTGCGGCTTCGGAACTTTTAAATATCTTGATATATCTCGAGAACTACGCATCTGATCGAAAAATATCATAGAACATAAAAAGTAGGAAACTTAATTCTCTACAAAAGAGGTCTCTTAACATTTTGCCATAGCTCGCTTCGTTTCCGCGATATTTGCAGATTTATCTCAAGGGAAGGGGCCTGACAGACATATTTCGAGATATTTCTTCTTCTTGTTGTTCTTCTTCTGCACAGCTAAGCTGGAAGTGGCATTTGCAGCTCGCAATAGTGCAGAGTTATCGCAAAGAAAGGGGCCACGGTGTTTCTGTATCTCTATTATGTTGGTGCGGCTTCGGAACTTTTAAATATCTTGATATATCTCGAGAACTACGCATCTGATCAAAAAATATCATAGAACATAAAAAGTAGGAAACCTAACTTTCTACAAAAAAGGTCTCTTAACATTTTGCCGTAGCTCGCTTCGTTTCCGAGATATTTGCAGATTTATCTCAAGGGAAGGGGCCTGACGGACATATTTCGAAATATTTCTTATTCTTGTTGTTCTTCTTCTCCACAGCTAAGCTGGAAGTGGCATTTGCAGCTCGCAATAGTGCAGAGTTATCTCAAAGAAAGGGGCCACGGTGTTTCTGTACCTCTATTATGTTGGTGCAGCTTCGGAGCTTTTAAATATCTTGATATATCTCGAGAACTACGCATCTGATCAAAAAATATCATAGAACATAAAAAGTAGGAAACTTAATTCTCTACAAAAAAGGTCTCTGAACGTTTTGCAATAGCTCGCTTCGTTTCCGAGATATTTGCAGATTTATCTCAAGGGGAGGGTCCTGATGGACATATTTCGAGATATTTCTTCTTCTTGTTGTTCTTCTTCTGCACAGCTAAACTGGAAGTGGCATTTCCAGCTCGCAATCGTGCAGAGTTATCTCAAAGAAAGGGGCCACGGTGTTTCTGTATCTCTATTATGTTGGTGCGGCTTCGGAACTTTTAAATATCTTGATATATCTCGAGAACTACGCATCCGATCAAAAAATATCATAGAACATAAAAAGTAGGAAACTTAATTCTCTACAAAAAAGGTCTCTTAACATTTTGCCATAGCTCGCTTCGTTTCCGAGATATTTGCAGATTTATCTCAAGGGAAGGGGCCTGACGGACATATTTCGAGATATTTCTTCTTCTTGTTGTTCTTCTTCTGCACAGCTAAGCTGGAAGTGGCATTTGCAGCTCGCAATAGTGCAGAGTTATCTCAAAGAAAGGGGCCACGGTGTTTCTGTATCTCTATTATGTTGGTGCGGCTTCGGAACTTTTAAATATCTTGATATATCTCGAGATCTACGCATCTGATCAAAAAATATCATAGAACATAAAAAGTAGGAAACTTAATTCTCTACAAAAAAGGTCTCTCAACATTTTGCCATAGCTCGCTTCGTTTCCGAGATACTTGCCGATTTATCTCAAGGGAAGGGGCCTGACGGACATATTTCGAGATATTTCTTCTTCTTGTTGTTCTTCTTCTGCACAGCTAAGCTGGAAGTGGCATTTGCAGCTCGCAATTGTGCAGAGTTATCTCAAAGAGAGGGGCCACGGTGTTTCTGTATCTCTATTATGTTGGTGCGGCTTCGGAACTTTTAAATATCTTGATATATCTCGAGAACTACGAATCTGATCAGAAAATATCATAGAAGATAAAAAGTAGGAAACTTAATTCTCTACAAAAAAGGTCTCTTAACATTTTGCCATAGCTCGCTTTGTTTCCGAGATATTTGCAGATTTATCTCAAGGGAAGGGGCCTGACGGACATATTTCGAGATATTTCTTCTTCTTGTTGTTCTTCTTCTGCACAGCTAAGCTGGAAGTGGCATTTGCAGCTCGCAATAGTGCACAGTTATCTCAAAGAAAGGGGCCACGGTGTGTCTGTATCTCTATTATGTTGGTGCGGCTTCGGAACTTTTAAATATCTTGATATATCTCGAGAACTACGCATCTGATCGAAAAATATCATAGAACATAAAAAGTAGGAAACTTAATTCTCTACAAAAGAGGTCTCTTAACATTTTGCCATAGCTCGCTTCGTTTCCGCGATATTTGCAGATTTATCTCAAGGGAAGGGGCCTGACAGACATATTTCGAGATATTTCTTCTTCTTGTTGTTCTTCTTCTGCACAGCTAAGCTGGAAGTGGCATTTGCAGCTCGCAATAGTGCAGAGTTATCGCAAAGAAAGGGGCCACGGTGTTTCTGTATCTCTATTATGTTGGTGCGGCTTCGGAACTTTTAAATATCTTGATATATCTCGAGAACTACGCATCTGATCAAAAAATATCATAGAACATAAAAAGTAGGAAACCTAACTTTCTACAAAAAAGGTCTCTTAACATTTTGCCGTAGCTCGCTTCGTTTCCGAGATATTTGCAGATTTATCTCAAGGGAAGGGGCCTGACGGACATATTTCGAAATATTTCTTATTCTTGTTGTTCTTCTTCTCCACAGCTAAGCTGGAAGTGGCATTTGCAGCTCGCAATAGTGCAGAGTTATCTCAAAGAAAGGGGCCACGGTGTTTCTGTACCTCTATTATGTTGGTGCAGCTTCGGAGCTTTTAAATATCTTGATATATCTCGAGAACTACGCATCTGATCAAAAAATATCATAGAACATAAAAAGTAGGAAACTTAATTCTCTACAAAAAAGGTCTCTGAACGTTTTGCAATAGCTCGCTTCGTTTCCGAGATATTTGCAGATTTATCTCAAGGGGAGGGTCCTGATGGACATATTTCGAGATATTTCTTCTTCTTGTTGTTCTTCTTCTGCACAGCTAAACTGGAAGTGGCATTTCCAGCTCGCAATCGTGCAGAGTTATCTCAAAGAAAGGGGCCACGGTGTTTCTGTATCTCTATTATGTTGGTGCGGCTTCGGAACTTTGAAATATCTTGATATATCTCGAGAACTACGCCTCTGATCGAAAAATATCATAGAACATAAAAAGTAGGAAACTTAATTCTCTACAAAAAAGGTCTCTTAACATTTTGCCATAGCTCGCTTCGTTTCCGAGATATTTGCAGATTTATCTCAAGGGAAGGGGCCTGACGGACATATTTCGAGATATTTCTTCTTCTTGTTGTTCTTCTTCGGCACAGCTAAGCTGGAAGTGGCATTTGCAGCTCGCAATAGTGCAGAGTTATCGCAAAGAAAGGGGCCACGGTGTTTCTGTATCTCTATTATGTTGGTGCGGCTTCGGAACTTTTAAATATCTTGATATATCTCGAGAACTACGCATCTGATCGAAAAATATCATAGAACAGTAAAAGTAGGAAACTTAATTCTCTACAAAAAAGGTCTCTTAACATTTTGCCATAGCTCGCTTCGTTTCCGAGATATTTGCAGATTTATCTCAAGGGAAGGGGCCTGACGGACATATTTCGAGATATTTCTTCTTCTTGTTGTTCTTCTTCGGCACAGCTAAGCTGGAAGTGGCATTTGCAGCTCGCAATAGTGCAGAGTTATCGCAAAGAAAGGGGCCACGGTGTTTCTGTATCTCTATTATGTTGGTGCAGCTTCGGAGCTTTTAAATATCTTGATATATCTCGAGAACTACGCATCTGATCAAAAAATATCATAGAACATAAAAAGTAGGAAACCTAATTCTCTACAAAAAAGGTCTCTGAACGTTTTGCAATAGCTCGCTTCGTTTCCGAGATATTTGCAGATTTATCTCAAGGGAAGGGTCCTGATGGACATATTTCGAGATATTTCTTCTTCTTGTTGTTCTTCTTCTGCACAGCTAAACTGGAAGTGGCATTTCCAGCTCGCAATCGTGCAGAGTTATCTCAAAGAAAGGGGCCACGGTGTTTCTGTATCTCTATTATGTTGGTACGGCTTCGGAACTTTTAAATATCTTGATATATCTCGAGAACTACGCATCTGATCAAAAAATATCATAGAACATAAAAAGTAGGAAACCTAATTTTCTACAAAAAAGGTCTCTTAACATTTTGCCGTAGCTCGCTTCGTTTCCGAGATATTTGCAGATTTATCTCAAGGGAAGGGGTCTGACGGACATATTTCGAGATATTTCTTCTTCTTGTTGTTCTTCTTCTGCACAGCTAAGCTGGAAGTGGCATTTGCAGCTCGCAATAGTGCAGAGTTATCTCAAAGAAAGGGGCCACGGTGTGTCTGTATCTCTATTATGTTGGTGCGGCTTCGGAACTTTTAAATATCTTGATATATCTCGAGAACTACGCATCTGATCGAAAAATATCATAGAACATAAAAAGTAGGAAACTTAATTCTCTACAAAAGAGGTCTCTTAACATTTTGCCATAGCTCGCTTCGTTTCCGAGATATTTGCAGATTTATCTCAAGGGAAGGGGCCTGACGGACATATTTCGAGATATTTCTTCTTTTTGTTGTTCTTCTTCTGCACAGCTAAGCTGGAAGTGGCATTTGCAGCTCGCAATAGTGCAGAGTTATCTCAAAGAAAGGGGCCACGGTGTTTCTGTATCTCTATTATGTTGGTGCGGCTTCGGAACTTTTAAATATCTTGATATATCTCGAGAACTACGCATCCGATCAAAAAATATCATAGAACATAAAAAGTAGGAAACTTAATTCTCTACAAAAAAGGTCTCTTAACATTTTGCCATAGCTCGCTTCGTTTCCGAGATATTTGCAGATTTATCTCGAGGGAAGGGGCCTGACGGACATATTTCGAGATATTTCTTCTTCTTGTTGTTCTTCTTCTGCACAGCTAAGCTGGAAGTGGCATTTGCAGCTCGCAATAGTGCAGAGTTATCTCAAAGAAAGGGGCCACGGTGTTTCTGTATCTCTATTATGTTGGTGCGGCTTCGGAACTTTTAAATATCTTGATATATCTCGAGAGCTACGCATCCGATCAAAAAATATCATAGAACATAAGAAGTAGGAAACTTAATTCTCTACAAATAAGGTCTCTTAACATTTTGCCATAGCTCGCTTCGTTTCCGAGATATTTGCAGATTTATCTCAAGGGAAGGGGCCTGACGGACATTTTTCGAGATATTTCTTCTTCTTGTTGTTCTTCTTCTGCACAGCTAAGCTGGAAGTGGCATTTGCAGCTCGCAATAGTGCAGAGTTATCTCGAAGAAAGGGGCCACGGTGTTTCTGTATCTCTATTATGTTGGTGCGGCTTCGGAACTTTAAAATATCTTGATATATCTCGAGAACTACGCATCTGATCAAAAAATATCATGGAACATAAAAAGTAGGAAACTTAATTCTCAACAAAAAAGGTCTCTTAACATTTTGCCATAGCTCGCTTCGTTTCCGAGATATTTGCAGATTTATCTCAAGGGAAGGGGCCTGACGGACATATTTCGAGATATTTCTTCTTCTTGTTGTTCTTCTTCTGCACAGCTAAGCTGGAAGTGGCATTTGCAGCTCGCAATAGTGCAGAGTTATCTCAAAGAAAGAGGCCACGGTGTGTCTGTATCTCTATTATGTTGGTGCGGCTTCGGAACTTTTAAATATCTTGATATATCTCGAGAACTACGCATCTGATCGAAAAATATCATAGAACATAAAAAGTAGGAAACTTAATTCTCTACAAAAGAGGTCTCTTAACATTTTGCCATAGCTCGCTTCGTTTCCGAGATATTTGCAGATTTATCTCAAGGGAAGGGGCCTGACGGACATATTTCGAGATATTTCTTCTTTTTGTTGTTCTTCTTCTGCACAGCTAAGCTGGAAGTGGCATTTGCAGCTCGCAATAGTGCAGAGTTATCTCAAAGAAAGGGGCCACGGTGTTTCTGTATCTCTATTATGTTGGTGCGGCTTCGGAACTTTTAAATATCTTGATATATCTCGAGAACTACGCATCCGATCAAAAAATATCATAGAACATAAAAAGTAGGAAACTTCATTCTCTACCAAAAAGGTCTCTTAACATTTTGCCATAGCTCGCTTCGTTTCCGAGATATATGCAGATTTATCTCAAGGGAAGGGGCCTGACGGACATATTTCGGGATATTTCTTCTTCTTGTTGTTCTTCTTCTGCACAGCTAAACAGGAAGTGGCATTTCCAGCTCGCAATAGTGCAGAGTTATCTGAAAGAAAGGGGCCACGGTGTTTCTGTATCTCTATTATGTTGGTGCGGCTTCGGATCTTTTAAATATCTCGATATATCTCGAAAACTACGCTTCTGATCAAAAAATATCATAGAACATAAATTGTAGGAAACATAATTCTCTACAAAAAAGGTCTCTTAACATTTTGCCATAGCTCGTTTCGTTTCCGAGATATTTGCAGATATATCTCAAGGGAAGGGGCCTGACGGACATGTTTCGAGATATTTCCTCTTCTTGTTGTTCTTCTTCTGCACAGCTAAACAGGAAGTGGCATTTCCAGCTCGCAATAGTGCAGAGTTATCTGAAAGAAAGGGGCCACGGTGTTTCTGTATCTCTATCATGTTGGTGCGGCTTCGGATCTTTTAAATATCTCGATATATCTCGAAAACTACGCTTCTGATCAAAAAATATCATAGAACATAAATTGTAGGAAACATAATTCTCTACAAAAAAGGTCTCTTAACATTTTGCCATAGCTCGTTTCGTTTCCGAGATATTTGCAGATATATCTCAAGGGAAGGGGCCTGACGGACATATTTCGAGATATTTCCTCTTCTTGTTGTTCTTCTTCTGCACAGCTAAACTGGAAGTGGCATTTCCAGCTCGCAATAGCGCAGAGTTATCTCAAAGAAAGGGGCCACGGTGTTTCTGTATCTCTATTATGTTGGTGCGGCTTCGGAACTTTTAAGTATCTTGATATATCTCGAGAACTACGCATCTGATCAAAAAATATCATAGAACATAAAAAGTAGGAAACTTAATTCTCTACAAATAAGGTCTCTTAACATTTTGCCATAGCTCGCTTCGTTTCCGAGATATTTGCAGATTTTTCTCAAGGGAAGGGGCCTGACGGACATTTTTCGAGATATTTCTTCTTCTTGTTGTTCTTCTTCTGCACAGCTAAGCTGGAAGTGGCATTTGCAGCTCGCAATAGTGCAGAGTTATCTCGAAGAAAGGGGCCACGGTGTTTCTGTATCTCTATTATGTTGGTGCGGCTTCGGAACTTTTAGATATCTTGATATATCTCGAGAACTACGCATCTGATCAAAAAATATCATAGAACATAAAAAGTAGGAAACTTAATTCTCTACAAAAAAGGTCTCTTAACATTTTGCCATAGCTCGCTTCGTTTCCGAGATATTTACAGATTTATCTCGAGGGAAGGGGCCTGACGGACATATTTCGAGATATTTCTTCTTCTTGTTTTTCTTCTTCTGCACAGCTAAGCTGGAAGCGGCATTTGCGGCTCGCACTAGTGCAGAGTTATCTCAAAGAAAGGGGCCACGGTGTTTCTGTATCTCTATTATGTTGGTGCAGCTTCGGATCTTTTAAATATCTCGATATATCTCGAAAACTACGCCTCTGATCAAAAAATGTCATAGAACATAAATTGTAGGAAACATAATTCTCTACAAAAAAGGTCTCTTAACATTTTGCCATAGCTCGTTTCGTTTCCGAGATATTTGCAGATATATCTCAAGGGAAGGGGCCTGACGGACATATTTCGAGATATTTCCTCTTCTTGTTGTTCTTCTTCTGCACAGCTAAACTGGAAGTGGCATTTCCAGCTCGCAATAGCGCAGAGTTATCTCAAAGAAAGGGGCCACGGTGTTTCTGTATCTCTATTATGTTGGTGCGGCTTCGGAACTTTTAAGTATCTTGATATATCTCGCGAACTACGCATCTGATCAAAAAATATCATAGAACATAAAAAGTAGGAAACTTAATTCTCTACAAATAAGGTCTCTTAACATTTTGCCATAGCTCGCTTCGTTTCCGAGATATTTGCAGATTTATCTCAAGGGAAGGGGCCTGACGGACATATTTCGAGATATTTCTTCTTCTTGTTGTTCTTCTTCTGCACAGCTAAGCTGGAAGTGGCATTTGCAGCTCGCAATAGTGCAGAGTTATCTCAAAGAAAGGGGCCACGGTGTTTCTGTATCTCTATTATGTTGGTGCGGCTTCGGAACTTTTAAATATCTTGATATATCTCGAGAACTACGCATCTGATCAAATAATATCATACAACATAAAAAGTAGGAAACTTAATTCTCCACAAATAAGGTCTCTTAACATTTTGCCATAGCTCGCTTCGTTTCCGAGATATTTGCAGATTTATCTCAAGGGAAGGGGCCTGACGGACATATTTCGAGATATTTCTTCTTCTTGTTGGTCTTCTTCTGCACAGCTAAGCTGGAAGTGGCATTTGCAGCTCGCAATAGTGCAGAGTTATCTCGAAGAAAGGGGCCACGGTGTTTCTGTATCTCTATTATGTTGGTGCGGCTTCGGATCTTTTAAATATCTCGATATATCTCGAAAACTACGCTTCTGATCAAAAAATATCATAGAACGTAAATTGTGGGAAACATAATTCTCTACAAAAAAGGTCTCTTAACATTTTGCCATAGCTCGCTTCGTTTCCGAGATATTTGCAGATTTATCTCAAGGGAAGGGGTCTGACGGACATATTTCGAGATATTTCTTCTTCTTGTTGTTCTTCTTCTGCACAGCTAAGCTGGAAGTGGCATTTGCAGCTCGCAATAGTGCAGAGTTATCTCAAAGAAAGGGGCCACGGTGTTTCTGTATCTCTATTATGTTGGTGCGGCTTCGGAACTTTTAAATATCTTGATATATCTCGAGAACTACGCATCCGATCAAAAAATATCATAGAACATAAAAAGTAGGAAACTTAATTCTCTACAAAAAAGGTCTCGTAACATTTTGCCATAGCTCGCTTCGTTTCCGAGATATTTGCAGATTTATCTCAAGGGAAGGGGCCTGACGGACATATTTCGAGATATTTCTTCTTCTTGTTGTTCTTCTTCTGCACAGCTAAACTGGAAGTGGCATTTCCAGCTCGCAATAGTGCAGAGTTATCTGAAAGAAAGGGGCCACGGTGTTTCTGTATCTCTATTATGTTGGTGCGGCTTCGGAACTTTTAAATATCTTGATATATCTCGAGAACTACGCATCTGATCAAATAATATCATAGAAGATAAAAAGTAGGAAACTTAATTCTCTACAAATAAGGTCTCTTAACATTTTGCCATAGCTCGCTTCGTTTCCGAGATATTTGCAGATTTATCTCAAGGGAAGGGGCCTGACGGACATATTTCGAGATATTTCTTCTTCTTGTTGGTCTTCTTCTGCACAGCTAAGCTGGAAGTGGCATTTGCAGCTCGCAATAGTGCAGAGTTATCTCAAAGAAAGGGGCCACGGTGTTTCTGTATCTCTACTATGTTGGTGCGGCTTCGGAACTTTTAAATATCTTGATATATCTCGAGAACTACGCATCTGATCAAATAATATCATAGAACATAAAAAGTAGCAAACTTAATTCTCTACAAATAAGGTCTCTTAACATTTTGCCATAGCTCGCTTCGTTTCCGAGATATTTGCAGATTTATCTCAAGGGAAGTGGCCTGACGGACATATTTCGAGATATTTCTTCTTCTTGTTGGTCTTCTTCTGCACAGCTAAGCTGGAAGTGGCATTTGCAGCTCGCAATAGTGCAGAGTTATCTCAAAGAAAGGGGCCACGGTGTTTCTGTATCTCTACTATGTTGGTGCGGCTTCGGAACTTTTAAATATCTTGATATATCTCGAGAACTACGCATCTGATCAAAAAATATCATGGAACATAAAAAGTAGGAAACTTAATTCTCAACAAAAAAGGTCTCTTAACATTTTGCCATAGCTCGCTTCGTTTCCGAGATATTTGCAGATTTATCTCAAGGGAAGGGGCCTGACGGACATATTTCGAGATATTTCTTCTTCTTGTTGTTCTTCTTCTGCACAGCTAAGCTGGAAGTGGCATTTGCAGCTCGCAATAGTGCAGAGTTATCTCAAAGAAAGAGGCCACGGTGTGTCTGTATCTCTATTATGTTGGTGCGGCTTCGGAACTTTTAAATATCTTGATATATCTCGAGAACTACGCATCTGATCGAAAAATATCATAGAACATAAAAAGTAGGAAACTTAATTCTCTACAAAAGAGGTCTCTTAACATTTTGCCATAGCTCGCTTCGTTTCCGAGATATTTGCAGATTTATCCCAAGGGAAGGGGCCTGACGGACATATTTCGAGATATTTCTTCTTTTTGTTGTTCTTCTTCTGCACAGCTAAGCTGGAAGTGGCATTTGCAGCTCGCAATAGTGCAGAGTTATCTCAAAGAAAGGGGCCACGGTGTTTCTGTATCTCTATTATGTTGGTGCGGCTTCGGAACTTTTAAATATCTTGATATATCTCGAGAACTACGCATCCGATCAAAAAATATCATAGAACATAAAAAGTAGGAAACTTCATTCTCTACCAAAAAGGTCTCTTAACATTTTGCCATATCTCGCTTCGTTTCCGAGATATATGCAGATTTATCTCAAGGGAAGGGGCCTGACGGACATATTTCGGGATATTTCTTCTTCTTGTTGTTCTTCTTCTGCACAGCTAAACAGGAAGTGGCATTTCCAGCTCGCAATAGTGCAGAGTTATCTGAAAGAAAGGGGCCACGGTGTTTCTGTATCTCTATTATGTTGGTGCGGCTTCGGATCTTTTAAATATCTCGATATATCTCGAAAACTACGCTTCTGATCAAAAAATATCATAGAACATAAATTGTAGGAAACATAATTCTCTACAAAAAAGGTCTCTTAACATTTTGCCATAGCTCGTTTCGTTTCCGAGATATTTGCAGATATATCTCAAGGGAAGGGGCCTGACGGACATGTTTCGAGATATTTCCTCTTCTTGTTGTTCTTCTTCTGCACAGCTAAACAGGAAGTGGCATTTCCAGCTCGCAATAGTGCAGAGTTATCTGAAAGAAAGGGGCCACGGTGTTTCTGTATCTCTATCATGTTGGTGCGGCTTCGGATCTTTTAAATATCTCGATATATCTCGAAAACTACGCTTCTGATCAAAAAATATCATAGAACATAAATTGTAGGAAACATAATTCTCTACAAAAAAGGTCTCTTAACATTTTGCCATAGCTCGTTTCGTTTCCGAGATATTTGCAGATATATCTCAAGGGAAGGGGCCTGACGGACATATTTCGAGATATTTCCTCTTCTTGTTGTTCTTCTTCTGCACAGCTAAACTGGAAGTGGCATTTCCAGCTCGCAATAGCGCAGAGTTATCTCAAAGAAAGGGGCCACGGTGTTTCTGTATCTCTATTATGTTGGTGCGGCTTCGGAACTTTTAAGTATCTTGATATATCTCGAGAACTACGCATCTGATCAAAAAATATCATAGAACATAAAAAGTAGGAAACTTAATTCTCTACAAATAAGGTCTCTTAACATTTTGCCATAGCTCGCTTCGTTTCCGAGATATTTGCAGATTTTTCTCAAGGGAAGGGGCCTGACGGACATTTTTCGAGATATTTCTTCTTCTTGTTGTTCTTCTTCTGCACAGCTAAGCTGGAAGTGGCATTTGCAGCTCGCAATAGTGCAGAGTTATCTCGAAGAAAGGGGCCACGGTGTTTCTGTATCTCTATTATGTTGGTGCGGCTTCGGAACTTTTAGATATCTTGATATATCTCGAGAACTACGCATCTGATCAAAAAATATCATAGAACATAAAAAGTAGGAAACTTAATTCTCTACAAAAAAGGTCTCTTAACATTTTGCCATAGCTCGCTTCGTTTCCGAGATATTTACAGATTTATCTCGAGGGAAGGGGCCTGACGGACATATTTCGAGATATTTCTTCTTCTTGTTTTTCTTCTTCTGCACAGCTAAGCTGGAAGCGGCATTTGCGGCTCGCACTAGTGCAGAGTTATCTCAAAGAAAGGGGCCACGGTGTTTCTGTATCTCTATTATGTTGGTGCAGCTTCGGATCTTTTAAATATCTCGATATATCTCGAAAACTACGCCTCTGATCAAAAAATGTCATAGAACATAAATTGTAGGAAACATAATTCTCTACAAAAAAGGTCTCTTAACATTTTGCCATAGCTCGTTTCGTTTCCGAGATATTTGCAGATATATCTCAAGGGAAGGGGCCTGACGGACATATTTCGAGATATTTCCTCTTCTTGTTGTTCTTCTTCTGCACAGCTAAACTGGAAGTGGCATTTCCAGCTCGCAATAGCGCAGAGTTATCTCAAAGAAAGGGGCCACGGTGTTTCTGTATCTCTATTATGTTGGTGCGGCTTCGGAACTTTTAAGTATCTTGATATATCTCGCGAACTACGCATCTGATCAAAAAATATCATAGAACATAAAAAGTAGGAAACTTAATTCTCTACAAATAAGGTCTCTTAACATTTTGCCATAGCTCGCTTCGTTTCCGAGATATTTGCAGATTTATCTCAAGGGAAGGGGCCTGACGGACATATTTCGAGATATTTCTTCTTCTTGTTGTTCTTCTTCTGCACAGCTAAGCTGGAAGTGGCATTTGCAGCTCGCAATAGTGCAGAGTTATCTCAAAGAAAGGGGCCACGGTGTTTCTGTATCTCTATTATGTTGGTGCGGCTTCGGAACTTTTAAATATCTTGATATATCTCGAGAACTACGCATCTGATCAAATAATATCATACAACATAAAAAGTAGGAAACTTAATTCTCCACAAATAAGGTCTCTTAACATTTTGCCATAGCTCGCTTCGTTTCCGAGATATTTGCAGATTTATCTCAAGGGAAGGGGCCTGACGGACATATTTCGAGATATTTCTTCTTCTTGTTGGTCTTCTTCTGCACAGCTAAGCTGGAAGTGGCATTTGCAGCTCGCAATAGTGCAGAGTTATCTCGAAGAAAGGGGCCACGGTGTTTCTGTATCTCTATTATGTTGGTGCGGCTTCGGATCTTTTAAATATCTCGATATATCTCGAAAACTACGCTTCTGATCAAAAAATATCATAGAACGTAAATTGTGGGAAACATAATTCTCTACAAAAAAGGTCTCTTAACATTTTGCCATAGCTCGCTTCGTTTCCGAGATATTTGCAGATTTATCTCAAGGGAAGGGGTCTGACGGACATATTTCGAGATATTTCTTCTTCTTGTTGTTCTTCTTCTGCACAGCTAAGCTGGAAGTGGCATTTGCAGCTCGCAATAGTGCAGAGTTATCTCAAAGAAAGGGGCCACGGTGTTTCTGTATCTCTATTATGTTGGTGCGGCTTCGGAACTTTTAAATATCTTGATATATCTCGAGAACTACGCATCCGATCAAAAAATATCATAGAACATAAAAAGTAGGAAACTTAATTCTCTACAAAAAAGGTCTCGTAACATTTTGCCATAGCTCGCTTCGTTTCCGAGATATTTGCAGATTTATCTCAAGGGAAGGGGCCTGACGGACATATTTCGAGATATTTCTTCTTCTTGTTGTTCTTCTTCTGCACAGCTAAACTGGAAGTGGCATTTCCAGCTCGCAATAGTGCAGAGTTATCTGAAAGAAAGGGGCCACGGTGTTTCTGTATCTCTATTATGTTGGTGCGGCTTCGGAACTTTTAAATATCTTGATATATCTCGAGAACTACGCATCTGATCAAATAATATCATAGAAGATAAAAAGTAGGAAACTTAATTCTCTACAAATAAGGTCTCTTAACATTTTGCCATAGCTCGCTTCGTTTCCGAGATATTTGCAGATTTATCTCAAGGGAAGGGGCCTGACGGACATATTTCGAGATATTTCTTCTTCTTGTTGGTCTTCTTCTGCACAGCTAAGCTGGAAGTGGCATTTGCAGCTCGCAATAGTGCAGAGTTATCTCAAAGAAAGGGGCCACGGTGTTTCTGTATCTCTACTATGTTGGTGCGGCTTCGGAACTTTTAAATATCTTGATATATCTCGAGAACTACGCATCTGATCAAATAATATCATAGAACATAAAAAGTAGCAAACTTAATTCTCTACAAATAAGGTCTCTTAACATTTTGCCATAGCTCGCTTCGTTTCCGAGATATTTGCAGATTTATCTCAAGGGAAGTGGCCTGACGGACATATTTCGAGATATTTCTTCTTCTTGTTGGTCTTCTTCTGCACAGCTAAGCTGGAAGTGGCATTTGCAGCTCGCAATAGTGCAGAGTTATCTCAAAGAAAGGGGCCACGGTGTTTCTGTATCTCTACTATGTTGGTGCGGCTTCGGAACTTTTAAATATCTTGATATATCTCGAGAACTACGCATCTGATCAAATAATATCATAGAACATAAAAAGTAGGAAACTTAATTCTCTACAAATAAGGTCTCTTAACATTTTGCCATAGCTCGCTTGGTTTCCGAGATATTTGCAGATTTATCTCAAGGGAAGTGGCCTGACGGACATATTTCGAGATATTTCTTCTTCTTGTTGGTCTTCTTCTGCACAGCTAAGCTGGAAGTGGCATTTGCAGCTCGCAATGGTGCAGAGTTATCTGAAAGAAAGGGGCCACGGTGTTTCTGTATCTCTATTATGTTGGTGCGGCTTCGGAACTTTTAAATATCTTGATATATCTCGAGAACTACGCATCTGATCAAATAATATCATAGAAGATAAAAAGTAGGAAACTTAATTCTCTACAAATAAGGTCTCTTAACATTTTGCCATAGCTCGCTTCGTTTCCGAGATATTTGCAGATTTATCTCAAGGGAAGGGGCCTGACGGACATATTTCGAGATATTTCTTCTTCTTGTTGGTCTTCTTCTGCACAGCTAAGCTGGAAGTGGCATTTGCAGCTCGCAATAGTGCAGAGTTATCTCAAAGAAAGGGGCCACGGTGTTTCTGTATCTCTACTATGTTGGTGCGGCTTCGGAACTTTTAAATATCTTGATATATCTCGAGAACTACGCATCTGATCAAATAATATCATAGAACATAAAAAGTAGCAAACTTAATTCTCTACAAATAAGGTCTCTTAACATTTTGCCATAGCTCGCTTCGTTTCCGAGATATTTGCAGATTTATCTCAAGGGAAGTGGCCTGACGGACATATTTCGAGATATTTCTTCTTCTTGTTGGTCTTCTTCTGCACAGCTAAGCTGGAAGTGGCATTTGCAGCTCGCAATAGTGCAGAGTTATCTCAAAGAAAGGGGCCACGGTGTTTCTGTATCTCTACTATGTTGGTGCGGCTTCGGAACTTTTAAATATCTTGATATATCTCGAGAACTACGCATCTGATCAAATAATATCATAGAACATAAAAAGTAGGAAACTTAATTCTCTACAAATAAGGTCTCTTAACATTTTGCCATAGCTCGCTTCGTTTCCGAGATATTTGCAGATTTATCTCAAGGGAAGTGGCCTGACGGACATATTTCGAGATATTTCTTCTTCTTGTTGGTCTTCTTCTGCACAGCTAAGCTGGAAGTGGCATTTGCAGCTCGCAATGGTGCAGAGTTATCTCAAAGAAAGGGGCCACGGTGTTTCTGTATCTCTATTATGTTGGTGCGGCTTCGGATCTTTTAAATATCTCGATATATCTCGAAAACTACGCTTCTGATCAAAAAATATCATAGAACCTAAATTGTGGGAAATATAATTCTCTACAAAAAAGGTCTCTTAACATTTTGCCGTAGCTCGCTTCGTTTCCGAGATATTTGCAGATTTATCTCAAGGGAAGGGGCCTGACGGACATATTTCCAGATATTTCTTCTTCTTGTTGTTCTTCTCCTGCACAGCTAAGCTGGAAGTGGCATTTGCAGCTCGCAATAGTGCAGAGTTATCTCAAAGAAAGGGGCCACGGTGTTTCTGTATCTCTACTATGTTGGTGCGGCTTCGGAACTTTTAAATATCTTGATATATCTCGAGAACTACGCATCTGATCAAATAATATCATAGAACATAAAAAGTAGGAAACTTAATTCTCTACAAATAAGGTCTCTTAACATTTTGCCATAGCTCGCTTCGTTTCCGAGATATTTGCAGATTTATCTCAAGGGAAGTGGCCTGACGGACATATTTCGAGATATTTCTTCTTCTTGTTGGTCTTCTTCTGCACAGCTAAGCTGGAAGTGGCATTTGCAGCTCGCAATAGTGCAGAGTTATCTCAAAGAAAGGGGCCACGGTGTTTCTGTATCTCTACTATGTTGGTGCGGCTTCGGAACTTTTAAATATCTTGATATATCTCGAGAACTACGCATCTGATCAAATAATATCATAGAACATAAAAAGTAGGAAACTTAATTCTCTACAAATAAGGTCTCTTAACATTTTGCCATAGCTCGCTTCGTTTCCGAGATATTTGCAGATTTATCTCAAGGGAAGTGGCCTGACGGACATATTTCGAGATATTTCTTCTTCTTGTTGGTCTTCTTCTGCACAGCTAAGCTGGAAGTGGCATTTGCAGCTCGCAATGGTGCAGAGTTATCTCAAAGAAAGGGGCCACGGTGTTTCTGTATCTCTATTATGTTGGTGCGGCTTCGGATCTTTTAAATATCTCGATATATCTCGAAAACTACGCTTCTGATCAAAAAATATCATAGAACCTAAATTGTGGGAAATATAATTCTCTACAAAAAAGGTCTCTTAACATTTTGCCGTAGCTCGCTTCGTTTCCGAGATATTTGCAGATTTATCTCAAGGGAAGGGGCCTGACGGACATATTTCCAGATATTTCTTCTTCTTGTTGTTCTTCTCCTGCACAGCTAAGCTGGAAGTGGCATTTGCAGCTCGCAATAGTGCAGAGTTATCTCAAAGAAAGGGGCCACGGTGTTTCTGTATCTCTATTATGTTGGTACGGCTTCGGAACTTTTAAATATCTTGATATATCTCGAGAACTACGCATCCGATCAAAAAATATCATAGAACATAAAAAGTAGGAAACTTAATTCTCTACAAAAAAGGTCTCTTAACATTTTGCCGTAGCTCGCTTCGTTTCCGAGATATTTGCAGATTTATCTCAAGGGAAGGGGCCTGACGGACATATTTCCAGATATTTCTTCTTCTTGTTGTTCTTCTCCTGCACAGCTAAGCTGGAAGTGGCATTTGCAGCTCGCAATAGTGCAGAGTTATCTCAAAGAAAGGGGCCACGGTGTTTCTGTATCTCTATTATGTTGGTGCGGCTTCGGAACTTTTAAATATCTTGATATATCTCGAGAACTACGCATCCGATCAAAAAATATCATAGAACATAAAAAGTAGGAAACTTAATTCTCTACAAAAAAGGTCTCTTAACATTTTGCCATAGCTCGCTTCGTTTCCGAGATATTTGCAGATTTATCTCGAGGGAAGGGGCCTGACGGACATATTTCGAGATATTTCTTCTTCTTGTTGTTCTTCTTCTGCACAGCTAAGCTGGAAGCGGCATTTGCGGCTCGCACTAGTGCAGAGTTATCTCAACGAAAGGGGCCACGGTGTTTCTGTATCTCTATTATGTTGGTGCAGCTTCGGATCTTTTAAATATCTCGATATATCTCGAAAACTACGCTTCTGATCAAAAAATATCATAGAACATAAATTGTAGGAAACATAATTCTCTACAAAAAAGGTCTCTTAACATTTTGCCATAGCTCGTTTCGTTTCCGAGATATTTGCAGATATATCTCAAGGGAAGGGGCCTGACGGACATATTTCGAGATATTTCCTCTTCTTGTTGTTCTTCTTCTGCACAGCTAAACTGGAAGTGGCATTTCCAGCTCGCAATAGCGCAGAGTTATCTCAAAGAAAGGGGCCACGGTGTTTCTGTATCTCTATTATGTTGGTGCGGCTTCGGAACTTTTAAATATCTTGATATATCTCGAGAACTACGCATCTGATCAAAAAATATCATAGAACATAAAAAGTAGGAAACTTAATTCTCTACAAATAAGGTCTCTTAACATTTTGCCATAGCTCGCTTCGTTTCCGAGATATTTGCAGATTTATCTCAAGGGAAGGGGCCTGACGGACATTTTTCGAGATATTTCTTCTTCTTGTTGTTCTTCTTCTGCACAGCTAAGCTGGAAGTGGCATTTGCAGCTCGCAATGGTGCAGAGTTATCTCAAAGAAAGGGGCCACGGTGTTTCTGTATCTCTATTATGTTGGTGCAGCTTCGGATCTTTTAAATATCTTGATATATCTCGAGAACTACGCATCCGATCAAAAAATATCATAGAACATAAAAAGTAGGAAACTTAATTCTCTATAAAAAAGGTCTCTTAACATTTTGCCATAGCTCGCTTCGTTTCCGAGATATTTGCAGATTTATCTCAAGGGAAGGGGCCTGACGGGCATATTTCGAGATATTTCTTCTTCTTGTTGTTCTTCTTCTGCACAGCTAAACTGGAAGTGGCATTTCCAGCTCGCAGTAGTGCAGAGTTATCTCAAAGAAAGGGGCCACGGTGTTTCTGTATCTCTATTATGTTGGTGCGGCTTCGGAACTTTTAAATATCTTGATATATCTCGAGAACTACGCATCTGATCAAAAAATATCATAGAACATAAAAAGTAGGAAACTTCATTCTCTACTGTCACGTCCTGTGACGCATTCTATATACATATAAATAAACATAAATTTCCTTAATTTTGTAATCGATTTCACAATTCAAATCAGTACAACATATGTATTGTCACGTCCTACGACGCATTCTTGGAACTCCTATTTCATCAACCAAATTCTTTAAACTTCCATTGCACCATCCAAATTCATCGTTCCGCAAATTCTGAGTGAGCAACTCAGCCGGGTCGTCGTACGGCGAGAACGCTAATTCAAATTGTGAAAGTAAAACTAAAAGGCGAAGTATACAAAGCATTAATAAATACACCCTTAGATAACTTAAATGATTTTATCACAGCAATAAGAATACTATTTCCATCCACTGAAAATATACACACCCTATATGGAAAATTAACAGAACTAACGCAAAGACCGGACGAAACAGTGCTCAGTTACGGGAACAGACTACAAGAACTAGTAATCCAGATCAAAGAACTAAAGAAAACAGAAGCAGGTATAACCCAGCAAGCTATACAAGAATTCGACAAAGCCATAAAAACCGATGCAGAAAAAAGCTTTAAAAACGGACTAAGGCAAGAAATCAGATTAGAACTAAAACAAAAGGACAATATAGCTGCCCTTATAAAGGAAGCAATCGAAGTAGAAACAAAGTTAGGAAAACAGGACATATTGAGAAACAAACCGGCTAACATACTGTACAGTCTCGGGAAACACGACGCAAACTCAGCAATATATATGTGTCAAATATGCCAAGACCTAAATCATGAAGCCTTATTTTGCAAGAACGCGGCATGCGTATATTGCAAAAGCAAGGATCACATATCGTATAACTGCAAACTGGCCAAAAAGAAAATAGAACTCATTTGCAAACATTGCAACACTCCAGGACATTCAACAGATGCATGTAAGATGAACAAAGTAAAGGGACAGCACTGCCAATACTGCCAAATAAAGGGGCACACGGTCAGCGAATGCCCGTTCATAATCGAATACGAGACATGTTGGAAATGCGGAGGAACCGGTCACGAACCAAACACCTGCACGAAATTCCCAAAAATTACAGAACTTTGCGAAATCTGTAATAGCAGGTATCATACAACAAAAGATTGTCCAACACCTACGTGCCAACTGTGCGACGAAGCGGGCCACACAGCAAAAACTTGCCCAACAACAAAACCCAACGATCTCCAATTAGTCATGTGTACAATCTGTAAGGAAGAAGGCCACAGCGCGGCAAATTGCGAGGAAGCAAGAGTTTTCCAAACCAGAACAAATCAAATTAAATGCCAACTTTGTAAGCGACTAGGACACTCGGCAGAAGACTGCCACGAGCCAAGGAAACCTCAACAAAAATCAAATGATTCATATAGGAGTAACTACCACAGAAAATACAATCACAACGATAGTAATTATTTTAAAAATAGTAATGACAATAGGGCCAATCAGAAACACACAAGCGAACTACGAAGATTCTGCGAGTATTGTAAAACCCCAAACCACACAATAGAGGAATGTAGGAAACTAAAAGCCATCGAACTACGAGCACAAAAAAGAGATATCTGTTCCTACTGCAAAGAGCCAGGACACCAAATAGACGCATGCAGGAAACTAAAAAGCCTGGAAAACAGCGCCGGAAAAATCTGCAACCTATGCAAAAGTACGAATCACACAACAGAAGAATGCTACAGAGGGCAAAACCATCAACAGTACAGATCGGGAAACGAATAGACTCCTCCTGGAGAGAGCGCATAGGGAGGAGCAAGGATGAGCCGCTCAAAACACATAAAATTAACGACAGTACGAAGCCAAAGGAATCAGAACAAGAAAAAACGCTAGGACCCAACTTGCCCGATGATCAAATCATAAAAGAAGAAAGAATAACAACAAGAATGGCAACGTATTCACTGAGATTGGAGAACCTATTACAATACATTACAATAGAAAATCCTTACACAAGAAAGGAATGCAACCTCCTTATTGACAGCGGTGCACAACTAAATATTATAAAAAAAGACCAAATTCCTATAAACGCAATATTACAAGACAGAAAAATATTACTCTCAGGCATTACAGACAAACCATTGCAAACTTTAGGAGCAGTAAGAATACCGATAAACTACCAATATTTCGATTTTCATGTAGCACCACAGGACTTTTCAATACCATATGACGGAATATTAGGAATAAAAGTACTCCTGGAACAAAAATTAAGATTAGACGAGGGATACGTAGAAATAAATAATGGAAAATTCGAACTAAAATCAGGAGAGGCAAATATAACAAGTCAAACATTAGCTTTACATCAGTTACCAAAACTAACAGACGAGCAAAAATGCTTCCTCAACAAAATACTTCAAGACACGACTCACGCGAACGAGACACTGACCCCTGTACATACGGACGCAGGAACCTTGCACCAAACAGGAAT